>NC_044031.1:644669066-644978250 GCF_901765095.1 Microcaecilia unicolor
ACATTTACCCAGTCAATATCAGGGTAATTGAAATCACCCCTTATTATTATGTGCAGAAAAGGATGACGAAAATGATAAAAGGGATGGAACAACTTCCCTATGAGGAAAGGCCAAGAAGGTTAGGGCTCTTCAGCTTGGAGAAAAGGTGGCTGAGGGGTGATATGCTAGAAGTCTACAAGATAATGAGGGGAGTAGAGCAGACAGATATGAAGCATTTGTTTACACTTTCAAACAACAATAGAACCAGGGGACACAAGATGAAGCTGGAATATGGTAGATTTAAAACAAACAGGAGAAGGTTTTTCTTTACTCAGCGTGTAGTTGGACTCTGGAACTCGTTGCCAGAAAATGTAGTGACAGCAGCTGTCCTTACGGAGTTTAAAGGGGGTTTGGACAGATTCCTGAGGGAAAAGTCCATTGAACATTATTTAAAAAATTTTTTTTAAAATTTTTAATGGGTTTTGCCGGGTTCTTGAAGCCTGGATTGGCTGCTGTCGGAGACAAGATGCTGGGCTTGATGGACCCTTGGTCTTTTCCCAGTATGGCGGTGCTTATGTGGTTATGTGTTGCCCAGTTTGTTTGCGTCCCTAATTTCCTTTAACATTTCTGCATCCGTCTGTTCATCCTGGCCAGGCGAACAATAGTACACTCCTATCACTATCCTTTTCCCCTTTACACATGGAATTTCAATCCATAGTGATTCCAAGATGTGTTTTGTTTCCTGCACAATTTTCAATCTATTTGATTCAAGGCTCTCGTTAATATACAATGCTACCCCTCCACCAATTCGATCCACCCTATCACTACGATATAATTTATACCCCAGTATGACAGTGTACCACTGGTTATCCTCCTTCCACCAGGTCTCAGAGATGCCTATTATATCTAATTTTTCATTTAGTGCAATATATTCTAACTCTCCCATCCAGGGCCGCCGAGAGACTGGGCCGGGCCCCCTGCCGCACTCGCCACCTCGCCCCCCCCCCCCGAGGTTGCCACTGCCGCTCCCCCTCCACCCCCCCTGAGGTCACCACCGCTCCCCCCCTGAGATCGCCGCAGCCACTGCTCCCCCCTCCACCCCCCCCCAAGGTTGCTGCCACCGCTCCCCCCTCCGTCCGTCACCGGGCCAGGCCCCCTGCATTGAAATTGCAGTCTCACCTCCGTGAAAGCAGCGCTGCAGGCAGCAGAATGCCTCCCTTCAGCCCTCTTTTCCTCCTTGTGTCCCGTCTTCGCAGAAGTTACATCAGATGAGGGCGGGACACAGGGAGGGAAGGAGGGCCGAAGGGAGGCATTCTGCTGCCTGCAGCGCTGCTTTCACGGAGGTGAGACTGTGATTTCAATGCAGGGAGCAGACAACGGAGGGTGGGTGGGACTGGGGCACTGGGCCCCCCTTGGAGGCCCGGGCCCCGGGAATTTTGTCCCCCCTGCCCCCCCCCCCCTCTCGGCAGCTATGCTCCCATCTTATTTCTTAGGCTCCTGGCATTCACATATAGACATTTCAAACTATGTTTGTTGTTCCTATTTACATCATGCTTAGTACTTGACAGTATTAATTTGCAATCTTTTGTCTGATTTTTATTTTTATTTAAGGACACCTGATCTACTACGGTCTCTTTTGCAAACTCACTATCGGGATACCCTATCTTCCCTGTTTTGGTGATACCTTTGAAAGATATCTGATCCCGAACCATGCGCTTTTGAGCGACTGTCAGCCTTCCCCCCCCCCCCCCCCCCCCCCCCATTTCTAGTTTAAAAGCTGCTCTATCTCCTTTTTAAATGCCGATGCCAGCAGCCTGGTCCCACCCTAGTTAAGGTGGAGCCCATCCTTTCTGAATAGGCTCCCCCTTCCCCAGAATGTTGCCCAGTTCCTAACAAATCTAAAACCCTCCTACCTGCACCATCGTCTCATCCACGCATTGAGACTCCGGAGCTCTGCCTGTCTCTTGGTTCCTGCGTGTGGAACAGGTAGCATTTCAGAAAATGCTATCCTAGAGGATCTGGATTTGAGCTTTCTACCTAAGAGCCTAAATTTGGCTTCCAGAACCTCTCTCCCACATTTTCCTATGTAATTGGTACCCACATGTACCAAGACAGCCGGCTCCTCCCCAGCACTATCTAAAATCCTATCTAGGTGACGCGTGAGGTCCGCAACAGGCGATCCTCACGTCCACCAGCCACCCAACTATCTATATGCCTAATGATCGAAGCACCAACTACAACAGCTGTCCTAACCTTTCCCTCCCGGGCAGCACTTGGAGACATATCCTCGGTGCGAGAGGATAGTACATCCCCTGGTGGGCAGGTCCTGGCTACAGGAGTACTTCCTACTTCACCAGGGTGATGCTCTCCTTCTAGGAGACCTCCCTCTTCCAAGGTAGCACAGAGGCTACCAGACTGGAGGTGGGACTTCTCTACAACATCCCTGTAGATCTCCTCTATGTACCTCTCTGTCTCCCTGAGCTCTACCAAATCTGCTACTCTAGCCTCAAGAGAACGGACACATTCTGAGAGCTAGGAGCTCTTTGCATCGGGCACACACATATGACATCTCACCAACTGGGAGATAATCATACATGTGACACTCAATGCAAAAGACTGGATAGCACCCCTCTGGCATTTACTGAGGATATCCTTGGTATAGTGTTGGGTGTGAACAATCCCTCGTAGCTCCTGGCTTCATTGCCCTGAAACAAAAGTAGATGTAGCCCCTGGACTGGAATACCAGGAGCTGGAGTCATAGACTTAGGAAACAGTATAGCAAAGGTAGGTGAAACCTGGATTGGAGTACCAGGAGCTGACAAAAGTCTTGAAAGTAAGTGACTTTGAAATAAAACCACATATTGGGACTCTGTGTAGCAGGGAGGGCTCCCAAATGTGAGGTACATGGCAGTTACAAAGTTTTCCAAATTGCATAAAAGTGAGCTCATCCAACAAGGAAGTAACCCAGCATAAGGTTTTTCCTTTGAGGAGGAGGTAATTGACGCCCATCTGAGCCTTTTCTATAAGAACCTCCTGTGGGTGTGCCAGGAACCACTGGAAACACTTGATAAGAAACGTTTCTACCTTTCTAATGCAGAGCTGTCAAATTACCCAGTTCCAGGAGGGAGACTTTGACCAGTTCAGGTTTTGAACTTATACCTCAAAGCAGGGGGCCCTTTTCAGAGAGAGCAGCGATTTTACACAGCTGCTCCGGCATCTGTGTGTGTGTGTGTGTGTGTGTGTTGGGGGGGGGGGGGGGGGGAGGATGGAAAGGGGTTGTGCATTGCTTTTCTCCTTTTGCAGTTTTCTGCAATTGCTGCTCCTTTTTGTAGTGGAGGGACTTTGTAGAGCAGTCTGCTGTTTGCACATTTATTTTTTACAAGAGGCTCTATGTCTGGCAGAGCCTCATGTAAAATAGTATGGGAATTCCCTCATCCTGACTTGAATATGTAAATTCCCCTTTCCATTTTCCTGTACATTTGTCTACAAGAAGCTCTATGTCTGGCAGAGCCTCATGTAAAATAGTATGGGAATTCCCCACATCCTGACTTGAATATGTAAATTCCCCTTTCCACTTTTCCTGTACATTTGTCTACAAGAAGCTCTATGTCTGGCAGAGCCTCATTTAAAATAGTATGGGAATTCCCCACATCCTGACTTGAACATGTAAATTCCCCTTTCCACTTTCGAAAATCAGCCTCTAAATTCTCAGAAGACTGACCTCTTTGATTTTAGTTGAGTTCCAGAGCACAGAGAGTCAATGTGACAGTAGTGAAAAGCTGGATATAAACTTCAAGTGACTCACCACTAGGAGACACAGGTTTTCAGCACCAGAAGGCAGGCTTGAACTCCTCTTCAGAAACTCAAAAAGAACAAGTTTACCACACAAGTATATTATCTGTTATGTCTGTAGTCTATAACAAAAAGCAGGCACCTACTTTCCTTATAGATAGTGAAGATTATAAAGCTAAGCTAAGTTATATTTGTTTCATTATCACAATATCACTTTTGAAATTGGTAGACGGGTGTGTTATCTTTTGAATGTGCGATGATCACATTAAAAGTTTGGCCAAGCAATTGACCTGTTTGGTTTGTGATGGCCCACTGATATTTATGAGCATATTTTACACCTAATAAATTTTGTTTGGTGTGAAGTCTGTGGGATTATTATTTGGTATTCACTTGGTTTATCCCAGATTGTGATTTATAATTATGACCTCTCTTGCTTATTGAATATCCGGGTTTAGCAGGGTCAGCAGAACTTATCTGGGTTGGCGTCTCTCCGCTCAGATAAGTCTCACTGAATATCAGCCCACATGTGTATGGTTCAGCCTGATTGTTTGTTTTTTTATTTGAAATCTGTTTTATTGAAGAATGAAAATATGGATATAAACCAAAACATCCCCAGCCCAACCCCTCCCCCAACCAACAAAAGATATAAATTATGATGGCCAACCAAGGTACAACCAATACAGTGTAAAACAATGGAAACAACAGCTTCCTCTGAGGCCAGGATTCTTAAGGCCTCAAATAACTCTACCAGCAGCTAACACGCCCCCCCCCCCCCCCCCCCCCCCACACACACACACACACATATTCTTAAGTCCCCTTCCCACTGGTTCAGCCTGGTTTTAAAAACAAGCTGGCTGATATTCAAAACTATTTAACTGGCCAGGAATGGCTCCTGGAGAGTTAAATAGCATTTTAGCGCCTAACCATGGATATTCAGCAGGAGATAACTTGTTATCTCCGTTGAATATTTGCGGTTAGCCGCAGCTGGCTATATCGCGTGACATAACCAGTTAGGCATGGATATTCAGTGTCAAACCAGCTATGTTTAGTGGTTAAAATAGGTCGCATAAATAGCAGGCCTATCTTTAACTGCTAAACACTTCATTGGTGAGTGCTGAATATTGACTTAACCAGTTACATTACCGCGGTCAAAACTGAAACTGGATATTCAATGCCAGTCGCCGGATACAGACCGGCATTGAATATCTGGTCTGAGCGGCAGTGTCAGACGGTCACTACTGAGCCTGATGTCGGCTGAATATCGGTGGAAGGTACCTTACAGTGAATTTATCAGTTTTTTTATACCACTGAAAGCACATATGTACAGTTATGGCTAACAAAGGAATAAAGCACGTGAATTAGTGTATGTTTCTGCAACTGATATGCAGACATGTACCCCCCGTTATTCAGCACTACTTAACCAGCCAGGAATGGGTCCTGGCCAGTTAAATAGCATTTAGCCAGCTAACTGCTAATATTCAGCAGGAGATAGCCGGTGAGTGCCGATATTCAGTGCTGGGTTAAGTGGTGAAATAGCACTGTGTAAACAATAGTCCTATTTTTAACCGCTAAGAACTTAACTGGTAAGCACTGAATATCAGCTTAACCAGTTAAGTTCCGGTGGCCAAAAACAGGGCTGCTGAGAGACTAAATGGAGCCTGGGAAAACGCTGCCTCTGGGACCCCTCCCCCAGCATTGTTGCCTCCGCCGACCCCCCCCCCCCCCCCCCAAGATCTACTGTCCCACCATCCCCAATTGCTGCTGCCACCTGCCTGCCATAACTGTTAGGTACCTTGGCTGGCGGGGATCCCAAGACCCTGCCAACAGAAGAGTTCGTCCTCCAGCTCTGCTCTTCTTCCTTCTGCCGCATGACCTTCCTCTGCGGCTGCTTTTTCTCTCAGGTCGCGCATGTGCAGCCTAAGGGGAAAAGCTGCCACAGGGGAAGGCCATACAGCAGACTGTGAAGAAAAGCAGCCTGCTGTGTCTGTTCCTCTAGGTCCTCCCCAGTTTTCTTTCTCCTGCTCTTGTCGGGACAGGAGAGAGAGACCCCGGCACAGGGGCCCCCCTTGGAGGCCCGGGCCCGGGGAATTTTGCTCCTCTCATCCCCCCTCTCTGCGGCCCTGGCCAAAAATGAAAATGCCGGTCACCGGAAACGTCCTGGCATTAAATATTCAGGGTTAACACTGAACGCGGCACTTATACGGGCTACTTCCCGCAGGCTGAATATTGGCCCTGTAGTTTCCAATCCTACCCCCAAAATGCCCTCTCTCCCCTGCAATGTTTGTTTTAAAAAAACAGCCAAATAAAGGTGCATCGTAGGAGTACCTGTGTACTGTCAGGCAGCTGAAAATCCACTAAGGTGGATTCAATTTAGCCAATCTCTGTATAACCTTTTGGATTACACAGAAAAGGACAATTTTGCATCTTTAATAAAGAAAATCATATACACAAAGAAAGAGACAGGGAAATACACAGAGCAAAATATAGAGACAGAAGCTAAAGTTATTCTTTTTGCTGCTGGGGTTCTCAGAATTGAAATAGTGCCCATACAATGGCAAAATAACCTATCCCCCCCCCCTCCCCCCAGTAATGATTTCTGATGTCAGTTGTCCCATGCTTTTCCTGTTCTCCTGGTGCATATTTCAGATTCTCTTACATCTTTTTGATTTTAATGTACCTACTTTTTCTCTCAATAGACTCACCATTAGCTGCCGGTGCATCAAGTCCCCACACATTTACAACAAGTGCAAACAGGACACAAAATGTGAACGATAACATGGTGGCAGCCTTTACAGCACAGCTCAGAAGTGATATTTAGGTCTAGAAAACATCCCGTCTCCTATTTAAATACCACACACCCTACATGATGAAATGCACAAATCGGTTCTGACTTCCTTCATGGATCTTAGAAAAGCAAACAGGGAGAGGTGAAGATAAAGAACTGGCCACCTGGGTTGCCATAGATGAGAAAACATACATTACAGTTACCTGCAGCAGAGTGTTTAAACATTAAAAAGTAAATATTTAGCTGGCACCAATGAGTGTTTTGTTGACTGCTACTGATGTTCCTGGATAATCAATTTCGGGCCATGTCTGGGCTTCAGCAGGGCTGCCGAGAGGGGGGACAAAATTCCCAGGGCCTGGGCCTCCTGCGGACGTCAGACGCACAGAAGCCCTGCAGAGTACAGCGAAGATCAGCTGAGAGGAGCGCGTCTGTGTGGGCCGCGCATGCCAGAGTCAGAAGACAGCACTTCTGCTGGCGGGGGTTCGGGTGGAAGGGGCCCGGCCCAGTGGCAGAGGCGGGTGGGACTGTGGTGCCGGGCCCCCCTCAGGGGGAGCGGCGACAACCTGGGGAGGTGGCAGTGGGGGCGGGGTGCAGGGGGCGGGGCCGGCCTTGTCCCGGGCCCGGCCCAGTCTCTCAGCGGCCCTGAAAGCAGCTGCAGCCTTTGTTTACTCATACTGTTGTAGAGTCTCTTCATTTGGTAAGGATGGGGTTAAACAGGATTGAGTGAGGAATTGACATAAGTACATAAGTATTGCCATACTGGGAAAGACCAAAGGTCCATCGAGCCCAGCATCCTGTTTCCAACAGTGGCCAATCCAGGTCACAAATACCCGGCAAGATCCCAAAAATGTACAAAACATTTTATACTGCTTATCCCAGAAATAGTGGATTTTCTCCAAGTCCATTTAATAACGGTCTATGGACTTTTCCTTTAGAAAGCCGTCCAAACCTTTTTTAAACTCCGCTAAGCTAACTGGAGGGATCCCCATCTCTGAAGTTATTAAAACATCAAGGGGGAAAGTCTTTAAATGACATTCAAAATTTGGTGCTGAAAAAAAATCAGCTCAAAATGGTATTCTATAACGGACTTTCTGGAATTGGTGCCCTTTATAGAGCAGCGCATACCGCTGGGATCCGTCAACTTTTGGTGTGAGGAGTTACACTAACTGAAACCAGGTGTAAGTCCCTGCATGCAAGTTGGGTGCAGATCTTCTGAATTCTGTAACACTGTAACCTTTTCAAGGGAACGCTCCTGACCTGCCCATGGTCCTCCCATGGCCACACTCCCTTTGTAGATCCATGCGGAAAAACTCAGGCGCTATGCTATAAATGAGCGCATAAGTGTGTTTTTATGCATATCTGCCATTTCTGCCCCATTTTGGCACCTTGCATCTGTTACAACATTTTTCCATGCTGAAATTTTGGCACCAAAGTAGCGCCTAACATTGGTGCTGTATATAGAATTTTTCCCCCAAGTGTGCAGCCTTTTGTAATTTCCCCTATATAGATTCTGCAAACACACATGCATTTACCAGCATATACCAGAATTTAACATTACTAGATAAGCTCGGGATTGGTGGAAACATACTTAACTGGATCAAGGGCTTCCTAACCACAAGAACATATCAAGTAAAATCAAATTCAAACATATCATAACTGTGGAAAGCAGACTGTGGAGTACCGCAAGGATCACCGCTATCATCGATCCTATTCAACTTAATGATGACCCCACTTGCCAAGTCCTTATCCAACCATGGACTTAACCCTTTCATATATGCAGACGATGTCACAATATACATTCCTTACAAAACCAAACTGACAGAAATCACCAACGAAATCAAGCGCGGCCTGAACATCATGGATTCATAAGCAAATGCATTTCAACTAAAACTCAATAAAGAAAAAACTAATTGTCTCATCCTCTCATCCCAACACAGCACGGACATCCCCACAAGTATCAACACCCCAGATCACACCCTTCCTATCTCAGACAGCTGGAAAATCCTCGGAGTTACAATGTGTCGCGCCTCACGCGCTCGACGCGCTCTCGAGGACCTTGGCATACCTTCAGGCTTCGTCCCCGGGAGCGCGGGGTTTGTGAGTCCTTAAGGCAAAATCACCCTCCAGGTAGAAAGCAGGAAAGACTGAACCGGAACTCCGGACTGGAGTTGTACACCGGAACACTCGGAACTGAAACGCACCGGACTGGTGCGCACTGGAGTGGGGCCCACTGGACTGGACACACTGGAGTGGCCCCACTGGACTGGAACATACAGGAGTGAAACCCGCTGGACTGGAACACACTGGAGCGGAACCCACGGAACTGGAACACCCTGGACCTAGGCTTCACCTACACTTGACTGCCTTCCCCCTCGGGTTGAGCCCTCAGGTTCTTGCAGCCGGTAGGACTTACAGGAACAGCAGGAATGAAGATCCAGGAGTGCCCCCTGGCACCTAGGCGAAGGCAAGGCAGACAATCAGGAACTATCCGGGTTCTAGCAGTCAGCAGGAATCGACACAATGACAAGTAAGCTGGACCCAGGCTCATAGAGACGCTGTACCCGGGCAGCCCAGTCATACACAGGAACATACACAGAGCAAACTCAAGAGACTTGGAAGGCTATACACCAGCTAACAAGTCATGCCCTGGACCCAAACGCAGAAGACTAGCACGGCTTGACACAGGCTACACGCCAGCGGGGCCTAAGCTGGCTAGTCTACACTAAGAACAAACACAGTCTTGGAATAGTGGCTAGCAAGGGCGGCTAGTCTCACTCTAGGAACAAACACAATCTTGGAATAGTGGCTAGCAAGGGCGGCTAGTCTAACACTAGAAACAAACACAGACTTGGAAATGGCTAGCAGGACGGCTAGCTGACACGAGGAACAAACATGGAACACTAGTAAAGCTATGCACAGGCAACAAGCCAGACGGTGCCTCAGCTAACTAGTCATATCTTGGAAACAAACATAGAGAACTAGTAAAGCTATGCACAGGCAACAAGCCAGACGGTGCCTAAGCTAACTAGTCATACCTTGGAAACAAACATAGAGCACTAGTAAAGCTATGCACAGGCAACAAGCCAGACGGTGCCTAAGCTAACTAGTCATACCTTGGAAATAAACATAGAGCACTAGTAAAGCTATGCACGGGCAACAAGCCAGACGGTGCCTAAGCTAACTAGTCATACCTTGGAAACAAACATAGAGCACTAGTAAAGCTATGCACAGGCAACAAGCCAGACGGTGCCTTAGCTAACTAGTCATACCTTGGAAACAAACACATAGAACTAGTAAAGCTATGCACAGGCAACAAGCCAGACGGTGCCTAAGCTAACTAGTCTGAACAAACATAAACACTAGCAAAGCTATACACAGGCTATAAGCTACACGGTGCCTAAGCTAACTAGTCTGAACAAACATAAAACACTAGCAAAGCTATACACAGGCTATAAGCTACTCAGTGCCTAAGCTAGCTAGTCAAACAAACATAGAAACTCACACAGAGCAAACACTGACACCGGGTACAGAGCACTCTATACACCAGGACCTTTAGATGAGATGGAATTAGATACAAAGGCAAAGGCTCTAGTCTTCAGGTGACTAATAAAGCCCATCAACACCAGAGCCACAGGTGCAGCAATCACCTTGCAACCAAACAGAGGCTTGACACTCAGAGCAGGCATCCCATAGAAAGTAACAGCGGGAGCCATCTTGGATACTGGCAGAGACGAAGAGGCGGCAGCCATCTTGGAAGAGGCAAAGCCCACACAGGTGAGGTTCAGTAGGGCAATCAGCACACAGAGCCAGAGAGAACCTAAGACAGACACAGACACAGAGACAAGCAGGGGCCAGCACAGACACTGACTCCCAGAAACAGGGTAAGTCTGAAGGGTGGCACGGCCACCAACGGGACAGTATCCCTTCCTCAAGACCCCCCTCTCGGTCTCCCGGAGGTGGTCGGGTATCCAGGGGTAACTATGATGAAACTTCCTGATAGGTCTCAAAAGCCAGACATAGATCACTGGGCTGGAAGTCACAAGGAAGATCAAAACTGGCAAACAAAAATAGAACTTGTGACCAGGAAGCTCCTTCGAGTCACCACGGGGCAATCTCAGGAACATGGATGCATCAAGAGGAACACAATTCAAAAGTAACCCTCCCCTGAGGGAACCCACAATGTCCTGACCCTCTTGGCAAATCCATGAAATGACAGGAACAGGACTGGAGTCACTACCCCAGCTGACATCAGAAGCTGGGCTGAGGCTCAAGGTGGCATTCCCATCTTGGCAGGAGCTAGAAGTCTGAACAGAAATGAATCTGAACCTAGCACCTGGGTTGGCCTCAACCCCTTGACTGGAACTGAATTCAGGAGCCTGACTGGAACGAGAACTCAACAGAAAGTCAGCCTCCTGACGGACACTGGACCTTAGGACGACCTCAACATCTTGGTCGGACTTGGAACTAGACACGGACTCAGCCTCCTGGCTGGAACTAGAACTCGGAACAGGCTTAGCATCTTGGTTAGAACTGGAACTTGGAAGAGATTCAGCTGCAGGGCTGGACGCCCCTCTCTGGCCGGACTGGGACGTCTCTCTAACCTTAGCTTCGGGCGGCCTCTGCCGAGCAGGGTTCAAGAGGAGACGGCCCTGGTATCCCCAGAGCATGCTAGCAGGCTGAAATGCAGAAAAGGGGTTTCTCCGGGCTCCAAGCCGTTGAACACACCCTCTCTCAGCTATAGCTTCGGAGATCTTCTCCCAGGCTGAATCAACACAAGGTCTATCACAGTCCTCTGGGAACATCATCTCTTCCTCAATAGCAGACTCAATATCGTGGCTGACCTCTGCACTCGGTGCAGACTCAGCATCTTGACTGGACTTGCAACTCGATCCAGGTTCAGCATCTTGACTGGACTTGCAACTCGGTCCAGGCTCAGCATCTTGACTGGACTTGCAACTCGATCCAGACTCAGCATCTTGACTGGACTTGCAACTCGATCCAGGCTCAGCATCTTGACTGGACTTGCAACTCGATCCAGGCTCAGCATCTTGACTGGACTTGCAACTCGATCCAGGCTCAGCATCTTGACTGGACTTGCAACTCGGTCCAGGCTCAGCATCTTGACTGGACTTGCAACTCGATCCGCCCTCTGCCTCCTGGCAGGGACGGAACTTTAACTGAGGCTTGGCCGAACACACCCTTAGGGCAGGGATCGGCGGCTCAATCTGAAGCGCCCCTTGAACTGGGGTTCGGAGCTTGCTTGGAGGTGCCCTCAAGACTGGAAGCGGTGGTGCCACCTGAACCACCCTGTGGACTGGCACCGGAGGCTTGGTTAGAAGCCCCCCTTGAACTGGACTCAGTGGCTTGACTGGACGGGTCACTTGAACAAGAACCGGAGACTTGACCCGAAGCGCCACTTGCACAGGAATCTGAGGCTCCATCGAAGGCCTCCCTCGGACTGGACTCGGAGACTTCCAAGGACATGCCATTTGAAGGAGGACTGGAGGCTCGACCCGAAGCGCCACTTGCACAGGAATCTGAGGCTCCCTCGACAGCTTCCCTCGGACTGGACTCGGAGACTTCCAAGGGCATGCCATTTGAAGGAGGACTGGAGGCTCGACCCGAAGTGCCACTTGCACAGGAATCTGAGGCTCCATCGACAGCTTCCCTCGGACTGGACTCGGAGACCTCAAAGGGCAGGCTATTTGAAGGAGGACTGGAGGCTCGACCTGGAGCGCCACTTGCATAAGAATCTGGGGCTCCATTGACGGCCTTCCTCGAACTGGTCTCAGAGACTTAAGCCTCCTCGTTACTTGGACTGGAAGAGGAGGTTCAGTATGAAGCATCCCCTGGACTGGACTCAAGCGCCTAGGAGGCCGCGCTACTTGAACTGAGGTCCGGGGCTTGTTCTGACGCTTCCCTCGGCCCGACCTCAGTGGCTTGGCTAGAGGCTTCACTCGGAAAGGTTCCCAATGCTCCACCGGAACCCCTCCTCGAGCCGGACTTAGCATTGGTGGGCTAGGATCCCGACGACGAATTACCCCACCATAGTATGGCCGGCTACTCGGCTGAGGTGGGCGAAAAAACCCGGGCGGAGAACAGTCCCGGCCTCTCTCAAGCTCAGACTCCAGAGTATCCCACAAATCAGGGTCTTCCCGAAGTTGGCGGCGGTACTCACTGAGCGTGATGGCCGAATTCATGTCAGAAACTGGGTCATAGGGCCCAAAAACTGGGTCATAGTGGCACAGACTTCGGTAAATACGCTCCTTCTCCGCTGCTGCTTCAGGAGTAGCCATAAAGGCTGGATTCGTCAGAAGTATCTCTCGGTATTTCTCCAGGCTTGTCTTGGGATCCAAAATGGACACTAGACTGTCCTCGGAATCAAAAAAAATTTCAGAAGTTCCCCTCGGATTGTCCGTGGGGCATGAACTTATGGGCATAAAGCCCACCTGGACTGATGATCTCGCCGAACTCATGGCCTTTGTATTCTGTCGCGCCTCACGCGCTCGACGCGCTCTCGAGGACCTTGGCATACCTTCAGGCTTCGTCCCCGGGAGCGCGGGGTTTGTGAGTCCTTAAGGCAAAATCACCCTCCAGGTAGAAAGCAGGAAAGACTGAACCGGAACTCCGGACTGGAGTTGTACACCGGAACACTCGGAACTGAAACGCACCGGACTGGTGCGCACTGGAGTGGGGCCCACTGGACTGGACACACTGGAGTGGCCCCACTGGACTGGAACATACAGGAGTGAAACCCGCTGGACTGGAACACACTGGAGCGGAACCCACGGAACTGGAACACCCTGGACCTAGGCTTCACCTACACTTGACTGCCTTCCCCCTCGGGTTGAGCCCTCAGGTTCTTGCAGCCGGTAGGACTTACAGGAACAGCAGGAATGAAGATCCAGGAGTGCCCCCTGGCACCTAGGCGAAGGCAAGGCAGACAATCAGGAACTATCCGGGTTCTAGCAGTCAGCAGGAATCGACACAATGACAAGTAAGCTGGACCCAGGCTCATAGAGACGCTGTACCCGGGCAGCCCAGTCATACACAGGAACATACACAGAGCAAACTCAAGAGACTTGGAAGGCTATACACCAGCTAACAAGTCATGCCCTGGACCCAAACGCAGAAGACTAGCACGGCTTGACACAGGCTACACGCCAGCGGGGCCTAAGCTGGCTAGTCTACACTAAGAACAAACACAGTCTTGGAATAGTGGCTAGCAAGGGCGGCTAGTCTCACTCTAGGAACAAACACAATCTTGGAATAGTGGCTAGCAAGGGCGGCTAGTCTAACACTAGAAACAAACACAGACTTGGAAATGGCTAGCAGGACGGCTAGCTGACACGAGGAACAAACATGGAACACTAGTAAAGCTATGCACAGGCAACAAGCCAGACGGTGCCTCAGCTAACTAGTCATATCTTGGAAACAAACATAGAGAACTAGTAAAGCTATGCACAGGCAACAAGCCAGACGGTGCCTAAGCTAACTAGTCATACCTTGGAAACAAACATAGAGCACTAGTAAAGCTATGCACAGGCAACAAGCCAGACGGTGCCTAAGCTAACTAGTCATACCTTGGAAATAAACATAGAGCACTAGTAAAGCTATGCACGGGCAACAAGCCAGACGGTGCCTAAGCTAACTAGTCATACCTTGGAAACAAACATAGAGCACTAGTAAAGCTATGCACAGGCAACAAGCCAGACGGTGCCTTAGCTAACTAGTCATACCTTGGAAACAAACACATAGAACTAGTAAAGCTATGCACAGGCAACAAGCCAGACGGTGCCTAAGCTAACTAGTCTGAACAAACATAAACACTAGCAAAGCTATACACAGGCTATAAGCTACACGGTGCCTAAGCTAACTAGTCTGAACAAACATAAAACACTAGCAAAGCTATACACAGGCTATAAGCTACTCAGTGCCTAAGCTAGCTAGTCAAACAAACATAGAAACTCACACAGAGCAAACACTGACACCGGGTACAGAGCACTCTATACACCAGGACCTTTAGATGAGATGGAATTAGATACAAAGGCAAAGGCTCTAGTCTTCAGGTGACTAATAAAGCCCATCAACACCAGAGCCACAGGTGCAGCAATCACCTTGCAACCAAACAGAGGCTTGACACTCAGAGCAGGCATCCCATAGAAAGTAACAGCGGGAGCCATCTTGGATACTGGCAGAGACGAAGAGGCGGCAGCCATCTTGGAAGAGGCAAAGCCCACACAGGTGAGGTTCAGTAGGGCAATCAGCACACAGAGCCAGAGAGAACCTAAGACAGACACAGACACAGAGACAAGCAGGGGCCAGCACAGACACTGACTCCCAGAAACAGGGTAAGTCTGAAGGGTGGCACGGCCACCAACGGGACACAATGGACCGTAACTTAACACTTGAGAGCCAAGTGGCATCCACAACAAAGAAAATGTTCCACTCAATGTGGAAACTCAAATGCATGAAGCAATTCTTCCCGAGGGAAACATTTCGCAACCTGATACAATCAATGGTACTAAGCCACTTAGATTACTGCAATGGAATTTATGCGGGATGTAAAGAACAAACCTTAAAGAAACTTTAGACCACTCAAAACACGGCAGCTAGGCTTATACTTGGTAAAACGCGATTTGAAAGAGCAAAACCCCTCCGCGAAAAACTACACTGACTCCCAATCAAAGAATGCATTGCCTTCAAAATCTGCACCCTGGTTCACAAAGAGGGGAATAATTGAACGGTGCTGGCGAAATTGATGGCCAGCCATCTTCGGGCCCGGCGCCGTAAGCGGGTGGAGCCAAGCGTATTTTCAAAATATGCTTGGCACCAGCCAAATCGCTTGCTGGGTTTAGAATAGGATTGCCGGCAGATTGCCGGGTGTAGATGAGATGGCCGGCTCCGATTTTCAACCATAATGGAAACCGGACCCGGCCATCTCAAACCCAGCAAAATGCAAGGCATTTGGCCATGGGAGGAGCCAACATTTGTAGTGCACTGGCCCCCCTGACATGCCAGGACACCAACCGGGCACCCTAGGGAGCACTTAAAAAATATTAAAAAAACAAAACAAAATTAGCTTCCAGGTGCATAGCACCCTTCCCTTGTGTGCTGAGCCCCCCAAACCAACTGCCCACAAGTCTACACCATTACCATAGCCCTAAGGGGTGAAGGGGGCACCTACATGTGGGTACAGTGGGTTTTGGAGGGCTCAACATTAACCACCACAAGTGTAACAGGTGGGGGGGGGGATGGGCCTGGGTCCACCTGCCTGAAGTGCAGTGCACCCACTAAAAACTGCTCCAGGGACCTGCATACTGCTGTCAGGGAGCTGGGTATGACATTTGAGGCTGGCATACAGGCTGGCAAAAAATGTTTAATTTTTTTTTTTGTGTGGGAGGGGGTTGGTGACCACTTGGGGAGTAAGGGAAGGTGATCCCCGCTTCCCTCCGGTGGTCATCTGGTCAGTTGGGGCTCTTTTTTGGGATTTGGTCCTAAAAATACATGGACCAAGTCCGCCCAGCGAAATACTCGTTCGAGCTGGTGGTTTTTTTTTCATAATAAGGTGAAGCCGGCCATCTCCTAACCCCGCCCTGCTCCACCCCCTTCTCACCTTCGCTACCCAACCAACATGCCCCCTTGAAGGTTGGCCAGCGCCACAATGAAAAAGCAATTTGATAATATCGATTTGGCCGGGAGTGAGAGATCGCCGGCAATCTCCCGATTTGTGTCGAAAGATCGCCGGCGATCCCTTTCGAAAATAAGCCTGAAAATCATCTACAGAGAAGCCCCGAGTTACATGACAGACTTGATCAACTTACCAATTAGAAATACATCCGAATCAACACGATCTTATCTAAATCTACACCACCCAAGCTGCAAAGGACTTAAATACAAAACAACTTATGCATCTAGTTTTTCCTACATAGGCACACAACTGTGGAACGCATTACCAAAAGCCTTGAAAATGACGTACGACCACCTAAACCTCCGGAAATCACTAAAAACCAACCTGTTTAAAAAGGCATACCCTACTGATCCAACTTAAATGCCTAATCTCTGCAACACAACCAAACTAAAGCACGTGATGGGCATAAGACAACTGCTCCGTTCTCCGATTCCCTAATGTGGCTGTGCCACTTGAACTTGATCTTACCATAACATCACCCTGTATTTGTTCACACCGGAGCCTGCAAAGGCCTCTCTGGTTCTATGTAAGCCACATTGAGCCTACAAATAGGTGGGAAAAAGTGGGATACAAATGTAACAAATAACAGTCCAATATATTTAATGATGGGGGTACAGTGCTCTAAAGTACTGGACCTCAGCTCTGTCTTGATGTGAGAAGAGTCACTGCTGAGGTCCGGTAACTTTAGAGCACTGTAAGCTTTAGAGTTTTGAAATTGTTTATTTTAGAAATATACACATGCACAGAAAAAGCATAGTCCCGCAAGGCGTTTTACACAAAAGCACCAGTAAGTAAATATGCAGATGATGATTTTGCAATGTACATTGTAGTTGCTGACTCATTTGCCACCCAATACAGACATCCTCTCACTCCAACAGCATTCCATACACCCCCCACGAAAACCTCCTCATATCATTCATAAATCTCTCCCCCTACCACTTTCTGACACAATATAGACCCACTTCCCACCCACCAGATCCTCCCCAACACAATATATACCTTCCCCCTCACCCCATCACCCTCCCCAACACTTACCAGGGCTGTCCCCTGCTGATATAACAGGAATTAGGAGCAAACCCCAATCACACCTGCTCCATGGGACACCAGGGTTCAAAATGGCACCTTTGATCCCTGGCAGTAATCTCACAGTACTACTGTTAAAGTAAGAGTCAAGCTGCCAAATAAGGGCACTGCCATTTTTCAAGATGGAGGTGAAATGAAGAGGAATTACCCCTTCCTAACTGGGTTACTGATCGAGATCCTACCGAAATATTGATCCTGACTCATTCTCTCCATCTCTTTCTCCTCTTTTTCCTCAAACTTCTTTGAAAAATTGCTTGATGACCAAACCCTCAGTTGGCACTCCACCTTATCGTCTGCATTCGACTCAATTGCCCCTCCTTGCTTTCACTCCTCTTCTGGTGCCTCCCGCAAACCCTGGTACCATAGCAGTCTTCGTCAGATGAAGCACCAGACTCGTTGAGCCAAACATCTTCGGAAGAAATCCAATTCCACTGCTGATCTGCAATTTTGTCAGGCACTCCACAGAAACTATAATTTTCACCTGAAAAAAGCTAAAGCTGCCTATTTTCAGACTCTTATCTCTTCTGCTCTTAATCCTTCAAGGGAACTATATTCTATTTACTGCTTCCTCAATCTACCCCCTTGTCCAGCTGAAAATCAGATTTGTCCCTTTGCGGAAGATCTAGCCCAATTTTTCAGTTCTAAGATTGCGTCCCTTAAGAGCGCTTTCTCCATTCCAGAGACAAATCCAGTTCCCTTATCCAATTGCTCCCTGAAAGCATCAGTTTGGGACACTTTTCAACCTTTGGCTCTGACCTCTCTTTCTCATCTTGTCTCTTACATGAAGCTCTTCACCTGTACACTGGACCCCTTCCCTTCTTCTTGACTAAGAAATCCTCATCCAAAACTGCTACCTTTTGCTCTCTCTCTCTCTCTGATCAACTCTAGCCTTTCCTCCAGCCAGTTTCCCTCCTCATGCAAGCTATCTGTCCCATTCTTAAGAATCCTACCCTAGATCCTTCTATTCCAGGCCACTATCGTCTGGTATCCAATCTTTACTTCCTTTTCAAGATCCTTGAAAAAGCTGTTTTCAATCGACTTTCCTCTTTTGCTGAAAAGTCCTTGGCTCTCCATCCTAGACAGTCTAGTTTTAGATCACACTACAGCACCTTTGGGAGCTGGCTATTTTATAAAGCTGAGACCATTAAAAGCAACTTGTAACTGTATACTAATGGCTAATTAATACTTAAATTGCATGTGTTCCCAATTAAAGTTTTGAAATCAAATTTTATTGCTCTCTCTTTAGAATTCGTTCTGACGTAGTGGTTGTTTTGAACTCTAGCAGAAACTACTTTAAGACTTCAAGCTTATAGAGCAAACTACTTACTATGCACATAAAAATACTGTCAACAAAGCTAACAGAAAAGAATGGAAACATAGAAACAGAAATACGATGGCAGATAAAGGCCAAAAATGCCCATCCAGTCTGCCCATCCTCTGTAACCACTTCCTTTTAAATCGGTATCCATCAGCAAATGATTTTTGATTTAATAACTGAAAAAGATACAAAATCACTTGAATATGTGATTTGAAATCTAAAATAACAATCAGGGTAAAAGAGTGATTTCAATTCAAATAAAAAATATAAAAATCATACAAAATGATTTTAAATCATCATTTCAATTTATTTGGTTTGAAATCATACCCAACACTGCTGCTAGAGGTCACAGGCAGCCATTGTTAGCATGGAGCCACTTGGGGCATGAGCAAGTGGGGTTCACTCCTACCCCCATTACTCTACTAGATCACCATAGCATTCAGATAGGCCTGGAGGTGCTCATTCTGATTGAGAGGATATAGACACAAGCACGCAGGTTCCTGCCAATAGTCAAGCAGGACCTGCATAAGTGTTTCCGGCCTGACACAATCCAGTCAGCCACCAATATTCAATGTCATTGCCCAGATACAGCCAAGCATTGAATATCGAGGCTTAATTCTGACCAAAGCAGCAGGGAGTGTTTAAAAAAACCTCTTGTCACCGTTAGCTGAATATTGAGATTTCATTTCTAACCCTTCATTCTGATATTAATAAGAGTTGGTCTTCGTTATGTGTGAGGGATTTTGCTGGCATGGAGTTTTTGTGTGGTTTGTTTGGCATTTCCAATAGCAGATCACCGCATCTTAAAAAAGATATAGTGGAATTAGAAAATGTACAGAGAAGGGCGACGAAAATGATAAAGGAGATGGGACAACTTCCCTATGGAAAAGGCTGAAATGGCTAGGGCTCTTCAGCTTGGAGAAAAGACAGCTGAGGGGAGATATGATAGAGGTCTATAAAATAATGAGTGGAGTGGAATAGGTAGACGTGAATTGCTTGTTTACTCTTTCCAAATATACTAGGACTAGGGGGCACGCAATGAAGCTACAAAGTAGTAAATTTAAAACAAATCGAAGAAAATGTTTCTTTATTTAACGTGTAATTAAACTCTGGAATTTGTTGCCAGAGAATGTAGTTTAAAAACAGTTAGCTTAGTGGGGTTTAAAAAAGGCTTGGATGGCTTCCTAAAGGAAAAGTCCATAGGCCATTATTAAAATGGACTTGGAGAAAATTCACTGCTCATTTCTAGAATAAGCAGCATAAAATGTATTGTACTGTTTTGGGATCTTGCCAGGTAGTTGTGACGTGGATTGGCCACTGTTGGAAACAGGATGCTGAGCTTGATGGACCATCGGACTGTCCCAGTATGGCAATACTTATGTACTTATTGACGTTCTATTTAAGGTCCAGTCCTTGCAATTTGTGTCCTGAAATGTATGGAAATTTACTACATAGGTTTTGAATAGCTTATTTGCAAGGTTTTGTGGGGGGGTTTTCCCATAAAGTATTTGACAGTGGAGGGATTTTATATTGCTGTCACTGAAGTGACAGCAGATTTTAACATTTTTTTTGGCGACCTATAAAGGAAGCATTCTAATTTTGTTCTTTTTAGACTCTATAGGTAAAAAAAATCTTGATGTTGACATTAGTGTAAATTTGTCTACCATTCAACTATATATTGAAAGTTCTGTTAATAAAAGTTTTTATTTCCATTGCATCACTTATAGCTACAATGAAACAATATTTGAGTTATTTTTTGTTCAGCTGTAGATTGTGGTAGTCAATGTGTCGCACACATGAACACAGTCTGTCACGTGTGTCACAACAGAAGAAAGGTTGATCTATATTCAGGAGCAGGACAAACTCTAGTGAGTGTATATTGGCAGCTGAAGAGGTTATGCATTGAGAAAGGTCAGCAGGAGTCTTGGTCAGTGTGAATTTGGTTACAGAAATCCTCAGAATGAGAAGGATCTCATTCTGGCATTGGGTATCTGCCCTGTGTATTATGTGAGACCTATTTGTCAGGTCCTTCGATGTCTAGATGTTCAATTTAGGCTTTATGCAGACAATATTCAATTTTTCTTCCCTATGTCTGATACTGTTGAGAAAAGCTTTCAATTTTTAGCTACTTGTTTACTGTCCATGAGGGCTTGGATGGATGCTAATCGTTTTCAGTTGAATGTTTCTAAATCGCAGATTTTATTTTTGTCTGGCAAGACTTCCCCTTCTTTGGTTCCAGAAACCTTTGTATTGGATTCTTTTGAAAATTCCCATTGTGTGGAGTTTAAAGTATCTTGGGGTTTGGTTGGATTCTAATTTGTCATTTTCAACTCAGATGCGTGCATCTGTTCAGAAAGCTTTTTTTCAAATTATGTCTGATTAGGTGGCTGGAGTAGTTGTTGTTGCCCAATAACTTTAGGTCTCTACTAAGGTATGTGATCACTCCCTTGTTTGATTACTGTAACGCATTGTATCTTGGGTTACCTCAAGATAAGATCTGTCCTTTACATATTGCTCAAAATGCTGATGCTTGTTTGCTCACAGCTACCTCTCACTTTGCTCATATTACGCAAATACTTAAAGAGTTCAACTGGTCATACAGTGGAGAATCAGGTTTAAAATCTTATTGCTAATTTTTTAAGGCTTTAAACAACGATGTGCCAGTTTCTTAGCTAGTTCTTTGAGCTTCTATCAGCCTACTTGTGCACTGAATTCTTCAGACAAACTTTTGCTTGACATTCCTTCCTTTCATATTAGACTAACAGAGTATCCTTTGACTATTTTTTAAATTTATCTTTTATTAATTAATTAAATCTTTTACACGTAAAACATGCAATAGAAATACATTGCATAACTTGAATAATTCAATAAACAAATTTAGTCTTAGTTATTAAAATTAAAGGTACATTCACCAAACTTGAAAGGAAAAAAACAAGCTATACAATAGACCACAATGAAATGGCTGAAGTGGGGGCGATTCAGATAATAGGAGATCTCAAAAGAAAAGAGAAAAAAAAACGTATATGGCCTGACCTTATCTTCATTCATTAACATTGATAATCAGATGGTAATTCTTACTCTGCAGGTTTAATGGCTAATTTTTTCATTTCTAAAAACGCTTTAAGATGTTCTGGCTCAAAAAACATATATTTTACCCCCAAATATTTAACCAGACATTTACATGGGTAGGCCAGTAAATATGTTGCCCCCAGCGCTCGGGTCTCTTCTCTATACGACAAAAATTTCTTTCTCCTATCTTGCGTCATTTTACAAACATCCAGATATACCCACACCTTTTGACTATTTTTTTATATTAAGGGTGCGAGGCAGTGGAATTTGCAGGGCCGGTGGAATGTGGTAAGCAAGGTATGCACGGCAGGGGGCGCCAGCTTTAGAGGGGCATCAGAAACTGCGAATGCTTTGCTTACCCATTGCACTCCACTGGCTGCTGTCATCACACACTACAGCCCTCCCAAGTCCTACCTTGAAGGGCCTGCCCTGGTGGTGTAGTAGTCTCTGCAACTGGGGCAGTAAAGAATCCCAGTCTTTACTGCCCACTGCCGCTACTCTGTCTCTGCTGTGCTCTTCGGCGCCTCTGCTGTGTTTTAAAAATGTCTGCCAAGGCTTTCGGCAGCAGTTTCCTGCCACAGGAAGTCTTGGTACCATTTTGAAAACACGACCGGCGCCGGGCACAGTAGCGACAGCGGGCAGGAAAGAGTGGGGGTTCTTTCCTGTCCCCAAAGAAGCCAGTAGACCACCAGAGCTCTTCAAGGTAGGACCGGGGAGGGCTTTAGTGTGGGGGAGGGGGCATCAACTGCTGCAGTAGGGGGGCTTGTAGTGTGCAGGAGGGGGCGGCAGGCAGGCTTTGGCACAGTATAAGTAACGCTCATCGCAAGGACAAAATATAAGAAAACCAATGGACTGCAGAGGGGGTTATAGCCAATTTAGTTATGTTTAAACAAATGAGAGATCTGTATGAAAGAAAATATTTATTTTTATTATTTTGACTTTTGAAAACCACTTGTCCCTGAAACATGCTGAAACCAGAATAATCCATTTGTACAAACGAGATGAGGTAACAAAGTCCACATGGATTTAGTGAAGGGAAATCTTGCCTCACCAATCTACTACATTTCTTTGAAGGGGTGAACAAACATGTGGATAAAGGTGAGCCGGTTGATATTGTGTATCTGGATTTCCAGAAGGCATTTGACAAAGTACCTCATGAAAGACTCAAACCAGAATAATCCATTTGTACAAACGAGATGATTCCATGTGCCCCAATTAAAGGAGAGTTCAATTTTAATTAAATTTAATTTCTTAGTATATTCCTTTCCAAGGCAGATTACAACTGTTAGGATGAACCCATCAGTAAACAGGATATCCTCACTAAAATTGGGCCATGTATTACTGTATTGTATAGAACAGTGTAGAAAAATGAGTACAAAATACAGACTTTAATAGTGCTGTTTTTACCAGCTACAATAACTTATTTTATTTCATGATATTTATATCTATATATGGGAAGCTTTCAAATAAATTAAAAAGCTGTCAAATAAGTTTTTTTAAAAACCCCTTTTGTTCTCCACCTTTTAAGGCACTGGGCTGAAAAAGGGGGCGGGGTGGGAGGAGGGAGGGAGAAGAGCGAAAGCAGATGCTGGACTGGAGGAGGGGGGTTACCGACTGATAGCTTGCAGGAGGTGTGCCAGAGACTCTAGCACCAGCCCTGGGAATTTATTGCCTTTAATTTAAGAAGTATCACTTCACTTCTTCAGTTCCGTAAACATTTTAAGGCTTTCCTTTTTGCCCAAGCTTTTATGGTGGTTTAAAGCTGGGTGTTCAAGTCCCTTAATGTTTTAGTGATGGATTTGTCTTAGTTAAGAATCTGGCACGCTTGTTTTTAATGAAATTGAGCATGCGCACATGCTCAGATTCAGTAAAACGAGCGTGCTGGACTGTGAGGGGAAGAGAGAGCAGGGCAGGCAGTGTGGCGGCGCTGGAGATGAGCGCTGGACGAAGGCTTCAGCTGGCAGGGGTTGGGGACCCCCCACCAGCCAAACCAGGGGCCCAGAGCTAAGCCACTGCTGGAGGCAATGAGGAGGAAAAAGACAAGCGGTGCATGTGGTCGGGATCCAGGTGAGTTCTATCTTGCAATCACAGTGATGAGGATGGTGATTAGAAGAGACATGTCATTAAACAGGAAACTGGTGACACGTGGGACACTCATTCCTTCAGTATTTGCTGTAGATTGCCAGGATGTGCTCATTGTTCTTGGGTATATAAGTTCCAACACCTGTGACAAGTAAAAGAAGGAGATTTCTGAATTGTGAGGGTCCAGGAATAAGAAGAGCTTTGTTATGAAAGATGCCAGGTCCTGCTGCCCAGGTTTCAAACAGTAGGGAGGTGCCTCACCTTCTTTGAGTGGTGCAGTACCACTGTAAAACTGCCAGTAGGTTCTGTCATTGCTACTCCCAGCAAGACCGTGGATAGAGGTGACAAAGGTACCCATGGAGCTGTTCTCTGACGTAAAGCTAGAAGGACAGAAAATGAATCTGTAGATAAATCTCAGTAGTATTAGCTGGCAGGGGGTGAGAATTCAGGGACAGTCAGTCTGAGGGAGAAACCTCAAGGGTCAGTTGCTCCACGTGAGTTTATTTAACATACATGACAAATTCAAAAGTGGTAGGATATGCACCAGGGACAGTGTAGCCAATAAAGCTTACCTTAAGGCAGTGGTTCTCAAACCTGGTCCTGGAGGCACCCAGCCAGTCAGGTTTTCGGGATATCCACAATAAATATTCATGAGAGATATTTGCATGCACTGCCTCCACTGAATGCAAATCTCTCTCATGAATATTTATTGTGGATATCCCAAAAACCTGACTGGCTGGGGTGCCTCCAGGATCAGGTTTGGGAACCATTGCCTTAAGGAGTTATTCTACTACTGAGCACTTCCAAGTAGGCACTCCAAGGTCATGTGGCAAGAGCTGACAGAACCAAGGCGCCTAGTTCCATTATAGAATGCTAGCGTAACCTGGTAATGGTGCACCTAACATGTGGGCACCTGCTCTTATGCCAGTCATATTTACATTTTCAATGGCACTTATACCACGCAAGATCTTACAGGAGCTTACTGCGGGTTACACTAAGATAGACGTACAAGGCATTCCTTGTGAGTCACAAAATTTAAAGTATGTTACGTTACTTATTAAATAATTGGAAAAGACATGTTTTAAGAGCTTTCTTAAACCGTTTAATCTGAGCTAATATTCTAATATTCAAAGGTAAAGAGTTCCACCATTTCACAGACTGAAATGAAAATAATCCGTCAAAAACAGACCTATAAATAACACCTTTAGGATTGAGGTACTGCAGTAAGAAAGCCAATCAATCCAATAAAGTGCCATGACAACGTGAGAGAATTACGAGATCTGATAAATATGCAGGAGCAAAACCATTTAAAATAGAGAAAGTAATCGTGCACAATTTAAACATGGCTTGTGCCCTCACAGGCAATCAATGCAATTTTCGTAAAAGCGGGGTGGCTGATTCATAACGAGACGAACTACAAATCAATCTAGCTGATGTGTTTTGAAGTGTCTGGAGTTTTTTCTATAAGCTTTCTGACAAACCCACTAATACTACATTACAGTAGTCTATCTGAGACAAGAGCGATGACTGTACCAAAAGTCTAAAAGCGCTGAAATTCAAATTAGATCTCAATCTCTCCATATTATAAAATCCTTTCTTTAAAATTTGATTCACATGAGATTCGAAAGATAAATATTCATCAAAAATTACCCCCAAAATCTTTATTTCTTTTCCAACTGAAATGTAATATTATTAACAATAAGAGCTGATTCTCCAAAAAGTTTATATTGAGATCCCAAAACTATAAATTTAGGGCCCTGTTTACTAAGGTGCTCTAGCGATTTTAGCCGAGGATGGGATAGGCAGGTCTTCTAAGGGAGCCCTTGGGAGAAGTTGTGTTATCAAGGGGTGTTGCAATTTCAGGAGTGTGTTGGCTGTCATGGGGGAGAGGAGGTATTGTGTTGTCAGGGAGTCATTGCTGTTATCTTGGGGATGTGGGGTTATGAACATCAGCCTTTATACCTCCCTTAGAACAGATTTAAATGCTGAATCTCCAGATTTTTTTGCTAGCAATGTGTATTCCCCTTGTAAAATGGAGAACACATATTGTTGTAGTAGGCCTATCACTCCCAGTCCAACATCTCACCTCTAACCTCATCCCGGTCTATCATTTTCCTTCCAACACCTCTCCCTGGTCCATCATCTCTCTTCCAATTCTCCACATCTCTAATCAGAATCCTTTTTTCCCAACCCAGCCGTAGCATACTAAAAATATAGACTAGAAGTGTCCAGGAAAAAGCAACAAACTTGCTATAAGGTCTGTTCCAGAAGCCATATGAGAAGGCCTAAATATGTCTACTCAGAGGAGAGGAGGAAAAGCAGAGATTTTATATAGATATTTAAATACTTGAAAGATATTAATAAGAAAATTAATCTTTTCCAAAGCAGGGTAAGTTATAAACCTGAAGAGCATGAAATGAAGCTGCAAGATAATAAACTTAAAAGCATCATCAGGAATTTGTTTTTCAAGCAAAGAGTGGTAGATGTCTGAAATGTCCTCCTGCTGGAGGTGGTGGAGACAAAAATACTCCTCCAGCCATCAGGTCTTTATCTACCTTCACTTACTATGTTACTGTGGAGAAGGAGGAGAAGCAGAGAGAAATAAGGACAGTTACAGACAAAGAGGTTATAGAGGGAAGAGACAGACACTCCCCCCTCCCCCCCAAAGATAAAGGAACAGGGCAACTGTTCAAATGTGTAACTCATCTCTCACCTGAACTCCTTGGGGTTCACCTGCTCAGCCTTTTCCAACACATCCAGTAGCACAGACCCCTCTGACACCGTGACCCAGATGGAAAATTTAAAGCTGTTTCCTACGAGATCATTAATAACTGTGTATTCCACCCTGATATCAGGAACTAAAGAGAAAAAGAGGAAATTAGATGTAATTATTCACTAGTCAATTATTATTACAACTGGAAGCCAGAGAGTTCTATACCAAACAATAATACTGCAATAAGTAAGGCTCATCCAATAGGATGTGTGTATATAAAATGAAATCTAGAGATTTTAGCTAAGGGGAAGGGAGAGCAAAAAACAGAGATCAAATAGAGTCTCAAGTGATGTAGTGTCAACTGGGCAGTATGGCGGAGACAAGAAGTAATTTCCCCATTTTTATGATGTAGCCATTTGCATCTTTAAAAACACTTCTTATCTTTCCTCCCAATTCAGTTCCCTGTCTCTCTCTTTCTAGCTCCATGTCCTCCCAGTTCGGTCTGTCTACTATCATGGAATCATCTTTGACTCAGCTCTACTACTACTACTTAACATTTCTAAAGCGCTACTAGGGTTACGCAGCACTGTACAATTTAACATGGAAGGACAGTCCCTGCTCAAGGAGCTTACAATCTAAAAGACAGGTGTACAATCTAAAGACGATCTAAACAATCTAAAGACAAGTGTAGAGTCTGTCTGATAGGGCATACTATATTTCACGAAAGGTTAGGTGCCGAAAGCAGCATTGAAGAGGTGAGTTTTAAGCAGAGATTTGAAGATGGGTAGGGAGGGGGCTTGGCGTAGGGGTTGAGGAAGATTGTTCCAAGCATAGGGTGAGGCAAGGCAGAATGAGCAGAGCCTGGAGTTGGCAGTGGTGGAGAAGGGAACTGAAAGGAGGGATTTGTCCTGTGAGCGGAGGTTACGGGCGGGAACATAGGGGGAGATGAGGATAGAGAGGTAGTGAGGAGCCGCAGACCGGGTGCATTTGTAGGTGAGGAGGAGAATCTTGAATTGTATGCGGTATCTGATCGGAAGCCAGTGAAGTGACTTGAGGAGAGGGGTGATGTGAGTATATCGGTTCTGGCGGAATATAAGACGAGCGGCAGTGTCCTGAATGGATTGAAGGGGGGATAGATGGCTAAGTGGGAGGCCGGTGAGGAGTAAGTTGCAGTAGTCGAGGCGAGAGGTAATGAGAGCGTGGACGAGAGTTCGTGTGGTGTGCCCAGATAGGAAAGGGCGAATTTTGCTGATGTTGAAGAGGAAGAAGCGACAGGTCTTGGCAGTCTGTTGGATATGCGCAGAGAAGGAGAGGGAGGAATCAAAGATGACTCCGAGGTTGCGGGCAGATGTGACGGAGTGGATGAGGGTGTTATCAACTGAGATAGAGAGTGGAGGAAGAGGAGAGGTGGGTTTAGGTGGAAAGACGAGGAGCTCGGTTTTGGACATGTTCAGCTTCAGATGGCAGTTGGACATCCAGGCAGCAATGTCGGATAAGCAGGCCGAAACCTTGGCCTGGGTCTCCGCGGTGATGTCTGGTGTGGAGAGATATAGCTGGGTGTCATCAGCATAAAGATGATACTGAAAACCATGAGATGAGATCAGTGAGCCTAGGGAAGAGGTGTAGATTGAGAAGAGAAGGGGTCCAAGGGCAGATCCCTCCTACTCTGCACAGTAGACATCTAAAGTGTGCTATATGTCTATGTCTATGTTCTTATATTCCTTTGTATCCTCTTGAGTTCCAAGTGGATTACAAAACAAGAAGCCAGAACATTCCTGGGAAGCTAAAAAGAAGAGGTAAACTAATCTAATAAATACATTTTTATAAGTGAGCTTTCAGCATTTTATGAAATATGGGATAAACTGTAATAATTTGAATTTGTTTAGGAAATACATTCCATACCTCAGATGCTTGATAATCAAATCTGCTTGACCTTTGATCTCAAACCCCTGGGATTGTGGAATTGCAAAGCGAGCAATTTCATTATGCTGTAGATCTTACTCTAGAAAAAGGGCCTGTCAAGTTGGTTAAGTATAGAGGAGCACAACTATAAAGTATATTAAAAATCAACATACAGAATTGAACTTGATCCTGGCCTCCAATGGTACCCAATATAAACCTATCAACAACTGTGTAACTCGATCCATACTATGAGCAGAAAAAATTAAAGTCCCAAAGCTATATATATATATATATATATATATATATATATATATATATATATATATATTTATTTATTTATGGTTCATTTATACCCCACAGTTTCCTACAATTGCAGGCCCAATGTGGCTTACATGAATTACAAAAGGATGCCTGCCTGCCTGCCCGTCCACAAAAAAGCTCCTGACATAAGAGCCACTGTCAAAATGCCCCCCCCCCCCCTCCAACAAAAGGGCCCAGATCAGGCTGCCCAGAATATGGCCTCTGACAAACTAACCTGAACAGTACCAGACAGGGGAAGAACTTACCTTCCGGCACACTGCAAGAGGATCTGCACAAATTTACTTGTAGAGGATCCCTGTATTTGAGGAGAACTGATCACCAGCCGACTCCGGAAGTCTTGTATCTGGCTTCTCTCTGCCACGTCCCGCCTATGCGGTAATAGGAAGTATTTTTTTCTAGGGGGCTATTTTGTTAAGGGGGCTATTTTGTCAAGGTTATTTTGTGGAAGGGACCATTTTGTTCTGAGCTGATTTGTCAAGGGCTATTTTGTTACAAGGCTGTTTTGTCAGGGTGCCGCTCCTTTTTATATTATTTATTTCGATTATGCTCACACCTTTTTCAATAGTAACTCAAGGTGAGTTACATTCAGAAACAGTGGGTATTTCTGTCCCTGGAGGGTTCACAATCTAAATTCACACATGAAGCAATGAAGAGTTAAGTGACTTGCCCAAGATCACAAGAAACAGCAATGGGATTTGAACCTGCCACCTCTGGCTATCAAAACCAGGGCTCTAACCATTACACCAGTCCTACACTCATATTTAATGAATGCTTTCCTGATCTAACCAAACTAAATCAGTTAAACACTTTGCTGCTTCGGAACACTACCAGATGGCCACATTGTGGAAATCTTTACCCACCTCATTAAGAACTTGTCTGCATTATTTAAGATTTAGAAAAAGGCTGAAAGCTTATTTACTTCGTGGTGTTGGTCTTACATCTTCTGACTCCAATTGACATGATTGTAATTTTTTTTTTTTTTTGGGGGGGGGTTCTATTAATTAGTTAGGGGCCTTTTTACAAAGCGTCAGTAAGCCCAATACGAGCTTACCGCACTCTAACCTGGAATACCGCCAACCCAACATGGTCACCAGTGGTAATTCTGACTCGAGTGTGCTTGAAAAAAGTGTTTATTTTATAGCGCGGCACTAACCTTGTGGTATTCAGGCGTCACTGCATGCTGCCCGGTTATCACCGGGTTACCATGAGAGCCCTTACCACCACCTCAATGGGTGGCAGTAAGTGCCCCCCCCCCCCCCCCCCCGCATGGCCATGCGGTAAGAGTAATCTTATTGCATGGTCATTTTTGAGGGCCCTGACATGTGGAAAAAATGGCCCCTGCCGCTACCGCAGGGCCCTTTTTCCCGCAGCTTAGTAAACAGACCCCTTAGTATTGTAATTCCCAGATATTTTGATACGGTTTCTTTTTATTGTAATCCATCAATAAACTGTAACGGTAAAGGCGGAACTGGAGTTCTGGCAAAACATAACATAACATAACAAAACATAATATAACAACTCTGAACTGTCAGTGAGCTCACAGGGTCTTACCATTCTCTGGCACACAGATGCTAGTCACATCAAGGTAGGTCTTTCCCTTCAAGAATGGGAGGACTTGAGAGGCTGCCATGGGCAGAGAGAATGTGTCCTCAGGGATCTCAGCTAAGACTTTAGCCATGGTCATCGGGCAGTTCCAGTCTGACACTGGATAAATATCAGATACTGCAGTCAGGGCCTGGAGAAGAGATACGACCCAATTACAACCATGTGCCAAAAATATCAAAACTGTAGGGGTTGATATTCAAACTGATTTAACTGGCCAGAAATGGATCCTGGCTGGATAAATCGCCTGTTCAGGACTAACCACTAATTTTCTGTCGCTCTTAACTGGGTACTGATGCTGAAAATAACCAGGTAGCGCCAAACTGCAAACTGGTAATTTTGGGGGCGTTACAGGAGCAGAGTTGGCACTTACCACATAAATAGGACCGTATAAAAGCTAGTCCTACGTTTAGGCGATAATCCACAGCAGGTTAAGTGCTGAATATTGCAGTCAACTGGCTCTGCAAACCTGGAAATTCAATGCTGTTGTCCGGACATGGCCCAGCATTGATTTTCCGGGTTAAGTGCCGGCAGTGGTCAGATTTCCACAAACTGAATATCAGGCCCATAATGTTTGCACAATATGTCAAACAGAAATGATTATAGTAATTGTAGTAAGAACAGTATTTTTAGAAACATGCGCAAGTACTGTAACATTTTATAACAATGTAGTAATGCATATATCATTATAGTAAATATAAAATAATTATGGGATCAAATACCTCAGACCCCTTACTTCCTGTTTAACTCACACATGCCGCAAGAAATGGAAAACGATCCAGTTGAAGACATTCAAAATACAGCTGTGAAAGGGGAAGTACTATTAAAAGATGATTTTAATATGCCAGATGTTGATTTGGGTATCGCTACTGTGGGTATTTTAGAAGCAGGGAGATCATGGATTCTCTACAGGGGGAATTATTCCAGCAGTTGGTAATGGAACCTACACCGGACTTGGTCATACTGGACTTAGTGCTTACTAATGGGGAGAGTGTTTCTGATATTATAGTAGGTGATCATCTGGTATCCAGTGATCACTAGATGGTGTGATTTAATATTAAGACAGGCGTGGAGAGGGTTCATTCAAAACTGAAAGTTCTAGACTTTAAAAAAACTAACTTTGTTCAGATAGGGGATTACCTCAAGGAATTGCTGTTTGGGTGGGAACATCTGGAAGAAGTTGGAAAGCAGCAGGCAAAACTGAAAGGAGCTATTAAGGGCAACAGACCTTTTTGTAAGGAAAGTAAATAAACCTAAGAGGAAAAGGAGGCTGGTAGTAGCTGAAAGGTAAGGAAAAAGATGTCTGCCTATAGGGCTCATTTTCGAAAGAGAAGGACGTCCATCTTTTGACATAAATCGGAAGATGGGCGTCCTTCTCACAGAGTCGTCCAAATCGGTATAATTGAAAGCCGATTTTGGACGTCCCCAACTGCTTTCTGTCGCAGGGACGGCCAAAGTTCAAGGAGGCGTATTGGAGGCGTAGCGAAGGCGGGACTCGGGCGTGCCTAACACTAGGACGTCCTCGACTCATAATCGAAAGAAACAAGGACATCCCTGACAAACACTTGGATGACTTTACCTGGTCGTGTTTTTCTTATGATCAAGGCACAAAAAGGTGCCCGAAATGACCAGATGACCACCGGAGAGAATTAGGGATGACCTCCCCTTACTCCCCTAGTGGTCACTAACCCCCTCCCACCCTCAAAAAACATCTATTGATTGCCAGCCTCTATAGACAAAAAGCCAAATGGGGTTCACACTCTCCACAAAAGTGAAACACAACAGTAATGGGCTGGAAAGGACCCCAGGTAATCAGTCACCACACAAGGGTAAGATGTAGGGGGGGATGGGTCTGGGTCCGCCTGCCTGAAGTGCACTGCACCCACTAAAACTGCTCCAGGGACCTGCATACTGCTGTGATGGACCTGAGTATGACATCTGAGGCTGGCAACGCAACAGTAATGGGGTGGAAAGAGCCCAATATCAGGTAATCAGTCACTACACCAGGGTAAGATGCTCCAAAGAAAACCTTTATTAAGACCCCTCCAAAGAAAACCTTTATTAAGACCAATATTACTTATACTATACGACAAATCGCACTCTGGAGGTACCAAACTGTGTTCACTCTTCTTTATTCAGCACAAGAAACAGCAAGCCAAACAGTGTAAAAGCAATAGAAGAATCCTAGATCGATAATATAAAAGAAGAATGGTTATGGTAGGGGAGAAGGAATGAGTTGATTCCTCAGCACATCACGTCTACCCCCACCTAGTACTGGCAACTGCATGATATATCCTGTGTGTATGTGACTACCCTTACTAGAATGTTCTTCGGACCCAGACTGGAAAATCCCAGTGATGCCATGCCAGAACACAGGATGGTTTATGGTTTATTGGATTTGATACACCGCCTTCCGTACAAGCATCAAGGTGGTTTACAATAAAAATGTCATAAAGAGAATACAGAAACTGAAATTTGGAACATCAAGTAATTATAGAAAAGAAGACATAGACAACAAAGAGGCGGAACAATGGGTTAGGATGGGCGGAACAAAGGGCAGAGTTGTGGGTGGAGCTGGGTGGGGCAGGACACAGCTAGGGGCAGAGTGGGGTGGGCTGGAGGCGGGCCCTAGATCTCCTGCTGAGTGGGTCAGCCCCCTTGACTGCTCTGCAGAGAGAACTACAAAATTGCACAGATTTGTAGTCCAAGGGCACTATTTCTTATCTTAAAAGCACAAGCAATGAATAATCTATACAAACAACATGCAACCTGCCTCCATGTATGTGGTGGCAGAATATTAACCCATTCCAAACCTAGGGTTTTTTGTTTTTGCAGATCCCACGCTAATATTTGCATGCTAACATTTCCATTAGCGTGCAAGACCTGCAAAAATATTAACACAGGAGCACTTACCCCCTTCTATTTAGGAAGTGCTAAGTGCTCCCACATTTAGTCTGCGTAATCCAGTTAGTATGCGCTAATGCAAATATGCTAGCTAGATAACACTTCCACACCCATTTCACCCATGATACACCTCCTCCCCAAACAATTACACAACAATAAATAAATAGCACGCAATTAGCGCATGCTGACAGGCAGATTACCACAAAACACTTTAGTGCATTTTGCAGTATACCTTTTCTTGAGTGATAACCCCGTGTTGGGACTTAGCACAGTTTAGTAAAAGATCCTCTAAATTCTTTTTTCATTGAGTCTTCGGGTACAGTCTGTCTGCAGAAAGAGGTGACGGTCTCCTCTTCTCTCAGTTGAGCGCTCACAGCCTTTCTCATCTCTTTCTTTAGCAGGTCAAGAAACTTAAATTACTATTACTACTTATCATTTCTACAGTGCTACTAGACGTATGCAGCACTATACACTGAACATGTAAGAGACAGTCCCTTCTCGACAGAGCTTACAATCTAATCATGATAGACAAACAGGACAAATAAGGGATAAGCAAAAATAGTAGCAAGATTCTGTGCAGAATCCCAAAGAGTAACAAGATTCTGTGCAGAATCCCAAAGAGTAGCAAGATTCCGGAATCCCAAAGAGTAGCGAGATTCTGTGCAGAATCCCAAAGAGTAGCAAGATTCCGGAATCCCAAAGAGTAGAAAGATTCTGTGCAGAATCCCAAAGAGTAGCAAGAATCCAGATCCCAAAGAGTAGCAAGATACTGTGCAGAATCCTAAAGAGTAGCAAAAAATCAGAATCCCAAAGACTACTACTACTACTTATCATTTCTATAGTGCTACTAGGTGCACACAGCACTGTAAACTTGAACAAGAGACAGTCCCTTCTCGACAGAGCTTACAATCTAATCAAGACAGACAAACAGGACAAAAAAGGGATAAGGAAAAAGAGTAGCAAGAATCTGTGCAGAATGCCAAAGAGTAGCAAGATTCTGGAATCCCAAAGACTACGCCTACTCCTACTCCTAGTTATCATTTCTATAGCGCTACTAGATATACAAAGCACTGTACACTGAACATGTAAGAGACAGTCCCTGCTTGACAAAGTTTACAGTCTAATCAAAGGATTTAAAGACATTTCTTTCCTATGACCTTTTTATCTTCTAGTATTGGTAGACTACACCTCCGGGACAACAACCTATGGTTTCTTTGCTTATTTTGGGCTCTTTTTACAAAGTTGTGGTAGTGATTCCCGTGCATCAAATGCGACAAAGCCCATAGGAATTGAATGGGCTTTGTCACATTTGACGTGCTGCTAATTGCTAGTGTGGCTTCGATAAAGGAGCCCTTTATGTTCATTGGCAGTTTGTTTGTTTTTATACTCTTATGTTTTAGTTTTTTAGTTATATTTTTGAACCTTATCATTGTAAACTGTTTCAGTTGGCTTGGTCATAGAGATTGTATAATTAATTAATTAATCACACTCCCTACTCCATAATTCCTCCATCTTTAAACTTTTTTCACTTCTCTTTCTCTTCCTTTCTATCCTCACCTATCCCTCTCTGCATTTCTCTGTGACCTTCTGTACCCCTACCTGGGCAGCCAAGCCAGTGCTGTAAATGTTTCCTATGACTCCATCGCTCTTCTGGGCTTTCAGGATCCCTGAAGTGAGCACAGAAAGGGCCTCCTTCACAGTGCTGCGCGTCTGCCCAGAGATATCCACCACTGTCCCAACACCAGTGATCGACTTTCCATTAAAGATGCAAGTGAGCGCCAGATCCGCCACAGATGCGGTGTCTGAAATAATGCAAAGACTGTTACAACATTCGGTAAAGAGATTATTCTCACCTCCAATTCCAGGCACCATAAGTCTGGGTAAGATAAAAGAGCACTACTATGGGAATGTTAGAATAGATAACAAGAAATGTATTTAATAGATCTGGAGGACTCATATCCACAAGCAATTTTCAAACTGTGAATTTTGGTGCAAGGTCTACAAGCAGATTTCATCAGTAGACTTTGTACCAATATAAGGTGTCCTTTTACAAAGCTGCGATAAATATTGGCCTTAGAGCGCCCTTATATGGGTCATTCCCGGACACTAAGGCATTTTTAGCACAGCCATAAAAACACTGATTTTTAAAAAATTTTGCCATTAGTGCATAGTCAGTTTTAAAATTCTTCTGGAGCACTTACACCACCTATTTTGTAGGCAGTAAAGGGCTCCTGCATTATCCATGCGCTAATGTAGATGTGCTAACTGGTTAGCACATGAATAGTGGCTTACCGAGGGCGGGGCAGTGGGGGCGATCCGCCCCGGCTGCAAGCTGCAGGGGTGTGCAGGGAGCAGCCGTGTGACTGTCGGTTCCACGGGTTCCCTGCTCCCTCTGATGTTACAATGCACCCATGTGTGTGGGGGGGGGGGGGGGTTTCGAGACGATGCTTCAGGGGGAGGACAACGCTGCAACCGGGGGGGGGGGGGGATGTTGCCAGGGCCGCAGAGAGGGGGGGCAGAGAGGGCAAAATTTCCCAGACCCAGGACTCCAAGGAGGGCCTGGCGCCGGGGTCTCTCGCCCTCTCCTGCTCCCAGGCCACTGGTGCCATAGGGGCTGAGGGCGGCCTCGTCCTGGGCCCGGCTCAGTCTCTTGACGGCCCTGGACATTGCACATGGGGGGGGGGGGGAGTTGCATAGCAGCGATCCGCCCCGGGTGGCAGCTGACTAAGGAACACCACTACATATGAACACGCACTCTCCACCCCTGACACACTCCCTCAAAAAATACAAAACATTTAACACGAGGTTGGCATGTGCAGTTGCAAAAGGTACCATGAGATGCTTCAGCGCATCCCATGTTAGTCCATTTTTTGCTGTCTTAGGCACTCATTAGTGCCTAAAACAGTTTAGTAAAAGAACCCCTTAGATTTCAAAGGGAAAATATGTACATGCTTTCTCTTAGAAACCTAAGGCCTTTTCACCTGTGCTTGTGCTGGTATACTTTTCAGGAAATAGCATGCCTATACTTGAAAATTCAGTCTATGCATGTTATTTTCCAGACTTGCCCAAACATATCCCCAGGATACCTCCTCTCATTGTGGTAAAAAGCATGAATGCTAGAGAGCAATGGGCATAGTTTTACCTGCACTGTGGAAGAGCAGGCTTCAGATGCCAATATATACAGATAAATTGCTATTTACCCAGCTGGGTGGCTTTGGACCCACCCCCCCACCCCCTGAAAAATAATCGATATGGAGATACATGGATAACTATTTCGATCTGAGTATTAGGGAAGAAATAACAGCAGGGGGGTGCTACAGGTCAGGATAGAACTATTAGGGAGAGGATTCCAGTCTAGAAGAGCAGGGGGTGCTACAGGTTAGGACAGAGGAGTAGCCTAATGGTTAGTGTAGCGATTGATCCTGGCTATCTGGGTTCAGTTCCCACTACAGTTCCTTGTGACCTTGGGCAAGTCACTTAATCCTCATTTCCCCAGGTAAAAACTGATTGTGAGCCCTCTAGGGACAGTAAAAGTACCCGCAATTGATGTGTACAGCACTGTGTTTGTCTAGTAGTGCTATAGAAATGATTAGTAGTACGTAGTAGAGATATCAAGAAGGGGATCCCAGTACTGGAACTGCAAGGGGTGCTATAGGATTAGGAGGATTCCAGTCTAGGACAACAGGGGTGCTACAGGTCAGGACAGAGATATTAGGGAGAGGATCCCAGTAGTTGAACAGCAGGGGGTGCTAGAGGTCAGGTCTGAGATACATTTGCACAGCTTTGTATAGGACTCAGCACTGAATAGCTTGGGCAGCTGAGAGGGTGGGGTACTGCTATAGTGAAGCAGGGCAGGATTAAAGGTCTGTAGTAGAACCATGTGTACAGGATGGAAGCCCTCACTCACCCACAGAAAAAGAAGCATCTAGCTGGTTGTTCAGTGCAGCCTTCGCAAGGGTCTCAGCTGCTGGGTATGCAGCTTTATTTCCTTCCTCACACAGCGCCAGTACACCCAATGCCACTGGGTAATATGTTGTCAGAGGGGACTGATACTTTTCTGCAAAGAATGAGAGCAGAATTATTTTTTTTATCAAGACCATCCATAAATATCTTTACATTTATATTTAGATCCACTTTTAGTATGTCTAAACCTAACTGGCCAGTTAGAACATAGCACTCTCCAACATATAGTCTTATATGTCTGTCCTCAATTGTCATCACTCATTGTGAACAATAAGCTCATACCTCTGGACCTGAAAATGACTTCTGACTTTCCTGCAAAACAAGCAAAGAGCTCATTTGGTCAGAATGCAAAGGTGAAAGTGGACAAAGCCATAGCATCCTGAGAGAAGACCTAGCAGGTCCCCTGAAGGACATGTTCAGCAACTCTTTGGAGACTGGAGTAGTTCCAAAAGACTGGAGAAGAGTCTTTGTAGCCCCTTTCCATAAATGGGGTGCAGGACCTCTTCCGAGCACTTACATTGAATGAGCAGTTCACGTTTACCTAATTGTAGGACATTAGGGAAAAGCTGGCTTGTGTTCTTTAGTGAAAGGACTATCCACTTCAGGGTTCACGGCATACTCCAGACCTGGATGTAGTGTTCCAAAATACATTTTTAATGTACTGTATAACTTTGAACAAAATAGCCACTTGTACAAGTTTTAGTGATTTATTACAGCATATATTCACAGCAAATCGAAACAGGAGCTAGATTCTTTCTTCTGTTCAATTTTGGGACACCATTCTTCTGTGTCTATCCACTTTGAGCTCTCTGAATCTTTCTGGGTCCCCTGACTCCCAAGGACCCGATAAAACACTAAGATGCAAAAAAATTAAAATGGGTATCTATTGGATTAACACCAGAAAAAACACTTCTACCAATACTCTCTCCCACCTCTCCTGACTTGTCTTCCATCCCCAAATCCAATTTTGTGTCTTTTCCTAAGTGATCTAAATGTACATATTTAGTTCCACTGAAAAACATATCCAGCGAAAGCACCTGTGGTATGAAAACGCCAAGCTACCTGATTTTCTGTTCCCTCAAAGAAAATAAACATCTAAATTGACAATTTATAAACACCTAAGAATAAAAACCCTAATTATACTCCAGAGCTTCAATATCTGCTCTGCAAAATCCCTTTCCTCCTTTTTCTCTGGAATCCACTAGATTCCTGGATTAAGCACCAAAGGGGCAGTTTTCTCCTTTACATTCCTCTCCACATTCACAGACGTGAATAACTTCTAAAGTTAAAACACAGAAGTATCACAGATTCCTTTGCCAGGTCTTCTGTTTGTACCAGAGTGATGCATTTGGAGTACAGAAATCCAAAAGAGATGTATCAGATAGGAGGGGAGAGATTGATCAGCACAGTTCAAGAGCGAGACCTTGGGGTTATGGTGTCTGAGGATCTCAAAGTGACGAAACAATGAGACAAAGCGGTAACCATGGCCAGAAGGATGCTAAGCTGCATACAGAGAGGTATAATCTGGTTACTTTAATTTACTTTAATAATATTGAATGTTTTAACATGTCCTATTCTATTTGTATGTACCTGTTATGAATCATTTACCTATTTCTTCCAATTCATTTGATGTTTATTATCATATCTAATCTATGCGGTATTTTCATGTACCTTGATTGTAACACCTTTTTGTATTTATCATTCCGTTAATGGTGATCACCATTGTGGCATAATGTAAGCCACATTGAGCCTGCAAATAGGTGGGAAAATGTGGGATACAAATGCAGCAAATAAATAAATAAATAAAATAACCAGCAGAAGAAAGGAGGTATTGATACCCCTGTGCAAGTCATTGGTGAGACCCCACTTGGAATATTGTGTTCGTTTTGGAGGCCATATCTTGCTAAGGACGTAAAAAGACTTGACGCAGCTCAGAGAAAAGCAACAAAAATGGTATGGGATTTGTGTCACAAGACGTATGAGGAGAGACAATGGGGCAGCGATGAGGGATTTAGATTTGTTAGGAACTGGGAAGCATTCTGGGAAAGGGGGAGACTTTTCCGAAAGGATAGAACCAGGCTGCTGACGCTAACTTTTAAAAAGGAGATAGAGCAGCATTTAAACTAAAATGGGTGGGGGGGGGGGGAGCCAATAGTCAACCAGGAGACCATGGTTCGGTGTGGGTATCATTTGAAAAGTATGAAAAAACTGACATTGGATTTTCCATTTGTAAAGGGTATGTACTCGAAGGTATATTGGGAATGCTTGTTTGGATTTCAAGGGTCTAGAATCTGGAATAAGCTTCCTGTTGAAATACAAGTTATCGTGTCTTATATCTCCTTTCATAAGGCATTGAAAATTTAATGCTCTTAAATCAATAATCTGATCTGCTGGTTTTAAATTTTTTTTTTAATTTCTAGAGGGTCTTTTACTAAAGCTTAGTTTGAGTTAGCTGTAGTAGGGACCATTTTATTCCTATGATTGTCCGTACAAGCTTAGAAACGCCATCGGTGCCATTCACACAGGCAGCTCCGCTCCCCTTTGCCGCGTCCATCCGGCCCTCTCTGATGCATTTCTTGTTTACATAGGGCCAGATGGACGTGGCGGGGGGGGGGGCGGAGCTGCCTGTGTGAATGACAGCAATGGGCGAAAAAGAGAATGCAGGGACCGATGCAGCGGAGCCTGGGGAGAAGAATTATTTCAGGGCAGGCAGACTCGCAGGCAATGCTGAATGCTGCCTCCCGGACAGCTGTACCTGGAGCCGTGGGAGAAAAGGCAGCAACAGCGAGCGAAGGATGTTGGATGGGCGGGCCTAGAGGGAAAGTGGCTGGGCCAAATACGAATAATGAAAAATATTATTCAGTCGAATACAAATACAGAATACGAATGTAACCTTCTGGTAGACTGAGTTTGGATTCGGAACTCTCCAGATTCACTGGGGGAGGGGTGGGAGGAGAACAGCATGAGTGGAGGGTGAAGAGCCGGCCCAGAGGGAGGATTGATAGAGAATAACTGACAATGGGTGTCATAGTTGGGGTGGAGTTGGAAGGTGATAAAAGTGAAGGGATTAGTGAGCACATGGTCTTTGGTTGCCTTCACCCCTGCCTGGACCTGTGAGGAGACCCCCTCTCCTCACAGGTCCAGGCAGGGGTGAAGGCAACCAAAGATAAGCCCAATAACCTAAGGCTGAATAAAGAGGAAGTTTTTGCCAACAAAAGCATTAACAGTGAGGAGTGCTCCAGGTGGGTAGAAAGGGTTAACCCTGCCTGGGAGCAGAGCAGGAAGAGCCTGTTCTGTGCCAGAGGCAGCAGCTTGTGAAAGTGCCCCTCTGGAGAGAAAAGAGAGACAGGGAGGTCTGGTCCTGAGTGAGTCCAGCGGTTGGGTAAAAGCCCAGTGGGAAAACTTGCTGCTCTGTGGGTGCTTGAGCACCCTCAATATTGAGAAAATTCCTTATATGTGTCCAGGGAAGGGTTATTTTACATTGGGCTTAGCACCCCCAATAATTTTGAAAAGTTGGCTCCTATGGCGTGAAGCACAGCCTTGGATTGTTCTGCCAGAGAGGATTAGAGGACTGGTTGGAAGTGTGAATATGTAAATACCCTAGGATTTATACATAGACTATTAATTTAGAAGTTGGAACTTTACACCAAAAGTCTTGGATTGGCACAAAAACCTCTTTCAGCAAAGTGGACTGTGTTGATATAAAGAGAACTGTTTTGTTACTAGAAGAGTTTGGGTATCTGACTGTTGCAGCGTCAGTAAAGTTATTGCACTTTGTTATACAATCTGGAGTGGAGAGTTTCTTTGGAGTGTGAGCAAAGTTATTTTACTCCCAGACTGATTAAGAAAAATAAGTAAAAGTGTGGCTTTAAACCTTACAGCCTACCGGGATCACGCACAGCCCTAGCCTGCACGTAGCTCAAGTGAAATAAACTTTTATTTGTGGCCCCAGTTCGGGTACTGACTCAGAGAGCTAGCTGGTGCCCGAAACTGAGTGGTGAGACCAGTTATCTCAGTAGGATTTAGCACAGTACAGCGCCGGGTTATTCGTATTGAAAGCATTTTCTTTGTAAACATATCCCCACCCCAAATTTTTAAGTTACCACAACTGTTTTGCAACTGTCTTCTAAATGAAATGAAACAAGATTTTATAGCTTAAACACACAGACACATTTTCTGTGTTTAAAATGATCATGTGTGCCCTAGGAGTGGAAAGCCGAGCTTTCAAGGTGAAAGTGCATGAGCAGAACATCAAGGATTACTGAGAAACTGTTCTGCCCATATACTAGGCGCTTTCCCTACTGAGATGCTTACAGATTTTTCATGCATCTCATTTGCATGTGATTTCCTTTGTGCATTGGTCACTGTTTCAAAATCACTCAGCTGCTGATATAAATGTGCACTGTGTTTTAACGGTGTATCAGGGCCTCAGTGTGAAAGCTTTCCTTGCTTCCATTCTCACCTATGTGTGCTATCTCCTCCTTCATTTTTTCATCCAGCACAAACACTAGGTCAATGGTTTTCCCCAGAGCAGAGACTTTGAAGGGATTTTCACAAGATGACCTCAGAGCAAGAATATAGAGAGCAACTTGCCCTGAGGAAAAGCTCTGATCTGGAAATAGTAAAAAAAATAAATCAGATACGTCAGCACAGCTATATTAAAATTCACAAGAGGCATGAGAGAGACAGAGCAATGGATAAAGGAGAGACAGAGTGTGTAACTACAGCCAGAAAGAGAAGTGAGAGCACGGCCGGTCTTAGCAAGTGCGGGGCCCTATGCAGACCAATTTGATGGGGCCCCACCCTAGCCCCGCCCCTAGCTCCGCCCCCTCCCTAGCTCCAGGGCCGGCCACCCTTCCCTCCAAGCTCCCAGACCGCTCTCTTCGAGCTCCAAGGCCCCCAGCTCCAGGGCCTCCCTCCCTCCCAGCTCCAAGGCCCCCCCTCCCTCCCTCCCAGTCATTTTTTAACATCCCCCTCCAAAATCCAGTACTAGGTATGCCGAGAATACAAAACACTCAGGACCTATAGAGCAATTCTACCATACCATAAGCAGTCATTTCTACTAAATCACACAAAGAAAAGGAAAACATCTTAAAACACTACAGTAAGCACTAGAGCATCAATTCACCTATTGTAAAATGAAACCAGACAGAATAGTACAGATCGTCGTCGATCCTACACAGTCAATGCCAAGTGAAAGCCATGTCTTTTTCACAAACACAGATACACCCTAATCCACGATAGAATAAGTAGTAATATTAAACTTTCTATTTAGACAAAAATTAACTGAACCCCCAAGATGCCAGACTCTGCATACAATGCAACACCACAGAAACAGAAAATGTCCCCTAGTACTGTGCAAAATATAAAGACAGCAGATGTAAATTTGAAAAAAAAAACCTAACAAATACCAATCACCACTTTACAAATTAACAAATAGAAATAAAACAAATATAAAAAATAAAATAATACCATTTTATTGGACTAATAGATTTAGCTTTCAGAGGCCAAAACATCCTTCCTCAGGTCAATATTGTATAGTACTATCCTATCCTGACCTGAGGAAGGGGGTTTTGTTCTCCGAAAGTTAGACAAAATGTATTAAAATGTATTAAAATTAGTCCATTCAAAAGATTACCTTGTTTACATGTTCTATATTATAAACATTTATTAACACATCTACAATACTACTTTATCCTAAAGCAAAAAAATAAAAAATATATATTTTATTTACAGTTTGTTGTCTCAGGTTTCTCCTTTCCTCATCTTCTTTTCACTGTCTTCCTTCCATCCAGCATCTGTCTTCGGTCTCTCTCTGCCATCCAGTGTCTGCCCTCTCTGCTGTCACCTCCATCCAATGTCTGCCCTCTCTCCTTGCTCCTTCCATCCACATCGCCCCTATCTCTGCCCCTTCCATGATCCATCCACCATCTGCCCCTGTCTGCCCTCTCTCTCTCCCCCATCCAATCACTGTCTGCCCTTTCTATCCCTTCCATCCATTGTCTGCCCTTTCTCTCTGCTCCTTCAATCCACAATTTGCCCTCCCTCTGCCATCCATCCAGGGTTTGCCCTCCCTCTCGCTCCCCATCCAGGATATGCCCCTCTCTCCGCCCCTTTTTTTTCAGCCCCCAGTTCCAGCCCCACTATCCCACCAGTCCCGAGCTTCAGCCCCCCAGCCACTTCTCCCTGTCCCCTTTTCAGCCCCCAGTTTCAGCCTCCAGTCCCCAGTACTAGCCCCCTTATCCCACCTACCCTCCTTTTCAGCCCCCAGTTCCAGCCCCCTTCATCCACATGCCTTGTATTAGGGCCCCCTTTTCAGAACCATTCTCCCACCTGACCCACGCATGCCCCATTTTCCCACCAGCCCCAGGCCCCATATGGCCCCTTCTCAGACCCCAGTGACAGTCCCCCTTCTCCCATCCAAGAACCCCAGTCCCCTCCCCACCCGTCCCCTTCAACCATCCAGAACCCCCTCCCTGCCCCCTTCTCCCATCCCCATCCCCAGCCTCCTTCAACCATACAAGAACCCCCTCTCCACCCGTGAATACCCCTCCCACCTCAGTCCCCTTATCCCATCCAAGAACCCCAGTCCCCTCCCCACCCATCCCCTTCTCCCATCCGTGACCCCCTCCCCAACCCCAGTCCCCTTCAACCATCCAATAACCCCCTCCCCACCCCCTTCTCCCATCCGTGAATACCCCTCCCACCTCAGTCCCCTTATCCCATTCAAGAACCCCAGTCCCCTCCCCACCTGTCCCCTTCAACCATCCAAGAACCCCCTCCCCACCCCTTCTCCCATCCGTGAACCCCCTCCCCATTTGAGAACCCCCACCCTACCCTTCCCCACCTGAGAACACCCCCCCCCCCCACCCTTCTCCCATCTGAGTTCCTCCCCCCCCCCCGACCCACCTACAAGCTGAGCTCCATTCTGCCGCCCACCACCCTCACTGCCTTTAAAAAACAATTTGGAAGCATCGGAGAGACAGTGACAGGCAGCGCCTCGCGTCTGCCCTGCTACTAAAAATCTCTTCGATGTTCTTCGGGCCTTCCCCACATTGAGTCCCGCCCGCCCTCGCGGTAATTGGAAGTTACATCAGAGGAGGGCGGGACTCAATGTGGGAAGGCCCAATGACGTCGAACAGATTTTTGTAGCAGGGCGGGCAGACGCGAGGCGCTGCCTGTCACTGTCTTCGGCGCTTCCAAATCGCGTTTTTAAAGGCAGGAGACAGGAGCAGGGTTGCCAGGTGGAAAATTTTTTTCTCGCCCAATCCAGCCCAAAAAACAGCCCAAAACCCGCCCAAACACAAACCCCGCCCCTGAACACCCCCCACCCCCGCGTCATCACCCCCGCCCCCGCCGTCATCAACCCCCCCCCCCGCCGTCACCGGCCCCGCCCCCCCCGTCACCGGCCCCGCCTCCCCGTCATCGGCCCCGCCTCCCACGTCATCGGCCCCGCCTCCCACGTCATCGGCCCGCCCAAAACGTCACTAACCCCGCCCAAAAACGTCACTAACCCCGCCCCCCGCGGCCGAAAAAAAGGCAAAAAGCCGCCCAAAAAACCGCCCAAACGACCCAAAGCAGCCCAAAAAACCGCAACCCGCCGCAGGCAAAAATTTCCCGCGGCGGGTCGCGGAAAACCGCCCAATTGGGCGGTAAAACCGCCCACCTGGCAACACTGGACAGGAGCAGCGACTCGGAGCACCCCCCCACCCACCCGCTGACATCGGGGGGGGGGCGGACCGCCCCCTCCACGCCGCCATCGCGCATCGGATTCGTTGGGAGGGAGGACGGAAGGACGGACGAGCTCGGGCAGGCGGGGCGACCTGAGGCACGCGCGGGGCCCCACTGAGCGCGGGGCCCTATGCGGCCGCCTCGGTTGCCTCGCCTTAAGACCGGCCCTGAGTGAGAGAGCAGGAAGGAGAACCAGAAAAAAAAATAAAGAGAAAGAAAAGGCAGAGAAAAAGTTACCAGCCTGTTCTGGCACTTGCCTTGGTGATACTGTTTCATTTGCAGATCTGAAGGTAGCCTCCAGGATCTCTGTGGTCTGCACTTAACTTGGGAAGGGTTTCCCAACTTCACTGCAGGCCATGAGCAGGCAATGGATCACTGTGTGACCATGTGATCACAAGGGAGGGGCATTTTCAATATGACGTCTAAGTCCGACTTTGGACACTTTGCAAAAAACGTCCAAAATCTGAATAGGAAAGAAGGTCGTTTTCAAAGAATAAAAACGTGTATCTTTTTTTTTAATATGGTTTTGAAGAAGGTTTTGTGATTTGGACGTTACTGTGCAAAATGCACAGTATCAAGCCATTGGGATGTAGAAGGAGCCAGCATTTTTAGTAGACTGGTCCCCCAGACATCCCAGGAAAACAATAGGGCACCCTAAGGGGCACTGCAGTGGACGTCATAAAACGTTCCCAGGTACACATCTAACAATTGCTCCCTTATCTTGTCTGCTGAGCCCCACAAATGCACCCAAAACCCACTACCCCCAAATGTACACTGCTACCATAGCCCTTATGGTTGAAGGGGAACCTATATGTGAGTACAGTGGGTTTCTGGTGAGTTTTGGAAGGCTCACAGTTTCCTCCACAAGTGTAACAGGTAGGGGGAGGTATGGGCATGGGTCCACTTGTCTGCAGTGCACTGCACCACTACTAGACTACCTACATGCTGTTCTAATAGACCTGAGTATAATATCTGAGGCTGGCATAGAGGATGGCAAGTAATGTTTTAAATCACATTTTTTTTTTTTTTGGGGGGGGGGTTAGTGACCACTGGGGGAGTAAGGAAAGGTCATCCCTCATTCCCTCCAGTGGTCATCTGGTCATTTAGGGCACCTTTTCATGCCTTATTCGTTATAAAAACAGGTCTAACTCAAAATGCCTTACTTTTAGTCCTGGTCAGTTTTGTTTTGTTCCATTATGGCTGAAAAACATCCAAGTGTTAGGAACACCCAGATCTCACCCTTAGCACACCCCTGACACGTCCCCTTGTGATTTCAACATACTTTTGACAGACTTCATAGAAACACATCTAAAAATTGTTTTAGAAAATACCAATTTGGACGTTTTTGTGAGAAAAAAAAGTCCAAATGCAGATTTAAGTCACTTTTTGGACATTTTTCTATTTTGAAAATGAGCTCTTATGTGAGGTAGCAGCTGCTGGAAAGAAAACTATGGATGAGAGAAACTGAGAGATGGAGAACAACAAAAAGGCAGAGAGAAAGGAAGTAACAGAGTGGCATAAAAATTAGAATAAAAGAGAAAGAAGGGACAGAAATGAGAGGGGGGAGAGAGAAACATGGGAAAAAAAGGCATGAAAGAGACACAAAAGCAAACAAAGAGAGAGAGACCGTGAGAGGCCTGTGCAAACATCTCCTAGAGAAAAAGAGAGAGAGAAATTGTAAAGTAGAGAGAGACTGAGACCTAGATGACACAGAGATAGAATTAGGAACTCTCGCTGTTTACCATTTAACAATTTCTGTACTGCATCTTCCTTTAGCTGCTGCACTAGCAGTTTCTCAGCGGCCACATCTGGCTTTCCAGCAAGGTTCATGGCCAAGAGGACACTAGGATTTGGCAGACCACTGGTGCCTACAGATCGGATCATCTGGTGCAGGAGAGCAGTGACAAGAGACTGCTGATTAGCTGGGATGGCTAAAAAGAAAGGGAAATGCATGAAACCACAAGTATACTGTGAAAGATATGTCTATGGCAGTCATGTCACCAGAAACAGCATCATCTTTATACACAGGAACCAGGGCCCAATCTAGATGGAGTAGATTCTTGGAAGTCACCTCACCAGTCCATGTATTATCTTTGCAAAAACATCATGACTACCCAGTTCCAGGTCATAAGTGTGGTTATATGCACCAGGAACATAGCACAGCGACATCAGCAAATAAGTACCTTTAGGTGAACCAGATCTTCTCAGGTGTCCCTTCCTAATATGCCACCATAGATCCTACTTAATCTCATGATCTCTGGTCACCCTGTATTAGATTTATACCGCCGGTTGCCCTAATGCATATGGACAGCTGGATGCTCCCCCCCCCCCCCCCCCCCCCCCCACAACTTTGCATGTGACATTTAGAACACAACAGGGAAGAACAACAGCCATAATGACACAGCACCGCAACTGATGGTGTAACACAAGTGTCGCACAGGAAGGGTGGCTGCCCACAGGCACTAGTCTACTCTGCGTATTGGTAACTCTGTCGTTATGGCGAACCCCAGTTGTTCTCTTAACCCTGTTTTGCGAGCTCAAGTTGAGCTCAAATAAGTTTCCTTCTCTTCGAGAGGGTGAATAGTGGAGAAAGCCAAACAGCAATAGGAAGAAAACTCTCAAAGCCATTTACCTGGAAAAATAGTGATTTGTCAGATTACCTCAAATGTATGCTTAGGTCTCACAACACACTCACTTGTGCTGAATTAAAAATGACCCCCCCCCCCCCCAAATATTCAGCGTTTATGAAGCTAACCACAAATATGCGCAGTTAGCGCCCACCGCTAAACCAGCTATATCACGTAACTTATCCAGTTAGATGCGGATATTCAGTGCACAACTGGATAAGATTAGCAGCAGCCCTATCTTTAACTGCTATAACTTAATCGGTCAGCCGCTGAATATCAGCTTAACCGGGTAGGTTTTTAGTGGCAAAAAATTAAAAATACCAGATATTGAACATCATTCGCCGGAAATGGCCTGGCATTGAATATCCGGGTTTAACGCTGGTGATACCATTGTATTGTACTATTATAACGTACTTTTATTATATAATTCAATAAAATTTTCATGAACTGAAAAAAAAAAGCACTGTCCGCTGCCGGCTGAATAGCGGGCCTGAACTTTTTAAGGCATGTTTAGAAGGAATAAAATGCATTGAGACTTTTGTATCCATGTATCTACTGTAATGGAGAAAGTGTCCAAACATTTTAGAAGGAGGTTTCCCCTATTAAGTGAAAAATGCCTGCAGGCACAGAAACCAGGGGAGAAAGTAATAAGCTCCTTGATGAGGTCAGATAGAACCTCATTTCCCAGCAGCCTGAGAGAAGTCTCTAGCCCATGATATCTTGGATATGGAGTCCCTTACAGCATTATTGGCAGGGGTTTCCACCCTCCTTGTAGCATAGGTGTGGCATTTAAGTAGGAGCTCAGCCAGGTCACGTGACTCCATGCTTGGGAACAGCTGCTAATTGTTCTGCTCCTGCCATTTCTTTGTAAAACCCACTTTTTTTCACTCTTTGGACCCCGACAGTTTGGGCTATTCAGCTCAATAACGCTAACAGAATACCTCAGGAGCTGACTTATAGCATTATCACAGAGAATGGCGACCAAAGCTCCCCGAAAAGATAAGGAAAGCAGAAGCTGCACAATGACAAAATGGTGGCGCCCGCCAGCCCGGCCTGCTCCACAGTCAGCTCGGCCTGTGTGGCAGAAGTAACAGCTGAAGTGACCGGAGCCATGGAGAATATCTTGGACAAGCGATTAAGACTCGAAATTAGAACTAACACAGCAATATGGAACAGCTTACCAATGAGCTGACTACTTTTTCAACACCACACCAGAGAACTGGAGGACCGTATGGCTACAGTGGAGGAGATGCAATCCTGCCTGCGGAAACTGTTGGCTGCCTACAAAGAAAAATTGGAAGATCTGGAAAACAGATCACGAAGAAATAATTTACGTTTTGTGGGGCTGACAGAAGCTTTGAAAACGAGAGCTTCATGGATTTCTAGAACATTGGTTGCTACAACAGTTGTTGTTGTCGACCACGGGAGGCTCGCTGCGGATGGAGCGGGGCCACAGAGTGGACTCTGGCAAGAGACGTCCTCCAAACCACATGTGGTGATATGTCGCCTCCTCAACTTTGCCCACAAGAATGCTATTTTGCAAGCGCTGCGTGGAGGTAAAGAACTGAGTTAGAGAACCAAAAATGTTGTTCTTCCAGGATTACTCATCATCTGTGGTGACGTAATGACGGAGTTTCTCAGCTATTTAATCGGAAGATTAGATTTGCTTTACTTAACCAGCTAAACTAAGAATCTTGCACCACAGGGAAACTAAGATATACATGTCAGTGACAGAGGCCCAGAACTTTCTCCAGCAGCTGGATTCCTTGGAGCCACGTGGAAAGAGTTCTAGACATTGATCTGATGGAAGATCTAACCCTTTGGATTTTCACAATGAGGTACTTTTGTGAGAGTCTGTTGATAAAACAGGCAATTTGAGTACTTCACAAGGTTTGCCTCTGGTTGGCTGGAAGACCCTGGCGATATCCCAACAGTGAGAATATGAAGGTGCTCCTTATATCAAAGCACATATGTTACCTAGCTTTGGTGGCTTCTGGCTTGCACTTAGTGGCTTAGACCTCTATGTTATTAAGATGACTGCAGTCGCTTCGTTCACTTTGGCTGTCTCTGCGGAAAGATGTTGAACAGTACAAGAGATCAGTGCACACACATGGGTGAGGGCCCCCTTTGGTGGCACTCGCCCTGCAATAAGAACACTACGAGGTTTTTTGTTTTGTTTTTTAATATATACAAACAATGACCTATTTAACTGTTTATGTTGTGGAAGAGTAATCTGTATAAGGAACATTGTTCGGTTTGGGCTATGAGATTTGTTGGAGATGTGGGTGGCTAATTGGGGAGAACTACACTCACAGCCAACAATAATCAACAATAAGGGTTTTTTTTCTCTTTATATATATAAACAATGTCCAATTTAACTGTTTTATGTTGTGGAAGAGTGACCTGTACAAGGGACATTGTTGGGTTTGGGCTACGAGATTTGTTGGAAATGCATGTGGCTAATTGGGGAGAACTGCACTCACTGCCAGCAATAATCAACAATAAGGGGTTTTTTCTCCCTCTTTGGAAGCAGAGATTGTCTAGTTGAGGGTTAGATATATGCTTGTACTTGAGGGTTTGATGGGGAGGGGGGCGTTAAAGAGTGACTGTTCCACTTTGGAACTATATGTTAGGGGGACCTGGGGCAGTTGGATAGGAAGGGAACTGGGAGGAGGGGGGAGGGTTTGGGTGAAACTTTTAGTTTGCTTTGAGGTCATGAAGTGCGGTAATCTGAGGGGAGATTGTTTTCCTGTATTTCACAATCATGTACCATGCAAAACATCGCCATCTATTGCTTATTATACTGTGATGGAACTGGAGGGAGGCTATGGGCTGGGGCGGCTTCCCTTTCTTAAAAGTATTAGATCGATTGTGGAGAATTGCTTGCATTGTATTGTGTCATGATAAAGGTTGTCACTTGGCACGTAGGGGGTATTCACTCCCCCATCAAGCGCTCTAAGGTTCTGCAACATCTTCAGCGAACCAGAGCTGATGTGGTTTTTCTTCAAGAAACACACTTGTCTGACAAAGAACATGCAAAATTGGCACGATGGTGGGTGGGAGAGTGCATAGCGGCTCCAGCAGAAGGTAAAAAGTGCAGAGTCGGTATACTACTCAGAAAAGGCCTGGTCACACAGATACAGAATGTTATTAAAGACCCTGGGGGTCGCTATGTCTTTTGCAAGGCCTTGATAGCCAGGCAAACAGTGCTGTTAGGAAGTATCTATTCTCCCAATCATCTGGATAGTGCTTTTTATAAATACTTTTTGAATACTCTTATTGGGGAAACTTCTGTTCCTTTGCAAATAGGGGGTGATTTCAATATGGTTTGGGACTCAGAGCTTGACAAATCTCACCCCTTGCCATGTCTGAGGTCTTGGACTGCGAAGGGATTGCCAAATTTTTGTGAGCTACTGGATCTGTCAGATGTATGGCATGTACTGCGCCCTCTGGATAATTATACACATATGTCTTGGGTGCATGGTACACAGTCGAGGATTGACTACCTGTTGATCTCTCGGTCCCTTCTTGCCAATATTAAGGCTACCCAGATTGGTCCCTATGTAATATAAGATCATGTAGCTGTCTGGTTAGACTGGCACATGCTGGGGCGGAGAGGCCAGTTAAGACTTGGGCTTTTCCAAGTCATTTATACTATAACGCAAATTTTCAGGAGAGAATACTGGAATGTTGGAATGAATGCAAACAATTTAACCAGGCTTATGAAACTGACGCAGTTCTTTTCTGGGAAACTGCTAAGGCTGGGCAGCAAGAGAGGGTCCAGAAGTACACAAATCCAATAAAAGTGAAGTACAAAAGGGCCTCCATGGTTGGAACAATGGTACAAACTTTAATAGAAGGGACCTGACACGGGCCGTGTTTCGGTGCTACAGGCGCCTGCCTCAGGGGTCAGCAAGTTTATAAAGAACATGGTTAATACACTTGCTTTCTATCCATGACACTAGCTTTTGACCCCTGAGGGTCAAAGGCAGAAAAGGGACGTCCAACACTGTGGGCGTTCTTAACAAAGTAGGAAGCAAGTCTGAGGAGTAGCCTAGTGGCTAGTACAAAGGGGACTGTAAATCAAGGGACCCAGATGCAAATCTCACTTCAGCTTTCCTTCGTTTTTTGTAATTGTGAGCCCTCCAGAAACAGAAAAATATCTACAGTACCTAAATATATGAGCCACCTGCAAGCATGAAGGCTACAGAAGTGGTGTATGTTCAGGTACAATAGGTATATTGCTGTTCCTGGAGGGCTCACAATTACAAAATACAAAAATCATAAATACAAAATACAAAAATATTACAGGGTTCAAAATTATAAAATGAGTTAAAGTGCAATTTGAACCTGAGTCCCTTGGTTCACAGTCCACTGCATTAACCACTAGGCTGCACCTCTGCTCTCCATAGATGTATGTGTGGTCATTTTCAAAGAATGCTGCCAGCAGATGTCCATGTCTCTTGTTTTCTCCCATTCCTAATTTAGACTTTCCAGTTTGTAAAATTGATGTTCATGCTAGATGTCTCTCTCATGTATTTTCAAACAGGAAATCTTAACATATTTCCTGTTGAAAATACATATGAGGGTACATCCGTTTGGGATGTTCTGACATGGATATATCACTATTCTGACTTGGATGTTCATTTGAAAATGACCCCTCCACATGTCTTTATAAAATACAGTTTCAAATCCTATGGAAATAGTGGCTATAATTAAACCATGTACATTTGCAACAGCTTGAGAGCAACAAAGATTGCATGCATTTTTATAAAATACTTCTGTACATCAAGACTCCACCTGATTTTTGCCCAAAATCTGTGCCTTAACACACCAGTACCAAAGTCACATACAAAACACACATTCTTGTCACATATACATGCAAGGTCATCTTATGAGAAGCGTTTTATGCTCATACACTTGCATATCCATGTGAAAAAATCCTTTTATCAAATTACTTTCTTTGTGAATAACCCTTTGTATGACTATATGAAAAATGCTGAGTGCACCTGGCCCTTCCCATTCACTGATCTCAATTGATGGGCCTGGGCCTTTTCACAGGTGGTGGAAATGGAATAGTCACAGGTGCTCCTCTTCAGCCTTTGTGAGATAAGGGTGCTTACCATGACTGCCAGTGGAGCCTGAAACCAATGCCTTGACGTGATAAGAAGAGAAAAGGGAGATTAAGCCAATTAGACTATCTTCAATATTTAGATAATTTTGGAAGTCTCCTATTGCCATTTTTAGAGTTTTCTGGGGACTTACAAAAGGTTAAAGTTTTAGTAGTCTTCTATAACTCAAACTCTCAGCAGCAATAATAGTTAAGTCCCTTCTCTCTGTACCTCTAACGTCAAACACAGGAAACAGGGAGAAGAAAGAACAGCGAACTATCCCTACTACATATCATTTCTATGTCATAGGCAGATATACACGCTGGTTTATAGACACACTTTAAGTGAAGCTAAGGTCCTTCAGGATGTACCTTCTAGTCAAGACAAATTGCCTTTCTCTATCACGAGATATAAATAGATTCTCTGGATCTCACTACTCCCCCTCCCCATCACCTCCCAAAAAATGAATCAAGCTATATCCAAATATAAGGCAGAGCATAAAAACCAGAGGTCCATCTAACACAGCATCCTCTCTCTAAAAGTGGCCAATTTGGGTCACTGGAAAGGACCCAGCAGATCCCATTTCCTTGTGACGCTTTCCCAGGGATGAGGGCTATTTGGCTAATCATTGCTTATGGACTTCACTTCTAGGATTTTTTTTTTTTAAATCAGTTATGTCAGATTCCTAAAAAACAACTTGATTGTTAAGAGAAAAAGTTCTTTCTCCAATTTGTTGTAAATCTGCTGCCTGTTAGTTTCATGGTTTCTCTCCTAGTCCTGGTAGAGTTTGAAGGTGCAAATAACGACTGCGCCCAACTTGTGGTTTTAGAAACTGTGAAATTTACCATCGCTATTCCAACAGATGCCATTAAGATACAGTTCTATAAAACATAATTACTAAGTAGACACTACAAAACTGACATATACCAGAATGGAATCTTTCTAGATGATGATGGACCTGGACAAAAGATATTGTAGTGCTCTTGCGTCTTAGGCCTCATAGGCCTCTTTAGATGTCTGAGCTCTCACATGTTCATGTACTACAACTGTCATTATTAGTCATTGAAAAAAAATCTGTCAAACTACAGACTCCAGCTTTCTCCAGAAGCAGTGTGATTCTAGAAATGCACCACAGAAAGTGGGTGTGAAATGAAGCAAATCTTCAGGGCACTTACAGCAGAGTCCAGAAACATCCCTTATGGAGACTGCAAGCAGGCAGAAAACAGAGACCATCAGAGGCAGCATCGTGGGGATTTTCCCAGCTGAGTCTGCTGAATGAGAAATTCCCATGACCTCTCCTGTCTATATACCTTCCCTTCTCCCTCCAGTAACACACCACACTCTCCCAACACACTCCTTTGCCTCCCTTTGAAGTTATTCATAACTCCTTATCTTACTTTATGCAATACCAGACGCAGCTGGTGAGAACAAACAAAAGTGCAGTGTGAACATTATGCTAATGTAGAAATGGACTCTTCAGAGCAGGTTAAGCACAAAATGGACTCCCATAATAATTTGCATACATATCTCACAGATACAATAAACAGACAGTACAGAAGTGGCTTATGGGCAGAGTGGAGGTTGTTCAGTTAGCATGATATTTAGACCACTAACTGGATGAAGTTAGAACAATCTTTTTGGCGTTGTAACTTTATCTGGCTAGTGATCTGAATATCACCCCTAACCAAATAGCACCATTGGTCAGCACTGATTCTTAGATTCCAGTGCCAGCTGGTATCCAGATGCCGGTGGTGAATATCTATCTACTAGGAGGATTTTTACCCGTATCGGTCAGTGTTTTAAACTGACTACCATGGACTGAATATAATCTCCAGCATTTTAAGTAACCAATGCATAATTTTAACTTTAGATAAAGAACAAGCAAAGTAGAGTGTTGGCTGTCTGTGAAGACCTGGCCCATGGATCCACCCCCCCCCCCCCCCCACCATCGGGCCCCGAGTGTTGAATTTGAAGATCACCTGGGGGATTATCCCACCCTACCCCATCCATATGTGAAGTCTCCTATATCCTGACACCCAGAGAGATTGTCCTAATACATAACTTTAAAAAACATCTATCTATCTATATCCCAACAAGCTATACATAGTCAGCCAATATTGAGACCACGGCAGATAGAATGGCTAACTCCCGTGGTCGCCAGCAAACCTGGAAATTTAACGCCAAGGCTGTATCCAGCCACAGCATGAATTTCTGGCTTTTTTTGGAGTGCCACAAAACATACCTGGTTAAGCCGATATTCATTGGCTGACCGGCTAAGTTATAGCAGCCAAAGATAGACCTGCTATTTACATGGGTCTATCTGGCCACTAAACTGGTCAGCTAATGAAAACCGGCGGTAACCGGTTATGTCACACAATATAGGTGCTGACCGGGATATTCACCAGGAGACAGCCAGTTATCTCCTGCTGAATATCGGTGGATATGGAGACTGGATGGACCATACAGGTCTTTATTTGCCGCCATCTACTATGTTACTATGAGGGTATTTAACAGGCCAGGTGCCATTCCTGGCCAGTTAAATACTTTTGAATATCGGCTGGTCTGTCTTTTACTGGGTTGTTTCTTCTTGTGCCCTTGCATATTTGTCTTGTGAACACATCTTTTGCAGCAGGATTGATTGCTGGTTAAATAACTTAAGAATTAAAAATTATGTTATTTATTTATTTCATTTATATCCCAGGCGGGGAACAAATAAACACTCATAATTATAAAATAGATGTAATCCCCCTTTTTTAGAGGTGCCTAGGCAAACACCTAGACACAGCCTGGAAGCTGGAATTAGGGGAGTTGGAGGTGTCGCCTAGTGGTTAGAGCACCAGTCTTGCAATCCAGAGGTGGCCAGTTCAAATCCCACTGCTGCCCCTTGTGACTTTGGGCAAGTCACTTAACTCTCCATTTCCTCAGGTACAAACTTAGATTGTGAGCTCTCCTGGGACAGAGAAATATCCAGAGTATCTGAATGTAACTCACCTTGAGCTACTACTGAAAAAGGTGTGAGCAAAAGCTAAATAAATAAATAAGTTATTTATTTGATGGTGCAAGCAAGGCATCAGACTTTCATCCACACAAAATCCAGACCACACCATGAAGTAACTTAAAACTGGAACCTTTACTGCTCTGTCAGTTGATGAAGCACAGGAATATTGAAACAAGAGTCAATTCAAACATCAACTTATTACAGTGGACATCCATGCCTCCTCACACTTCTTAAATACTGAGGCCTACTCAGGGTAGGCTGATGATATTCAGATAGTTAATAGCACAGTTCAATAAGATGATACATTTGAACAAGTAGATGGTCACATACACAGTAAATAGATACCTTTGCCACTGTAGCCTGGTACAGTAAAGATGTTTTTCTTATTTCCTTAAATTTTCCTCTACTTACCGTAGAAGTACTGTCCCATAGAAGTGGATCAGGCGACCCCTCAGGGGAGGAATGCTGGCTTCGGCCTAACCCCTGGTAAGCCTTTCCTCAGCTGAGAGGTGCCCAGCTCTACCACCAGCTGCCTTTCAGGTGCTGTGGAGGACTTGCAGCTCATCTGCATATCCTTACAGCCTTCTCCGGGGTGACACCCAGGTCCACTCCGATCCACTCAGGGCCCTCCGCTCTAGGTGCCCAGCGCTCCCACCAGGTGCTGTGGAGGACTTGCAGCCCTTCTGCATTTCCTCACAGCTGTATCCGGGGTGACTCCAGGTCCACCCCGATCTTCCCAGGGGCCTCGCTCCAAGTGCACAGAGTTTCCAGATGCTTTTGGCTCGGATCAGGCGACCCTCAGGGGGAGGAATGCTGGCTTCGGTCTAACCCCTGGTAAGCCTTTCCTCAGCTGAGAGGTGCCCAGCTCTACCACCAGCTGCCTTTCAGGTGCTGTGGAGGACTTGCAGCTCATCTGCAATCCTTACAGCCTTCTCCGGGGTGACACCCAGGTCCACTCCGATCCACTCAGTGCCTCCGCTATAGGTGCTGTGTGCCTAACGGCACGCGGGGCATTTTTCTCTTTATATCTAATCTTTTTCAGTTGCTAAAGTACCTCAATCGTTTATGGCCCCTATTCACATTCTCTTCCTAGCTCTGTCCTTCCTAATCTTTTCCCTCACCCCCTACCTCTCTCCGCTACAGGAACTCACTGCCCATCCATTGACTCATCACCTCACCTTCTTTCCTACCCTCTTCCTCCCTCTTGGCTTTTAATCTCCGGTCTCTTTCTTCCCTCCATTTTGCCCTTCCTCATTCCACCTAAATACTTCTCGCCTTCGACGCCTTCGTGACCACACCTCTCCTACTCTCCTCCACTCTCTTTTACTCCTTCTCTTACTCTCAGCCGGTGACATCAATCCCAATCCTGGCCTCCTCACCAATTATTATCCCAACTCTACAGATCTCACCGTGACCTCTCTAACCTCATCTCTATTCCTCTACTCCCCTCCTCTTCTCTGCCCTTCTCTTGCGCCCTATGGAATGCCCGCTCTATCTGTAACAAACTTCCCTATATCCAGGACCTCTTTACCTCGCGTCACCTCCATCTACTCGCTATAACGGAAACCTGGCTCTGCCCTGACTCTGCTTCAGTCACAGCCCTCTGCCATGGCGGTTATCTTTTTTCCGCATACTCCTCACCCTGCTGGTCGCGGGGGCGGTGTTGGACTACTTCTCTCTCCCTCCTCCAGATTTCAACCCCTTCTTCACCCTCAATCTCACTGTTTTTCCTCCTTTGAAGTCCACTCTATCCACCTTTTTCTCCTCTGCCTCTTCGAATAGCGGTCATTTATCGTCCTCCTGATAAGTCCCTTTCATCCTTTCTCAGTGACTTTGATGCCTGCTTGCCTTCTTCCATGATCCTTCCTCCCCTCTCTCATCCTTGGTGACTTTAATATTCCTGCTAATGATCCTTCCAACTCTTATATTTCCAAGTTACTCGCTTTAACATCTTCCTTTAATCTCCAACTATGCTCCACTCCCCACTCATCAAAATGGTCATGGTCTTGATCTCATCTTCTCCTCCAACCTGTTCCCCTCTAGTTTCCTTGCCTCTGATCTTCCCCTCTCTGATCACCATCTTATAACTTTCACACTTAAATCTCCTCCCTCCCAGTCCCGTCCTATCCTATCTAATTTATCTAGGAATCTTCACGATATTGACCCTTCATCTCTATCCTCCCATGTTTCAAAACCTCCTCTCTACTGTGGCACCATCCACGTCTGTCAACGAGGCTGTTTCTTCTTACAAACAATACTCTATCCTCTGCCTTAGGACACTCTTGCACCTTTGATGACCCGCCCTATAAGGCGTACAAAACCCCAGCCTTGGCTGACTTCTACATATCACCTACCTACATTCCTGTACCCGCTCCGCCGAACGCCTCTGGTGGAAATCTCGGGCCCTTGCTGATTTCTTACACTTTAAGTTCATGCTGACCTCCTTCCAATCTGCTCTTTTACGCGCCAAACAGGATTATTATATCCAACTGACCAACTCTCTTGGCTCTAACCCTCGACTTCTCTTCACCACATTGAACTCTCTCCTCAAGGTGCCCCCTCCCCCAACTCCCCCTTCATTATCTCCTCAGACCCTTGCTGAATTCTTTCACGACAAGGTTCAAAAGAAAACCTTGCATTCTCTACCTCGCCACCTCTCTCTCCACTAGTCCGTTCCCCTCTCTCTCCTTCCCCTCATTCCCTTTCCTCCTTTCCTGAAGTTACTATTGAGGAAACTACACTTCTCCTTTCTTCCTCAAAATGTACCACCTGTTCCTCTGATCCCATTCCCACCCACCTTCTTAATGCCATCTCTCCTGCTCTTATTCCTTTTATCTGTCACATTCTCAACCTCTCACTTTCCACTGCGACTGTCCCTGCTGCCTTTAAACATGCTGTGGTCACACCTCTCCTTAAGAAGCCTTCACTCGACCCTACTTGTCCCTCTAATTACCGACCCATCTCCCTCCTTCCCTTTCTCTCCAAATTACTTGAGCGTGCTGTTCACCACCACTGCCTTGATTTTCTGTCCTCACATGCTATTCTTGACCCACTACAATCTGGTTTTCGCCCTCTCCACTCAACCGAAACTGCGCTTACTAAAGTCTCCAATGACCTATTACTGGCTAAATCCAGAGGTCTCTATTCCATCCTCATTCTTCTTGATCTTTCCGCTGCTTTTGACACTGTCGATCACAGCATACTCCTCGATACCCTGTCCTCACTTGGATTCCAGGGCTCTGTCCTTTCCTGGTTCTCTTCCTACCTCTCCCTCTGCACCTTCAGTGTTCACTCTGGTGGATCCTCTTCTACTTCTATCCCTCTGCCTGTCGACGTATCTCAGGGTTCTGTTCTTGGTCCCCTCCTCTTTTCTATCTACACTTCTTCCCTTGGTTCATTAATCTCATCCCATGGCTTTTCCTACCATCTCTATGCTGATGACTCCCAAATCTACCTTTCTACCCCTGATATCTCACCTTGCATCCAAACCAAAGTTTCAGCGTGCTTGTCTGACATTGCTGTCTGGATGTCTCAACGCCACCTGAAATTAAACATGACCAAAACCGAGCTTCTCATTTTTCCCCCAAACCCACCTCCCCACTCCCCCCGTTTTCTATTTCTGTTGATGGCTCTCTCATTCTCCCTGTCTCCTCAGCTCGAAACCTTGGGGTCATCTTTGACTCTTCTCTCTCCTTCTCTGATCATATCCAGCAGATCGCCAAGACCTGTCGTTTCTTTCTTTACAACATCCATAAAATCCGCCCCTTTCATTCTGAGCACTCTACCAAAACCCTCATCCGCACCCTTGTCACCTCTCGTTTAGACTACTGCAATCTGCTTCTTGCTGGCCTCCCACTTAGTCACCTCTCCCCTCTCCAATCGGTTCAAAACTCTGCTGCCCGTCTCGTCTTCCGCCAGGGTCGCTTTACTCATATTACCCCTCTCCTCAAGTCGCTTCACTGGCTCCCTATCCGTTTTCATATCCTGTTCAAACTTCTTCTACTAACCTATAAATGTACTCACTCTGCTGCTCCCCAGTATCTCTCCAAACTCGTCCTTCCCTACACCCCTTCCCGTGCACTCCGCTTCATGGATAAATCCTTCTTATCTGTTCCCTTCTCCACTACTGCCAACTCCAGACTTCGCGCCTTCTGTCTTGCTGCACCCTACGCCTGGAATAAACTTTCTGAGCCCCTACGTCTTGCCCCATCCTTGGCCACCTTTAAATCTAGACTGAAAGCCCACCTCTTTAACATTGCTTTTGACTCGTAACCACTTGTAACCACTCGCCTCCACCTACCCTCCTCTCCTCCTTCCTGTACACATTAATTGATTTGATTTGCTTACTTTATTTTTTGTCTATTAGATTGTAAGCTCTTTGAGCAGGGACTTTCTTTCTTCTATGTTTGTGCAGCGCTGCGTACACCTTGTAGCGCTATAGAAATGCTAAATAGTAGTAGTAGTAGTGGTGTATGGGCTGCCTGGGTGGTAGGGCTGAATGTCCCATGATTCCCCTTACTCCTTCCAAATAAGATTATACAGGATGAGAAGGGTCCTTATACCCCCTCACTAAAGCAAGCCAGTTACTTGTCCCATCTTCTGAATCCTTGCTCTTGCAAGTGCCAGTGATGTCTAACTGGTTGGGTATAGACAGGCTGATTCTCTCTCTCCCTCTCTCCCCCTCTCTCTATTTCATCAGGACAGCAGCAGGCATTGGCAGGAACGGGGCTCTCCCTTGTCAGGTATGGTCAGTGGCAGGAGAAGTTCCAAAGACAAGTGGTAAAGTCAGAGTTTAAATCTTCTTTCAGGGGAGTATACTATACCACTACCAATTACCTCTTCAGAATGTCCAAATCCTCCCTTGCTTCTAGGTTTCCTTCCCAGAAACTACTCTAATCCACTGGCAGGATCTGGTGCTAGAAGGTCTGAACACCTCATGCATTAGGACAGGTGCAGGAAGACACAGGAAAACAGCAGGTCTAAAGTGCAGCCTAGAGACCCTGGGTCTGCAGATGGCTGAAAAAAAATAGTCACCAACCATTCACTCTTATTAGCTGACAGAAAAGAAGGTTGCCTTTCCAACCACCAGCTAGACCCAGACACTGATGTTACTATTAGGAACAGGAATATACTGTATATTGACCTTAAAAAACAGGACAAGATAATAGCATACTACAATTCATACATCAAATATAAAAGTAAAAAACAAAAACCAATACACCATTCAACCCTTTTTACAAATTCTAACATAACAGTCCTACTCCCTTTTACTCCATAAAAAATGACCTAAACAACTGGATTTTAACCCTTTTCTTACATTCTGAAATGGATGATAACATCTGCATACTTCCAGGAAGTTTGTTCTATAAGCACAGGCCAGCAAGAATAACACACTGTCACAGATGTCAACATATTGAATCTTTGCTAAGGAAGATTGCACCAACAGACCAGTCGAGTTCCTGTTGATCTGAGGGAGTGAGCAGGATTACGCCCATGAAAATCTTTGCAAGAAGTGACTTTGAAGCTTTACTGGTATTGCACAAGGAGGACTCTCAGTAATTCCATTTTCAGGCTGTTCCTTTTTTTTTTTGTCCATTGGCATGCATTATTGAACAATAACAACCATAGTAAATGATGACAGATAAATACAGCATGACCAATCCAGTCTGGCCAGAAAGGTGGCTAGGGTTACACCTTCAACTCCATTTGGCAGTGGTTCCCAAACCCTGTCCTGGGAGAACCCCAGCCAATCAGGTTTCTAGATGTCCACACTCAATATGCATGAGGAGAAATTTACATGTAGGGAAGTAGGGATGCAAAGCAATCTCATGGACTATTGACCTTACATTGTGCTTATATACTGCTCTCTATACTACTACTATTGGGCTCATTTTCAAAAGAGACGGGACGCCATCTTTCGACATAAATCGGAAGATGGGCGTCCTTCTCACAGGGTCGTCCAAATCGGTTAATTGAAAGCTGATTTTGGACGTCCCAAACTGCTTTCCGTCGCAGGTCCCTGGAGCAGTTTTAGGTGGTGCAGTGCACCTTCAGGCAGGCGGACCCAGACACACCCCCCTACCTGTACCCACATCTAGGTTGCCCCCCCTTCACTGTAAAGACTATGGTAGTGGTGTACAGTTGGGGGTAGTGGGTTTTAGGGGGGTGGGGGGCTCATCACACAAGGTAAGAGAGCTATTACTGGGAGCAATTCTGACAGTCCATTGCCGTGACCCCCTAGGGTGCCCGGTTGGTGTCCTTTCATGTCAGGGGGACCAGTGCACTACAATGCTGGCTCCTCCCAAGACCAAATGGCTTGCATTTTGGTCGTTTCGAGATGGGCGTCCTTGGCTTCCATTATCGCCAAAAATCAGAAACGACCAAGTCTAGGGACAAACCATCTATAAGGACAACCAAATTTCAGGATTTGAGTGTCCCTGACCATATTATAAAACGAAAGATGGACATCATCTGTTTCGAAAATACAGGTTTCCCCGCCCCTGGATGGGGACGTTCTGCCGAGGACGTCCAAAACGAAACGAGGACATCCCTTTCGATTATTGCCCCTCTTTGTGTATAGTGAATATGAACTGTTTAGTTGTAAGTAGTGCTGTTGATCATCTGATTATGAGTGTTTAATGTACTCCGCCGAAGACTATATAGATCATGTGGATAATAAATATTGTAAATAAATAAATTAATTATCTTGGGCCCAAAATAAAAGATACCAGAAACCACTGCTGACCATATCACCTCCAGTAAGCTTCTGTAGGTCTAATCAATGGTGGAAACTGTTAACAATACTGCTAAAATGCCTACACCTCCCAATGTCCCTGAGACAGCCACACCCTATGCCTTCAGATGCCTAGCAATATTTCTGGGGTATTGCTCAGACCCCATCCAGTCTACTATCCTCAGTAATTACTAGCTTTTTCCTTTCCTAAGGGATCCCACATGCCGTCCCACGCTTTCTTCACTTCTGACACAGTCCTTGATTCACAAACTCCACTGGGAGGCCATGCACGCATCCACCACCCTTTCGGTGAAAGAGTATTTTCTTAGATTCCTCCTGTCTATTTCCTCTTAACTTCATTGTATGCTCCCTCATTCCAAAGTTTTCCTTCTTTTGAAAAAGCTCGCCTCCTGTATGTTGACGCCACTGAGGTATTTAAACGCCTCTATTATAAACCCCCTCTCTCTCACCTCTCTTCCAGCAAATACATGTTGAGGTTCCTAGGCCTGTCTCTATATGTGTTTATAAATCACAAAACCAAAGACCTTAACTTGATGTCTGCCAACAGCAATACCTTTACTTTCTTTATTTATACGTGCTCTATATACGTGCAGACTTCTTATTGTTATTATATATTTAAAGAGAGCCCTCGGTAAACACCACTTATAGAGGCAAGATCATTGATTACTTTGCCTAGTGGCATAGCATCTCTTCATCGGGCTAACTCTTAATTGTGAATTTTTTAAAAGGTGCTATTGCAAACACACAAGAGTGCTCAAACTGAATGTGCTCGGTATAAAATAAACCAAACTTATCTTTAATCCATATCCATGTCTCTGAAGTTTACAGTCCACATAGGCTTCCCCTGGTTACGCCCAACCAATGGCACCTCTGACACCTCGCAGTGGTCTCATGGTATTACCACTAGGGGCTAAACTGCCAGTACTACTGTAACACATCAGAACTTATGCTTGATCACCACCTACAGATAACCTGAGTAATAACTTGGTCAAGTGGAATAATACCTCAGAGGTGATGGACAGAAGAAATGCGTATTCAGTTTGAATTAACACTATCAATATAAAGAAACACTTTCACTGTTTTGAGAGGAAACTTTACAAAGCTTTGTGGTGAATTGTTAAATGTTCTTTATTATGTTCACGCATTCAAAAACAAGTGCAAATCAGCAAGAAAAGGCATTGATGTGTTCATTTCTCAGTTATTTGTCAGAACTCAGGAAGAAATTACCAACGTTCCCTTCTACAAAACACAGTTTCTTCAAGAAGTTTACATCAGATAGGTAATATACTTTTAAAGATAATTTTATTGTATTTTATTATTTGTTTACCCAGTTTAAAAGGTTTGCAATCATTTAGAAGTTTTTTTCCTATGAATTGTACCTTTCAGATAATCTCCGACAACACTACGGTCTACAAGTCTCCACAGACTATGCCAGACTGTGCTTTCCCCGATCACAATTTGTAAGCATTGATTTTCTGTCAAATTTACCATATATCAGACTATAATTACTCTTTGAGTTAGCCTCAGCTTTGGTTATTTTTCCCTAATTCTATATATGGTGTACAAAATTGTTCATGTACATTTTGCGCACGGATCTGAAAAGGCATGGCCATGGGACAGACATGGGCATGCCTAGAATTTATGCACAGCTTCACTGAATAAGGGAGATCCTGCCCTAATTTAGGTGCAAGGATTTACTCTAGATTTGATCTGGTGTAAACCCTCAGGCCTAAAATTGGGTGCAGATTCTGGCGCCAAACGCTATTCTATAAACAGCGCCCAACTCTGAATATTGTTTATAGAATACTGTTTAGAGATAACTTATAGAATTGAGTCCTTTGTTCCTAAGCTTTGTTGTGATTTAATTTGTGTTTCTGTTGTGTGCACACAAAATTGTAATTAACAGTCTTTCAGTTACCTTTTCTTCCTAGAAAACCACCTGTTGCGGAGGCCAGTTGCAGTGAATAATCTTGATTTCTACTGAGTTTCCCAAACTGTGGGTCACAAAATACACATTTAGGGTCATATCCTGAGGAGACTCTCCATAGATGCATCATTATTATGCACCTCCTGGGGTCACACAATTTGATTTGGCTGCTATCATGGGGTAATGGCCAAAAAAAGATTGACAAGCAGGTCTTCCGTCTTCCCAACTTACAAGCTCTGGACCTACTAACCTATCTCTAAAACCTAATGAATGCAAAACCTTATCTATTTGGGATATGCCAATGTAACGTGGAAGGGCATAATTGAACGGGGCACCCAAGTTTTCCTGAGGACGGGGCGAAGGGGCGGGGAAACCTGTATTATCAAAACAAGATGGGAGTCCATCTTTCATTTCGATAATACGGTCAGGACGCCCAAATCTCAACATTTAGGTCGACCTTAGGGATGGTCGTCCTTAGAGATGGTCGTCCCGATTAAACTTAGTTTTCCCCTCAAAATTTGCTAAGATGCTTTTTTCTCTCAAAATTCTCTGCAGCAGCTCCTTTTGCTAACAGGATTCACAACTATCTGCCCTTGTTTGAACTCTTGGACAGCAATTTTCCAATGCAGCACCTTTCTGATTTTCAGGAAACAGATTTGGATACCACATTCTACTGTTTCCTTTTACTTGTTCCATAACTCTCTCAATTAATTTTTCACAGCTAGAAGGTTTTTCCCACCTTTCTCAACAGAGGGTGAAAAATTTTCAAAAGAAACATACTGTTCTCCTTACAATGATATTTCATACACCCGAGATCTTAAATGTGCTTGGCAGTTCTCCTCAATCACTCTCACAGACTTACCATTTCTATCGAGCGGGTACCAGCAGATGAGAACACTGAGAAAATTAGCATGTAAGATCTAATTTCTCCTTGTCAGGACTTTGAGTAATACTCTAAGTACAGCTCTTGATTTTCCTTCAGAATTGATTCAAATATATTTCGTGTCCTGACAGAGAACTGTATCAGGCTACATCTCTCTTCATCAGCTGCTCCCTCCCAACTGACACTTCAGAACCAACCTGCTTGATAGGCAGGATATAAATTTTATAAGTAATAAAAACCAACCTGTTTCCCCCTGTAACTGAGCAACTAACATTAGAATAAATAAAATAAGTTTCCCCATCCCTTTCCCATAACTAGCCAAGGTTTTCAGAAAGCGTTTCTTTCATTTTTATTCTCCTTTCATGTCCCATATCACATCTCCTCAGCGAGTCAGTATGTTTCTCTGCTGCAGAGCTCTGCTCATATGCGGCCTTCATTCTACAAGGAGCCCAGCCATCATTCCCGCACCACAACTATGGCAGGCAGTAGTCATCCAGCCCCAGCACTTCAGTGAGAATCTCCCCAGGCTCTTTCTACCTCCTTTATTTGAGCCAAAATGGCCCCCAAATCAGCCCCTTTTCCTCTCCAGCACAAAACTTGTACTTGCTGGCACTTGCACATGCATGATTAAAGTTTTTTTTTACCAAACGGAGTTATAGTGTGAAGAAGAATGCTGAATTTTCCAAATTCTGGACCCCAGGGTTCTCCCTTATCCCCAATTCTTTTTAATGTGTTTGAGTTCTTTGGGTGGTTTTATGGAATCATCACAATGTTTGGTTTTATCATATGTGGATGATATTTTTACTTTGATTACACTGGGTTTTTGGTTATGAACAAAATTGTTGTTTAATTTTGGATAGTATAGAAAGAACTCAAAGACTTGCCTGTTGATGCTAGGGTGGAGTTCAAGATAACATATTGGTATATAAAATTATTTGGGGAAATTTCTTACTGAATTATTAACTTTCCCCTCTACGAGACTAAGTTCTCATTTTAGCGCTATACGTAAACTGGGATTTCCATCAGTTAAGAATATTAAACTGAAATGATTTCATGTAAGCTTTTTTTGTTATCTGTCCAGTAAGATTTGGAATATGGTACCTTTGCAAATTAGATCTTTACCTAATTATTTTCAGTTTGCAAGGCTTTAAAGACCTTTCCTTTTAGTAAATTCTATTATCTTAATTAGTGAATTTTATTTTTAATTTCGATCTATGTTCTTTTCTTATGGCAAATTAGCTGCTTTGGTATCTGTTTTATGTTATCCGCTTTGATTCCTGAGTATTACCTAAAGACTGTGCCATCTGTATGCAGAATACTGACCTGGATTTATTCCTGGACTGAAAGACTGGCTGAGGCTTCAGCTTGAGTCTCCGAGGATGAATCCGCTTCTTTACCATTGGAAGTCTGCCATAACAGACGGCAAGGTGAGATAACTGGATATACTGCCTATGGTCATGGGGATAGTTAGTCCTTAGCTTTTGTCTGTGGACAGATTGGTTTTATGTCAGGACTGGTGGTCTGTGAATTTAGCTGCTAACTGTGTATTTTGCGTAAGACGTGTGGTGTAAGTTCTCATAATAATCAATTAGGATATCGGTTTTGTGATTGGTTGTGTAATCACTCATTTAGATAGTCTGTTTGGATAATCATATATATTTTGGTGATAATCTATTTTTAGTAACTAAGCTATTTTTGTAATCTGCTTGGCAATTTGCCACATATATAACTATTATTTTTTCTATTCCTAATAAATAATATATATTCCATCTGTGGCATTCTTTCCTTTCATTAGTACAGCTAGCTAGCCATAGGGCCAAAAGGTACGCTTCCCCTAGAAACTAGTCCAGAATAATTGCTATTTAGCAATGTTCTGTCAGCTAAGTATCTCTGGATATATATTAGGAGTTTGTCCTCCTGAATATACCCCTACACCACTAGCAACCTTTTGGTAACTTTGTGAGTCTTTGGCTGAAATGTTTGATGGCACACAAGAAGCATTAGCAGAGCTGATCAGTTACCTAGTTCCAAGAGGGAGACTTCTAGGCCAATCCTATTTTTTTTTTTAAATCAGAGGTTCCAATTTACCTAATTTCAGGAGGGTTATTTTAGGCCAGTCCTGAATTTCTGAAAACTTCATCCTGATGAATTATGGGACCTGCAACGTTGATTTGAATGGGTGGACTCAATGACTACAAATCCCAAAGTGCTTTGGGATGTAAGTTTAAAACCAAGACTGGCCAAAAAGTCTCTGTCCTGGAACTGGGTAATTTTGCAGCTCTGCATTAGAGAGTTTCTTTATGAAGTGCTTCTAGGGGTTTCTGGTACACCCACAGGAGTCTCTTAAAGAGGCCCAGGTAGGCTTTTTTTGCCTCCTCCTCAATGGAAAAGCCTTACGCTTGATTACTGCCCTGTTAGATTATAATAGCCCACTTCTGTGTTGTATGATAGACTGTAAATGTCATGACCCTCAGGTTTGGGACAAGAAGCTACAATCAAGACGGAACATGGTGGAAAAAGTTGGTTCATAATTGGCAAAGGAGTTTAACTTACATGCAGAACACATGAGGTATATTTTCAAAGCACTTAGACTTACAAAGTTACATAGAAACCTATGGAACTTTGTAAGTATAATTGCTTTGAAAATGAGCCCCAAAGTGAGATAAGCAGGTTTAGAAGACGATGAAAGAAGTTTCAAAATTGGAGGAGGGAAAACAACAGCCTCTGATATGCCAATGCCACTATACTAACAGGTGGAAGTGAAGAAGATTTACCCCCGAATTCTATATATGGCACTGTAATGGAAGATTTAAAGATTGTTTTTCAACTCTGCTCTAACCGACAGTCTACTTTAAAGTTCCTGTTTTCTGACTAAAAGTAACTTCTTTTTGCAAAACAAGCTGAAGTCATGTCTCTGATTAATTTGGTGCAAAAGGAAAGTGAAGAATGTTTAAGGTTCAAGAGATAAGCCATCTGGCCAGTGGTTTGTTTACTTGAAACCAAGAGCACGTGACTACATTCTCTTGCACGTTTTGTAATTTTCCATGGCTCTGAAAACAACCTAATAAAAAGGGGGAGCTTTGAACAGGGAAGCCAGAAGCTCATCTATGGATAGACGTATCACATATAAAAGATTGCTCCTGGTCATGAGACTCTGGCTTTGCTGAAAAAGGGGCTTCTCTCAGCTGATGTAAAAAGCCTGGGTGAGGTGTGACCAGTGATGTATGTATATTATCTTTCTTTATTCTCCTGGTCAAGAGACTCCTAGCTTTGCTTGAATGTAGTGACCAGTGATGTATGTATATTATATTTCTATATTCTCTTGGTCAAGTGACTCTTAGCTTCACTGATAAGGAAGCCTGGATTTAGTGATGCATGACCAGTGATGAAATGATTGGGGGGGTTTTTCAACTATAGATAGGTATTGTTGTTTATTTTCACTTTTGTTCAGTACATCTAGTAGCGCTATAGAATGATAAGTAGTAGTAGTAGTAGTTATACTGCTTGACCATTGTGTATAAATCTTAATCATTGTGTATCTTAAACAATAATGACGTATACACTCTCTGTTTGAAGTGAACCTCTAATAAAGTCTCATTTACCCAATATGAATCCAAAAGAATCTACAGTAATTTACTTTCTGAGCAGTCTGTAGTGATTAAGTAAGCAGGCTATACTTTTAGAGCAAAACAGGCACCCAAAATTGGCTATTGAATCAAGATGTGCATCCAACTAAGGGGCCCTTTTACTAAGCCACGTAGGTGCCTATGTGCGCCCAATGCGCGTTAATTTGGAATTACCACCTGGCTACCGCGTGGTCCTTGTGGTAATTTCATTTTTGACATGCGTCCACTCCACTATGCACGTCGGTAATTAATTTTTATTTTCTGGTGCACAGCAGACACCGGGCGGTAATCTTTATTCTACGCGCATAGATGATTACCACACAGTTAATGCATGAGACCATACCGCTAAGTCAATGGCTGGTGGTAAGGTCTCGGACCCAAAGTAGATGTACACCAATTTTTATATTGCTGCATGTCCCATTTTCGGTAAAAATTTTAAAAAGGCCTTTTTTACAAGTGCGCTAAAAAATGGATCTGCGTGCCCAAAACACACATGCCTACATTAGCGCAGCCCATTTTTCAGCGCACTATAGTAAAAGGGCCCCTAAATTGGCTATCAAGCCAGTTAGCGCCAATAAATGGGTGCTAATTGGCACTAATTTGAATTTGTATGCACATCTTGCTCCACACTATTCTATAACAATATGCACCCAAATCCCATAGCGCTCAACCTAAAAGAGGGTGTGGCCATGGGAGGTGCATGGACATATCAGAGGCATTCCTAAAATTGGTATGCAGTGTTATAGAATACCAGAGATGAGCGCTTAAATTGGGCACCAGGAATTACACCTAGTTTCAGCAGCCATAAGTTTGGGCACTGAAATCAGCACTCAGTGCTATTGTATAATGGACGTTCCGATTTTTTTTCAGCAGAAATTTTTGAGTTCCATTTCTGAATATAATGACGATGAAAGGTCAGCAAAACACTGATCACCATTTTGCTTATGTATCTAATTCCCCCCTGCGTATTCTTGCTTAGAAACTAGTTTCTGCTTTGCTGCTAATTGGAGCAGAAGCTTTGTTTTTGAAATTCTGATTATCAAGAATTTGTGCAGCAGCCAAGAGTGATTCAGTGCTGCTAGACGCTAACCACTGCTAGGAGTATGTACCCATAGGGACCCTAGTAGTGTAAAGTAAATTCCCTGACGCAGCCTCTTGGGAGGCGAAACATGGCCATGTTGGGTTATTTTTTAATAAAGTGACAGCAAACTTGTACTAATGCAGACAAAAATTAAACTGAACCCCTAAGTCCCAGACTCTGCATGCAGCACAACACTAAGAGACCCTTTTACAAAGGTGTGGGAGGACCTACGTGCGTACAGCGCGCACCAAATTAGCACTACCGCCTGGCTAGCATGTGAGCCGGCGGTAATTCTGAATTTGGCACGTGCCAAATCCCGTGGTATAAAATAATTTTCTAGTTTCCACCATGGGCCACTTACCTGGCAGTAAACAACGGTTGGAACATGCTGCATGCTTACTGTGTGGGTAGCGGGTAAGACCTTACCGCTAGGTCAGTGGGTGGCGGTAAGGTCAGTGCGTGACCAAAAGATGCACTCGCACTACTGCAGGCCACTTTTTATTGCAGCTTAGTAAAAGGATTCTAAAGAAATAGAAAGAAATGCATTTCCGCCTGTATAGTGCAAAATATAAAGACTTCAGATGTAAATTCTCAAAAACTGACATATGAAAATAAAATTATTCTGTCAGGCAGAAAGGCGCGAAAACGGAAGGTTATAAAAAGTAGGTTAAAAGAGAAACCAGTTATAAATAAAACCGGATATGAAATATAGTTGGACATAGTGATAAAACAGACATATAAAAAATAATAGAAAAAAAAACCAGACGATAGCCCATATGGAGGCTAATGCATATAGGGGCCCTTTTACTAAGGAACGCCCAAAAGTGGCCTGCGCTGGTGTAGGCGTGAGTTTTGGATGCCTGCTGGTCCATTTCCTGAGAGCGCCTGGAAGAAAGGGCTTTTTTTTATTGTGCCAGAAAATGGACATGCAGCAAAATGAAAACCAGCGCGCGTCCATTTTTGGCCTGAGACCTTAACGCCACCCATTGACTTAGCAGTAAGGTCTCATGCGCTAACCGGGTGGTAAGTGTCCAGCACACACCAACTGACAATTACTGCCGGGTTAAGTGCCAATATATTTTCTACTGCGTGTTTTGGGTGTGCGCCCAAAGTGGAATTACCGTCTGGGGCATGCGGTAGCCGGGCAGTAGTGCCAAAAGGACCCCATAATATTTATGAAATTTTTATAACCGGTTTTTCTTTTAACCTACTTTTTATAACCAGTTTACTTTTTAACCGGTTTTAAATCCTTTATGGTGTGCCACCAGCCATGGGTTTTGGGCTTGATTTTATATATGGTACCTAAAAAATCGGCGCTGAAATCAGTGCCAAAGTGTATTCTATAATCGGAGCCTAGATTTAGGCATCCAGGCTACTCGAATGTTCTGTTCATTACCACTAGTAGGTAAAGTGACTTGCCCAAGGTCACAAGAATCATCAGTGAGTAACATGAAATTTGAATCCCAGCTTTTCTAGGGCTCAGTCCACTACTCTAACCACTAAGCTACCACTCCACTTGATAAGTAAATTTTCTTTGGAGTCAGATAGATGATTTTCAGTTTGGCTAAAAAGAAAGCAAAATACTTATGCTTTGCAATCTATACTTTCCTTGTCCTGCTAAGACTATGCAGAATAGCTGAAGACAATTCACTACTCTAGAGTTTCATAATTTAAACATGGAACCTGTTAGTATATTACCAGCAAAGATCCAGGCTTCCTCTGGCTTTGCTAGATATGTCTTAGGACTAGATCGTGTTGAGTCTGTCTTAGACAGTGAGCAAAGAAATGTGCTAGGCAATAGTAAGTGCAGTCACTTTAATATTAGCTGAACAGATGAATCTCTGTTACATCTAAAATCAAGAAAGGCACATCCAACCACAATAGACAGTGTGAGCAAAAAAAACAGTGGAACACGGAACTAGTAAGAGCAAGAAGATTAATTATTAAAGTAAACAATATTAAAAGCAGAGGTCAAAATCTATATGGAAATGTCACAGCATGCCCGATACAATAATCTAACCAAAAAAAATTACAACTCCTGCTGCAACATCCTGGAGATAGCTAATGGCTGGAATTTAATTTTTTGGTTCGATTATTTCTCTGTGGCATTTGAAGACAGATTGCTCTACTGTAATGGCATAATTAGGTTGCTCGAATGCCTTTTGAGGTCTCCTCTCACAGTTGGTCAAAATTGGGCGATTGTGCCGAAACATGTTGGGTTATTGATTGAACTGTTACTTGTACCGGACGTACTGTGATATTTTCCACCTAGATTTGACTTCTGCTTTTAATATTGTTTACTTCAATAAAGTTGTGTTATTGCCCCTACCAGCTATTTGTTCTACTGTCTTTCTGCTCACATCTATCCCTAAACAGCTAACTTTGGGCCCTGTTTATTTATTTATTTATTGCACTTGTATCCCACATTTTCCCACCTATTTGCAGGCTCAATGTGGCTTACAAACACCTGTTATGGCATCGCCATTTCAAGGTACAAGAGATACAATTGGTGTTACAAAGATATCAAGGATAGCAAGGTGATATAGTCGAGCAATTATAACAGGAGACAGTCAGAATAGGGGAGGAGAGGTGAGGTGTTGTAGTTGGTTATAGATTGTCGTGGTAGGCTTTGTTGAAGAGATAGGTTTTCAAAGATTTGCGAAAGGTAGTTATTTCGTTAGTTGTTTTCAAATGACTTGGTAGTGCATTCCATAGCTGTGTGCTCATGTAGGAGAAGCTGGACGCATGTGTTAGTTTGTATTTTAGTCCTTTGCAGCTGGGGAAGTGCAGATTAAGAAAAGTGTGGGCAGATCTTTTAGCATTTCTGGGTGGGAGGTCCACGAGGTCTAGCATGTATGACGGGGTGTCTCCGTAAATTATTTTATGAACAATCGTGCAAATCTTGAACGCGATCCGTTCTTTGATTGGGAGCCAGTGTAATTTTTCTCTAAGGGGTTTTGCACTTTCGTATTTTGTTTTTCCAAATATAAGTCTGGCTGCGGTGTTTTGGGCAGTCTGAAGTCTCTTGATGATTTGTTCTTTACAGCCAGCGTAGAGTGCATTGCAGTAATCCAGGTGACTCAGTACCATAGATTGTACCAGGTTTTGGAAAATGGCTCTTGGGAAGAAAGGTTTTACTCTTTTGAGTTTCCACATGGAGTGGAACATTTTCTTAGTTATGTTCTTCGCATGATTTTCAAGTGTGAGATTTTGATCAATGGTAACTCAAAGAATCTTCAAAGTGTTTGAGACGGGGAGGGAAAAGTTTGGGGTAGTTATGTTGGAGATTTTACTTGTGTTATGTTGTGAGGTGAGTATAAGACATTGGGGCTCATTTTCAAAGCATTTAGACTTACAAAGTTCCATAGATTACTATGAAACTTTGTAAGTCTAAGTTCTTTGAAAATACGCCTCATTGTGTTTTTTCTGCGTTGAGTTTTAGTTGGAATGGATCCGCCCAGGAGTGTAGGATTTGGAAGCTTTGGTTGATCTCATTGGTTATTTCATTTAGATCGTGTTTAAACGGGATGTAGATCATGACATCATCTGCATATATGTATGGATTGAGGTTTTGATTGTCTAGAGAAAACTGCACCACTAAAAAAGGCCTTATGCCCGACTCACAAACGCTCACCTTGGTTTTCTCCAGAACTTCGGATCCTTAAATTTGAAAGATGAAAACTGGAAAGGAGATGGCGTAAATCTCACCTGGATGAAGAGAGGCTAAACTGTAGGAAGCACGTGGCAAAGTACCGCCAAGCCTTAACAACAACCAAAAAACAGCATTTATCTCAATGCATTGCACAGGGTGCTAATTCAACCAAGCAGTTGTTCAGTATAGTAAACAACCTACTGCAACCCCCACAACAGAACCAGCCTGCCCAGTTTAAACTGAACTGCAATGATTTTGCTGCATACTTTGCCAACAAAATTAAAAGTCTCCACCAGGATTTACAGGCAATCCCACCCAGTCCCCAACCAGTCAACCAGGGGTGCACAACTCGCCCCCTCTTAACAGAGACAGATGGGACACTTTTAACCCAATGACAGAGGAGAGCCTTGACAAAATCATAAGAGACCTTCAGCCAACTACCTGCTCCCTTGACCCCTGCCCATCAAAGATAGTGCAGCAGGCAAGTATGGGCAAGTATGGGCCTTATAGCAGGAGCCACAAAAATTGTGAACACCTCTCTTTCTAATGGGCAACTACCAACATCATTAAAAAGGGCAGTGGTTCGCCCTCTGCTAAAGAAAAACAATCTTTTTCTAACGGATCCTATATGTTTATCCCACACTTTCTAAAATTCTGACACAGTACAGTCCTCGACTCCACGACTTCCACCGGGAGGCCATTCCACGCTTCCACCACCCTTTCTGTGAAATAAGACTCTTAGCTTCCTCTTAAGCCTATTCCCTCTTAACTTTATAGTATGCCTCCTCGTTCCAGAATTTTCCTTCAGTTGAAAAAGGCTCACTTCCTGTACATTAATGCCCTAGAGATATTTAAACGTCTCTATCATATTTTATTTATTTATTTGGATTTATTTACCACATTTTTGAAGGAATCCACTCAAGGCGGTGTACAGTAAGAATAGATCAAACATGAGCAATAGGCAACTACAGCAGTAAAAATATTCAAATAACAATACAAAGTATGGCATGATATATTATTTACAATGTCAACACAATATGTAATAGAACATTTTAATTGATAGTGAAGGGTAAACATATAGATAGGTATGAGAGTAAGAAGACTTAGAAAGTAAGGTGACTGATTTAAAGAAAATTGCACATGAGGTCAGAGAGATGGTTAAATATGATCTCGAGTGGATAAACATGTCCTGCTGCAGTATGTGCAGCCCGAGTTAGGGGGGTACAGAGGATGGGCCATTTGGCCTTTATCTGCCATCATATTTCTATGTTAAATGGCCATGGGTTACCGCATGAAGATAGGACAGTCATTTATGTAGTCGTTTATGTGCTAACCCTGACCGCTTAAGTGCTGAACATCAGTACTTAAGTGGCCAAGTGCTAACTCCACCCCTAGAACACCCCCCAACATAGCCATCTTTGGGTTCAGCACTAAGTGATATTCAGTGGCAGTTAGCCACTGAATATTAGCAGCTGGTCCCAACCAAGCGATTTAAGTGGTCAGCGGCCAGCTAAATCATTTATATTATTTCCTTAATAATTTCTTTATTTCTATGAAGCTAATATTGAAGAAATTTCTTGCTTTGAATAATATATTTTGATTGTCACTGCAGTGAAACTTATTCTGAAGATTACAGTTGACTATTATTGTAATGATTTAAAATGAAATTTAACTTGTTCCACCCTACTAACAACAGATTGGTCCACTTGTTAATAATGTTGTCCTTTTTTTTTTTAAGTCCAAAATTAAAAACTAAACCCTCAGCACTTGTAAATCGTAAATTGATATTGTCCTGGGAGATCTAATTTTTTCAGCTGAAATTACACAAGAAGAGCAAGCGCTGAAGGAAGATTAAGAAAACAAACAAGATGGAAAAATATGACTTTGCACTTTCATTTGTAAGGCGACATAAAATTTATATATTTAACTACTGGATAGTATGAGGCAAGGTCATTTCAAGGTGATTCAGAGACTTCTGTTGCTCAGTAGATAGAGAGCTTCACCACAAGGCGCTCTCCGTTGGATGGCTTATAACTTCCAACACCTGAAAACATAAGCAGGTCAGGATAAAGACATGGACTGAAGTTGCATTTTCATCTCTCAATATTATCTGTCCCTTCTAGGAATGGATAAACCTTTTAAGCAATTAGGGGGGAAGTTATCAACCTGGGCTACATATACAGTTGGTGGCCCAGCTGTTTGGGGAGAATAAAGTGGGATTGTCAGAGGCAGAGCCTATGTCCATAATTATCTGACAACATGCAGAAAGAAAGGTCAATAAAATAGCTGCAGATAATACATTTTATTAAATTTAGATAGGTATCAAATGTCAAAGAATAAAATAGCAAAAACATTAAACAATGGAAAATTCAGTGTGTGTGTGTAATAAATGTCTCAGGCAATTGTATTAAAGTGCATTGAAAAAATATTTGAAAATGATGCCTGTGCCTCCATAGAGGCCTGTAGCCAATCTGCCTCTATCACACATCCCGCTTGCCCTCAGTAAGTCTGCTCTCTCTCTCTTACATCCCACCTGCCGTCAGCCAGTCTGCCTCTCTCTCTCTCACACATCCTACTTTCCCACAGCCTGCCAGTCTCTCTCTTTCACACATATACCTTCCCCTTATTTCCAGAGAACTTGTTAATTTTGCTGTCCCTTGAAATTGGAAGATACAAGATCCACAGATTCTTCATGGACCTCGTTTTTCAAACTATCTGAGAAGTCCAAGTGTCCGTCCATCCATCCCTCTCCCACTCCACTCAGCAATACCTGCACTTTTCTCTCCCTTCATCCCACAGGTCCAGCATCTCTCCCTCTCTTCCCCCATGTTGCAGATCCATATATTTTCCTTAGTCCCTCTCCCTCTCTGCAGTTGGACGATCCCTCTAACTTGCCTTGATCACTGCCGGCAGCATTCTGAAGTGATTATATAAGGCTGCCTTGAGGCCTTGGCCTTCCCTGTGATGCATCCCGGCCCTCCAATGCAACTTCCTGTTCTTCATGGGCAGGACGCATCACAGGGAATGCCGAGGCAGCCTGCTGTAATCTCTACAGATCACTACCAACAGTAATCAAGGGAGAGATGCCAAGCAGCCTGCCCTGAAGTGAGAGTCGGGAGAAGGGGTTACACCACTGCAGAAATAGAAGGTCTGTTCAAAACCCCTAAGTTTATGGTGAACCTTTTGCTGTGTGTTATGCCGTGCTGTTCAGTTTTTAATTTGTGGAGGCTGGTCAGGTTGTATTTGCAGCTGGAGAGGCTTAGCCTCCCCAAGCCTCTCATACCGGGCACCTATGGTGGGCTATCATTAAGAGGGGTTATTTTATAACTCATGTTATTTTAGCACAGGTCCCATCTTAGGCAATGAGATCTAGTTACTAATAACCTGGGTTAACAGTAAAATAACCTGTTATAATTGTGGTCCATGTTGAAACTTCCCCTCTTACTGCCCAAAATAATAATAATAATATGGTTGAATGAAAATTCATTCCCCCTAGGCATTCATTGTTTGAGTAAACATTTTAAGTTTGGCTAATAAAGCTCATAAAACGCTGGAAAGTAAAATAGCTCTTGTAAATATCCAAAATAATGAACATAATTGGAAGCAGAATGTAGACCATCGCAACTTCGAAATTTTGTAGATCAGAGGTTTATATTAGTTACAATTTAAGAGAATACTGAAATTATAGATAATTTGTTTATGCTAGGAATGTTATTTGTTTAGAGACCTCTATACAATATGACATGCAATGACATGAAACTTAATAAACAAATTTGAAAACAAATGAACATAAACTCTATGAACTTTCTGAAATAAACCTTCTAATGCAACTTTCTCCATCACTTTCTATTCATCTCTTTCCATCTTCCTTCTTTACCTTCAGTTTTAATCTCCCTTCTAATCTTCTCTTTCCACCTTTATCTCACTCTTTCCACATGAACTCCCTCTTTCTCACCTTGTGGCAAAGGTGTGGTGCCACTGAGGAGCTGCCAGTATGTCCTGTCCTTGTCACTGGCTGCCACACCACGGACAGAGTTGACATAAGGACCCCAGGAGCTGGATACCACAGTGAAACTGCAAGCAAAGATAGAAAAATATTTGTATATATGAAGACTCACTACAGCCTTGAGTTGCTCAAGAGCAGAAGATGCACCTGAAAGTACAGAGATCAGAAACTGATCACTACAGCTCTGAACTCCTGGAGATCAGGAAACGTACCTGAATTTGATGCTGTTCAGTTCTTGAGCTTTCTCCATCACAGTCAAGAAGACAGATCCCTCAGGCACTGTGACAATAGTGGAGTCACTGAAGGTGTTATTCACACCCTCAGTCACTGTGTAGGTGACTGTAATATTAGTAGGAGGTGACATGGGAGCAGGGACTGTGGTGGAAATCATCAAATTATCTGGAAGTGAAAAGGTACATTTCATAGTAAACATAATTATTCAGCCAGCCTCTTCCTGGTGAATCCTTCACCCCCAGTTCATCAAACAGTTTCTCCATGGAGTAAAGTAGGCATGTGTTTCCCCCTTTGAAACATGAAGCAGGTGCAAAATATCTGTGGACTTTCTAGGCAGGTAGATTGTACGAGGAATAAAATATATTCCTTGTACTATCTATTTGGCTAAAGTAGACAGTTCTAAAGGAGTGCTGAGACAAGACTTGCTACTGCTGGAAAGAAATCTGTACTTTTTGAATATTTACTTGCTGGGAAATTATCTGGAAACTTGGGAGGGGAAATGGATATTTGGGTTAATCTGGTAATTTCTGTGTCTATTTAAAATTCTGTGTTTATCAGTGTTCAATTTCTCTGTGAATTACATTGTCGAAGTTTTAGGAGGAAAAGTTTGCCTTTATGCACATGACACAATGATTTGCAACAGAGTGGGCATCACGGAGGGAGCAGACAAAATGAGAAGTGATCTACAATAATTAGAAGCATGGGCCAATACATGGCAGTTAAGATTTAATACAGAGAAAACAAAGTTACTCACCTGTAGCAAATGGTCTCCAAAGACAGCTATACACATATTTCCACATATGGGTGATGTTATCTGACAGAGCCCGGTGTGGACGTGCTTCCTAACTCCTAATTCCAGAAGCTATTTGAAGCCACACCACACATGCATGCACCTTCCTGCCTACAAGTGCCTTGCAACACCAAGGAAGTCTAATACAATAGCTAATAGAATGTAACTCCTAGGGCAGAGAAGGGCAATGACAAAGATAAAGAGGATGGGATGACTTCCCTATGAGGAAAGGCTAAAGCGGCTAGGGCTCTTCCGCTTGGAGAAAAGATGCTGAGGGGAGATATGATAGAGGTCTATAAAATAACTGAGTGCAGTGAAATGGGTAGACATGAATCGCTTGTTTACTCTTTCCAAAAATACTAGGACTAGGAGGCATGCAATGAAGCTACAAAGTAGTAAATTTAAAATGAATCGGAGAAAATATTTCTTCACTCAACGTGTAGTTAAACTCTGGAATTCGTTGCCAGAGAATGTAGTAGAAGCGATTACATAGCGGGGTTTAAAAAAGGTTTGGATGGCTTCCTAAAGGAAAAGTCCATAGACCATTATTAAAATGGACTTAGGCAAAATCCACTGCTTATTTCTAGAACAAGCAGCATAAAATGTATTGTACTGTTTTGAGATCTTGCCAGGTACTTGTGACCTGGATTGGCCACTGTTGGAAGCAGGATGCTGGGCTTGATGGACCTTCAGTCTGTCCCTGTATGGCAATACTTATGTAATGTGGAAATATATGTCCTGCTGTCCTCAGAGAATACCTGCTACAGGTGAGCAACTTCTCTTTCTCTGAGGACAAGCAGGACACAGTAATTCCACATAGAGGGATCCCTAGCTACTAGGCAACCGAAACAAAAAAGGGAAACACACAAAAGCCAACAGCAACAATCAGAACATGATACTACTCTTTTTTTTGGTGCAGCCAGGAAAAGAAACAAAAATGGGCCGGGGGGTGGGGGAGTTCAATTCTAGACTCTAAATAGATTCTGCATGACTGACTGATCAAACCAGGTGTCCTATGGGGAATCCTGCTCAAAGCAGCAGTGAGATGTGAATGTGTGGATTGAAGACCATGTTACAGCATTGTACATCTCAACAGAGGCTGATCTCAGGTGGGCTACCAACACTGCCATGGCTCTGACATTATGAGCCATGACATAGCCCTCCAGAGTCAGAATTATCTGATTTGTATTGCACTTTATATCACACTGGTGGACATTCGTTTGAAGGAACCATCTGGGTTTTACATCTGCAGCTCTAGGACAACTAATGAGATAAGTACTTTATGTTATATTCAATAGTAGATGTTGGACTATACACATTATATATACTGGACCTATGTGGCCATTAGGGAACATATATATGCTGTGATGGTTCCCTATATAAGTCTCACACTACTGTGTGAGGTGATCACTGTTTATTTAAAATAATTGAATTTATTTTATATGTTAACATCTGTGCTTTTGTTGAGCAACCTCCAGAGTCAGCCCAGATTGGACTTACGTAAGTACAGGAGATGCAGTCTGTAGCCAGTTGCGTAAAGTAATGGTTGTCCCAACCTGTTTGGATAAAAAAGAAATAAAAAGAAACTGGGTGGACTATCTATGGACTTTAGCCCACTCCAGATAGAAGGCCACCAACTCTGTTGCAATCCAAGGTGTGCAGTGTGCTTTCACCAGGATGGGGGTGAGGTTTGGGGAAAAAAGATGACAGAACAATTGACTGATTAAGATAGAATTCCAGCCCTACCTGAGGGGGTCTTTTACTAAAAGCTTAGCTCAAGTTATCTGCAGCAGGGCCCATAGGAATAAAGTGGGCCCTGCTGCAGATATCTTGAGCTAAACTTCAGTAAAAGACCCCCCTTAGTAAGTAACTTAGGAACTGTGTGGAGCACTACTCTCTTGTGATGAAAATTTTTGTAAGGTGGTGGAGCTCACTGATCCTGCAGGCTGAAGTGTCCACCACCAAAAACATGACCTTACAAGTCAGGTACTTTAGGTAACAAGTTATCAAGTGGCTCAAAAGGAGCTTTTGTCAGCTTGGTGAGAACAACGTTGAGGTCTCATGACACAGTGAGAGGTTTGACTGGGGATTTCAGTAAGTGCAAACCAGAAGTGAGCAACTAAAGGCTATAAAGAGTTGGGCTTTCCATTTACATTTTGAAGCTAAGCACCAGTTGTACCAAGGTGAACCCTCAGAAAGTTGGTCTTGAGACCAGACTCGGAGAAGTGTTGAAGGTATTCAAGCAGTTTTTGTGTAGGAAAGGAGAAAGGGTCTAGGGCCTTACCCTCACACCAGAAAGCAAATCTCCTACACTTGAAACCATATGACCGCTTAGTGGAATCTTTCCTGGAAACAAGTAGGGCCTTGGTGATACTCTCTTTCAGGTGGAGGGAGTCAAATTCTAATCTCTCAACATCCAGGTCTTGAGGGCTAGGGACTGGAGGTTGGGATGCAGAACAGACCTGAGTGATCAGAGTCGGAAACCACTCCAGTCTCCACAGTCCTCTGAAGACTAACTCCAGAAGTAGAGGAAACCATATCTGTCTCAACCAATAAGACACAATGAAGATCATGGTCCCCTGGTCCAGCTTGAGTTTCAGTAGCTTCCCTATCAGGGGTATCATATTGCCCCGTGTTCCTGACAGTGTAATGGCATCTTGGGGTTTGTATACAGTTCTGGTTGCTCCATCCTCAAAAAAGATGGCAGAATTGAAAAAGGTACAATAAAGGGTGACCAAAATGATAAAAGGGATGGATCGATTCCCCTATAAGGAAAGGCTAAAGAATCTAGGGTTATTCAGTTTGGAGAAGGGATAGCTGAGGGGAAATATGATAAAGATCTACCAAATCCTTGAAGTGAGTGGAACAGATAAACATGAATCATTTGTCTACTCTTTCGAAAAGTACAAAGTCTAGGAGATATACCCTGAAGTTAATAAGAAGTATATTTAAAGCACATAGAAGATATTTTTTCACTCAATGCATAATCAAGATCTGGAATTCACTGCCAGAGGTTATAGTAAAGGCAGTTAGTATAGCTAGGTTTAAAAAAGGTTTTGACAAGTTACTAGAGAAAAAGTTCAGAAACTGTTATTAAGTAGATCTTGGGTAAGCAACATGAAATTATATTAGTTTTTAGGATTTTGCCAGGTACTCATGACCTGGATTGGCCACTGTTGTAAACAAGACACTGGGCTAGATAGACCTTTGAAGTGACCCAGTATGGCAATACTGTACTTATGTACTTATATGTAAGTTAAAAATACATTCTATGTACGTTATTTTCTAGTTCTGCCAATATACTCCTAGGAACATTGCACATTCTTTTAGACCTATCAAGGGATGTTAATGTTTAATAGAGTAAAACATCTTTTCCCCATTAAAATGGCTCCGAAAGTTGGCATCATAGGCACAGCTAAAGACAGACCATTGTAGGGAGTCTAAGAAAACATGAATAATGAGATTCATAAACCAAAACAGAGGTAGGTACAAACATCAGAGGCCAACCAAATTTTGGTTTCAGTTTGGACTTCAGCATCAAAATCGGCCTGATATCCAAGTTAAGCCATGCTTCAGTTTTGGCCCAAAATGCCAGTGCATTGCTACGCCCCCCCCCCCCCCCCTTCCATGACCACAAGTGCCACTCTCTCACCATCAGCAGACCCCCCCTCCCTAGGCCTACCTTTAGAAGCCCTGGTGGTCTAGTGGCCTCATGAGACTGGCGCAGGTGGTCACCACAGCCATTTTGAGATTGGAGCCTGCATTGGCAGGAACAACTGGAAATTGTTCTGTTTGTGCTGGTTCCAATCTCAAAATGGTTGCCACAGTCTCCCACAGCAGCCATTTTGTCTGCGGAGCTGGCATGGGCAGAAGCAACTCAGAATTGCTCCTTCCCTAACGAGGCCTCTAGACCACCAGGGCTTCTAAGTTTGGCCCAGGGTGGACCTACAGGTGATGAGAGGAAGGCGATTATGGTTGGGGGGGAATGGGTGGCCCAGGGGAGCCCTCTTTCTGCCAGGGAGGCCTAGGGTGACCTGCTGTCTACCGGGGGAGGTTTCACCCAAAATCAAGCAGCAAACTTTGGCCACAGATTCAGTTAAGGCTAAAACTAAAAACCCCAATTTCAGTTGCCTTCTAACAAACATATTAAAAAAAGATAGGCAGGCATAGAAAAAAGAAGGCAGCCAGACACTCAGAGAATGAGCTGAACTGACAGAGAGGCAAAGACAGCAGATAAATAGTGGTGAACTACCTAACTCTATTCCCTTTAGTATAGCTTATGGAACAATACCTTTATCAGCTGCACAGTTCTTGCCTCTTACATCCAGGTATGTCTTTCCCTCCAGGGCAGGGGTGATCTGTGATGCTGCCATGGGGTTATCAAAAGTACCCAATGGAATTTCCCCTAGAACTTTGTGAAGAGTTTGGCTGCAGTTCCAGAAAAGTGGGATGTAAAACTCGTCTGATTCAAAAAATGCCTGTAGAAGGGAGACCAGAAGACAGGAAGAGTAAGTTCAAGGCAGATTTTAAGACTTCATGATTATCTTTAAAAACTTACCAGTATGAAGTATAGGCATCTTTTCTAAAGAGGTGGGTGCTTAGGTCTTTCTAAATGAAAATCATGCCCACTGAGCACATTAACCAAATAGTACCCAAATTCTCACTAGAAGCTCGCATGACTACACGGAAGATTACACTGAAGCTATCATATTTCTTAAATATTATGTAATGGCCAGAGTCCCTAGAAAAAGCAATTATGCTAAGAAAGGACATGGAAGACCAGCACTAAGATGGATTGACACAATCACAATCATAACTACAATGAATTAAAAAGCCTCCATATACAAATAGAAGACAGGACCTTCTAAAAAAAAGTCAAGTTATTCGGTCACTAGAAGTTGCCTTCAACTTGTAGCAAACAATAAAAATCACCTGCTTCAGGCAGTGCTTTAAAGTCTCTTGCTTCCAAAACTCCAACTCCTAGTATTCCAGTCCAGGTTACCTACCTTTGCTTTAGTGTTTATAGCTTCCAAGACTCCGGCTCCTGGTATTCCAGCCCAGGTTACATCTACCTTTGCTTCACTACCTCCTTCTCTGAAGACTTCAACACTCATGCCTCCAGTCTTGGTTTCAGGGGCTCTTATACTGCAGATTTACAGTTCCAGAGACTCCAGTTTCCAGGGTTGTTCCTGCTTCTTCAGCAGAAAGCCCAATTCCAGAGAGTAGTAGGTCCACAAAACTACCACTAGGGGTCAGAGCTGCCATTATGAACCCAGGCGGCAAGGGGGTTAGAAACAAAGGGGTCCATTTACTAAGGTACGCTGAAAAATGGCCTGCGCTGGTGTAGATGCGTGTATTGGATGCGCGCAGGTCCATTTTTCAGTGCATCCGCAAAAAGAAGCCTTTTTGTTTTTTTGGCCGAAAATAGACGTGCGGCAAAATAAAAGTTTGTGTGCGTCCATTTTGGGCCCGAGACCTTACCGCTACCCATTGACTTAGCAGTAAGGTCTCACGCGTTAACCGGGCGATAATGGTCTACGCACGTAGAATGACAATTACCGCCCAGTTTCTGCTGCGCGCTGGAAAATAGAAATTCTTTTCCGGCATGCGAAGCGGATGTGCATAAAAATTGAAATTACTCCCCAGGACATGTGGTAGCCAGGTGGTAACTCCAAATTGACACACATTGGGTGCACATAGGCGCCTACGTGATTTAGTAAAAGGGCCCCAAAGGGGGATTGCTTCTGCCACAACACTATACCAGCGACAATACCTGCAGTACTACTACTACTACTTAACATTTCTAGAGCGCTACTAGGGTTATGCAGAGCTGTACAATTTAACAAAGAGAGACAGTCCCTGCAGTAAATGCAGAGGGGGAATCATGGAGTGGATGGAAGATTGGCTGCCTCTTTGGTGGGGGGAGAGTTGATGCTAACACCAGAAGAGTACAAAATGATATACTGCCTAAGGATGGTGACAGGGAAATCAGAGGGGATCAGGTAATGTACTTTGGGGATTGCAGTTTGTCATCAGGAGTTCAAGTTGTGATTGAGATGCTTTGTTACAAACAGGATTTATGGGAACAGGGCCGGTCTTAGCAAGTGCGGGGCCCTATGCAGACCAATTTGGTGGGGCCCCATCCTAGCCCCGTCCCCACCCTAGCTCCACCCCATTGATTAGATTATTCCATTTTTAGAACATTTTTTTATTTATGAAATTTCAAATAAAGACAAATGAAGCTAAACTTCTACAAAAAAAAACTGATTGAAATAATAAGCACAATGCTATCATGAAACCTCCCCTCCCCAGAAATTATTCAGTTCAAGTCCACTACAATTAGTAGCGGGCCCAAGCCGGGGGTGGATGCCGCGCCGGTGGTGGTGGGAGTGGAGTGGCCGAGCCGCGGGAATGGGGATCATCTCAGGCGACTAAGGCGAGCAGCGGTGGAGGTCGGAGCGGAGGCACGAGCGAGGCAGAGTTGAGGTGCTGAGCGGGGCCCCCTTAGGTGTGCCGTGCGGGACCCCCTTAGGCGCGGGGCCCTATGCGGTCGCCTTGGTCGCCTCTGCCTAAGACCGGCCCTGTATGGGAAGCAACTGCAGCCACAGCCACCTCTTACTTAACAAAATTGCCCTGAAATGAAAATGTATAAGCTGATACTTTTTTGTTTACTGGACTATTTCATGACTAGATTTGGTGAGCTGATGCTACCTCATGTTAGAACAGAATGAGCAAAAGATATTTCTAGAAAATATAAGTGAATCGTAAGTCTTTCAAGAATAGTCTGATATGTGTGAGGGTGGGAGGAGACATAGATAGGAGTGGAGGAGTAACCTAATGGTTAGCGAGTGGGCTAAATACCTGGGGAACTGGGTTCAATTCCCAGTGCAGCTCCCTAGGACCCTGGGCAAGTCACCTAACCCTCCTTTGCCCCCGGTACAAAAAAACAAAGAGGCTCTTTTATAAAAGGCCCTGGCACACAGTGATTCACCCCTATAGCTGGGCTCCTGGGGGAGCCCAGCAGTAGCTCCAATTCTGGAGCTAGAAAATATTTTTTTAATTTTCTAGCATTGGGGGCATGCCTGGTGGTAATCATTACCACCAGGCTACCACCGGAGCCCCTACCGCCTCCTAAGGGCTCCCCCAGGAAATGGCTGTATGGCCGCACGGCCATTTCCTTCCTTAAAAGAAAAAGCCTTTTACTGGCGGTGGTGAAAGGGGGCTTCAGTGCACAGCAAACCTGCACACCAGCGCCACCGCAGGACCCTTTTTACTGCCATTTCGTAAAAGGACCCCTTAGATTGTGAGTCCACTAGGGACAGAGAAAGTACCTGCATATAATATATGTAAACCACTTTGGCTGTACCCACAGAAAGGCAGTATATCAAATCCATGACCCTAGATGATCAGAAGTTGACAGGTGTTAGAATTTTAAGGCTAATAATACATTAGAAAGCATGAATCTTCATTAAGCCTTTTCTTGTCTGTTCTAAAGTGTCTAATCGTTGTACCTTCAGAAGTTGTACATTCCTGGATTGTTTTAGTTTCCTTTCACGTAGGAACATTGATGTACCTTGGTGTCTGTTTTGTGGTATTTTTGCAGTGAAATTCTTTTTTAACTTCGAACATTTTATTGAATTTTTATAACAAAAAAGATGCAACTGAGGAGAACTATATAAAATATAAAAATAAAATGAAATTAAAATTTATTTAAAAAAATTAAACAAAATGAAAATTCATAAAAACAAAACAAAAAAATCTGCAAATGACACAGGAAATGAAACAAAACAAAAACATTTTACCTCCACACCACAGTAAGAGAAGGGGGCAGAAGAGGCTGATATACAGCACAGTCAGAGAAGGAGCCCAAGAAGACTACTAATAATTTCTATAGTGCTACTAGAGTATGCAGTGCTGTACACATTATATGCATGTTCTTTCTCTGTCCCTAGAGGGCTCACAATCTAAGTTTTTTGGTACCTGGGATAATAGAGGGTTAAGTGACTTGCCCAAGGTCACAAAGATCTGAGGTAGGAATGGTTGCCAGGATCAAGGCCTGCTGCACTAACCATTAGGCCACTCCTCCACTCAAAGCTACTACTACTACTAATCAAGACACAGTTGGCCACTGTAGTATACCATAAGACAAGGGACAGAGCAGGTAGAGGACAAAATTAAATTACTCAGCTACCATCTCATAAGTACATAAGTAATGCCATACTGGGAAAAGACCAAGGGTCCATCGAGCCCAGCATCCTGCCCACGACAGCGGCCAATCCAGGCCAAGGGCACCTGGCAAGCTTCCCAAATGTACAAACATTCTATACATGTTATTCCTGGAATTGTGGATTTTTCCCAAGTCCATTTAGTAGTGGTTTATGCACTTGTCCTTTAGGAAACCATCTAACCTCCTTTTACCAAGTTCCTGCAAATACCAAGCAACTCAGGAGTGGCCTAGTGGTTAGGGTGGTGGACTTTGGTCCTGAGGAACTGAGTTTGATTCCTGGCACAGGCAGCTCCTTGTGACTCTGGGCAAGTCACTTAACCTTCCATTGCCTGCCATGAGTGGGAAAGTGTGGGGTACAAATGTAATAAAAATAAATAAAATATTCTTATCACTCTTCTCCCTCTCCAGTCCAGCAAACTGTCCACTTATTCCCTTTCTTTGATCTCAGTGGAAGCCTCGGGGAGTCCTGCTCACCTGCATCGCCAGGCCTGTGCTGTAGATATTCCCAATCATTCCACTTGTTTTCTCCTTTCGCATTTTCTCCATCAGGCAGAACAGAGAGAGCTTTATCTTCAGTCTCTCTTTTAAATTCAGGTCTGTTCTGTTCTTCACACATACCATACCAAGAACTGCAACTGAGGCGGTATCTGCAAGAGACAAACACAGCTCATATGCTAGACTTTGGGACTAAAACTTCTGCTCTCAGTTTTTCAATACAGTATCTTTGAAAATGCCCAAATTTGAGGAAAGAGATGGTTAACGAGAACTAGAGAACCCATCAGAAAACACTCAGAATTCATACCGAACATATTGAAATCTAATTCAGACCTGCATTCAGAATCCATTCCATGAACAGAAACCCAGTTCTCTGGGGCTCAGTGATATCTCCGGACAGAAATATTTGGGGTAGCAACAGGGGGGTAAGCTAGGTATGGAGTGTGGTGGCAAGCCAAAGTGATATTTCCGCTCATCAAGCCTACCACATCACACACCCCTCCCACAACCCCCCCCCCCCCTTTTTAAATTGCAAAATAAGGGGCCTTTTACTAAGCCACGCTAAAAAGTGGCCCACGCTACTTTTAGCAGGTGGGTTTCCCATGCGCTGAGGCCACTTTTAGCGCTGCAGTAAAATGGCTGCATTTTTCTTTTTTTCCCATAATGGCCACACGCTATTTACCAATTAGAGCCTGGCATAGCACATTAGCCCTTACCGCCATCTATTACAAGGCGGAAAGGGATCCCACGTTAATCAGGCAGTGCATGGCAATGTACCCATTAGCACAGGGCAAGCTTAGTCTCTGCCCATAAACATGCCCCCTCACTAAAAAATAAAACCTATTTTTTCAGCACAGGATTAGCACATGACAATTCGCACAGTACTGCAGAACACCTCAGCGCACTAGTGCCTACCACTACTTAGTAAATTCTTCTGAGTGGTGTGTTTATTCTCTACAGGATTGGACAGAATCTCAATATAAACTGTGTACCTCCAGCTCTGTATCACAAACTTCATATTCTCCAACAAAGGAGCTATCCCCATTACAACTCACCGTACAAATAAATATTCAAATTGTAATTATCACATCGGGAACAGCACACACTCCTTCCATTGCCAGACTCTTTGTTTAAAACAGCTTTTGCTTGTATGGTGACTCTACAGGATATGGGGACCACTAGTCTTGCAGATTTTTATTTTGGGTGCCAAGAGCCTGCTTTCAAATAAAGCCAAACATTTTTTTCAAAACACAAAACCTTGCAAAGACACATTCGAAACCTATATAACAAACTTACTAAACCATAATAGCCCTAACCTACCTTTGAAAAGACAGAGCTATAAATATTAAACTGGACCCTAGAGAACCAGTATACCTACTACTGGGAAACTGGAACAGGTTGGACTGTACAGATTCTTAAATAAACAGTACATGTTAGCCAAGTCCTTCACCTCAGGTGCACATATAGAACATGGACAGACTACAGAGGAAATTGGAGGGTAATGGGATAGGAGGAAATGTCATATTGTGGATTAAAAACTGGTTGAAGGATAGGAAACAGAGAGTGGGGTTAAATGGGCAGTATTCACAATGGAGAAGGGTAGTTAGTGGGGTTCCTCAGGGGTCTGTGCTAGGACCGCTGCTTTTTAATATATTTATAAATGAATTAGAGATGGGAGTAACTAGCGAGGTAATTAAATTTGCTGATGACACAAAGTTATTCAAAGTCGTTAACTCGCGACAGGATTGTGAAAAATTACAAGAGGACCTTACGAGACTGGGAGACTGGGCGGCTAAATGGCAGATGACGTTTAATGTGAGCAAGTGCAAGGTGATGCATGTGGGAAAAAAGAACCCGAATTATAGCTACGTCATGCAAGGTTCCATGTTAGGAGTTACGGACCAAGAAAGGGATCTGGGTGTCGTCGTCGATAACACACTGAAACCTTCTGCTCAGTGTGCTGCTGCGGCTAGGAAAGCGAATAGAATGTTGGGTATTATTAGGAAAGGTATGGAAAACAGGTGTGAGGATGTTATAATGCCATTGTATCGCTCCATGGTGCGACCGCACCTTGAGTATTGTGTTCAATTCTGGTCGCCGCATCTCAAGAAAGATATAGTAGAATTGGAAAAGGTGCAGCGAAGGGCGACTAAAATGATAGCGGGGATGGGACGACTTCCCTATGAAGAAAGACTAAGGAGGCTAGGGCTATTCAGCTTGGAGAAGAGATGGCTGAGGGGAGACATGATAGAGGTATATAAAATAATGAGTGGAGTAGAACAGGTGGATGTGAAGCGTCTGTTCACGCTTTCCAAAAATACTAGGACTAGGGGGCATGCGATTAAACTACAGTGTAGTAAATTTAAAACAAATCGGAGAAAAGTTTTCTTCACCCAACGTGTAATTAAACTCTGGAATTCATTGCCGAAAAATGTGGTGAAGGCGGTTAGCTTAGCAGAGTTTAAAAAGGGGTTGGACGGTTTCCTAAAGGACAAGTCCATAAACTGCTACTAAACGGACTTGGAAAAATCCAAAATCCCAGGAATAACATGTATAGAATGTTTGTACGTTTGGGAAGCTTGCCAGGTGCCCTTGGCCTGGATTGGCCGCTGTCATGGACAGGATGCTGGGCTCGATGGACCCTTGGTCTTTTCCCAGTGTGGCATTACTTATGTACTTATATGTACTTATGACCCTCACCTGATACAAAATAGGGGACCACAAAAACATGCAGACAAAAACTGAAATGGAGACCCCCCCCCTCACACACACACACACACACACACACACACACATACACACTCAAGAAAGCCAGTCCCTATAAGTAGGGCAATACTGGTAAAACAGAAACAGACAATGATGTGGTGGTGGGCAGAATGAGTAGAAGTGTCACTTTGGTTTGTGCCCCTGTTGCTACCCAATATTTCTGTTTAAAGACACCACTGTTGTATCTGTGCTCCAGGTCCATTGGCTTGCAGCAGCACTAAAATGCCAATATGCTCTGGAGAGTCTTTCAGCCCAGTGCTTACAACTCTTACAAATGCCCTGCTGGTGCTGTCCCTTGACAACGGGAAGTACGCATCAGAGAGGGCAGGACCAGCAGGGCATTCGGGAGTTGTGAGCACTGGACTGAAAGGCTTTCCTGCACACACTGGTGCTTTGGTTGCTGCTGTGAGCTTAGGGGCCTGGAGGCATATAATAGCAGAAGGGATGGAAGTAAGAAGGTTTCAAGGGAAATACTGAGCGGGTGGGTGGGAGGGAATGAAGAGAGTAAGGGAAATGTTAGACTAAGGGGAGGGGAGAGAGAGCCTGTGTGATGCTGCATGGGTAGGAGGGAGGGTGGAGAAGAGAGAAGGAATAATGCAGGACAGGGGAGGGAAGGTGAGGGAAAGGGATAGAAACAGGAGATGCTGCACTGTAGGGAGGAGGGTGCTGATTTATAAATTGCAGGGGGGCAACAGAAACCTTAGCACTGGCCCTGGCTTAAGAGTGAGGTTCATTCCTGGAAACAGAAATGCATTTCCCCCTGTACTCTACAAAATACAAAAATAGAAAAGATGGACATTTCCCAATCCTTAAAAAATATTAAATAATATTTTTGTTTTCTACCTTTGTTGTCTAGGTATTTTATTTTTCTGATTGGGCTGGTCCCAGTCTCTTTTCCACTTTCCTTGTATCAGTTTTCTCCCAAACTATTTTCCAGGTTTGCCTTTCCAGTTCTTCTCTCTCGTCATTTTTTTTTTTCTTCTCTACAACTCTCTGCCACTGATCTTTCTTTTTGTGTTTTTTTCCACTTTTCGATTCTCTGCGTTTATATCCACCCATTTGATTTCACCCTAATTCTCCCATCCTCATCTTAGTCTCCTTCTTTTCACCTCTTATTTACCTACTAGCTTTCCAGTACTCGCATTGCCCCCTTTTCTCTCTTTCCATAGTCTCCTATCCCCCCCCCCCCTTTTACCCACTCCCTAGTCCTCTATTTCCGTCCTCAGTACTCACTCTTTCAGCTCTCACCAACCCTCCACTGCCTCTCACCAGTCTAGCTCCATCCCTGTCTCCCCTTCTTTCCCTTGCCTCCAGGTTCTATCTCTTACCCTCTTCTCCATCTCCTAGTGCCACTCTTTCACCATCATTTAACCCCAATTCCACCCTCACTCAACCCCGCCATAGACCTATCTCCTTCCTCTCATATCCCTTCCCTAATACCCCCATTCCTTTTTAATGCCTTTCATCCTCTCTCCAGTCCTCCAGGTCATTCACATTATGTCTCAACCTGTCCCCACACTTCATCCCCTCTCTCTTACCCCCCATTTCATACCCTCACTCATTTTGCCAACCTATCAACACACCCCTACTCATACCTATCAATTGCCTTGTCCTCACTATCCTCTCAAAATTCCCTCTCCATCTCTCCTAGCCATAATTCCATATTCTGCCCTAACCCCAATATTCTCTCACCAATCAGCAAGTCCCAGTCATCTTCCACTCTATTCCTCTATCTTCCCCATCCCTGTGCCCCATTCATTTTTGCCTCTATTACCCTACCCCCTCCACCTCTGTGTCCTATCCATCTTCTGCTCTGTTCCCCTACCCTACCCTACCCCACGCAACCCATCCTTCTGCTCTGTTCCTTTACCTCATCTCCACCCCTGAGTCCCATCCTTCTGCTCTGTTTCCCTACTCCCCCACCGCTGAGTCCCATCCATCTTCTGCTCTGTTCCCCTATCCTCCACCCAAATCCCACTCATCTTCTGCTCTATTCCCCAACCTCCACCCCTGAGTCCCATTCATCTTCTACTCTGTTCCCGTACTCCTGAATCCCATTCATCTTCTGCTCTATTCCCCCACCCTTGAAGGGGGGAAGAAATAGAATTGCCAGACCTCTGGGGAACAGCGGGTGGGAAATGACGAACCACATGCCTGGTGAAACTGGCGTGGCAAGTCATTTCTTTGGGGAGATGACACTTGCCACCCTGTAGCAACATTTATGCTGAGGCTGCATCTAGAATCTATTCAAAGGGAATAGAGAAGCCTGAATTATAACACCTTGTCCCTGCAGCTACAAACACCTTAGAACTTTCAGGAATTTTGCTCACCAACAGAAAACTGGTTGCCATGGTAATATTGCGTAGGTTTGCAAGTAGGGACGAGGAGTGGGGATACATCAGGCTTGACATTCTGCAGACAGAGCGCTAAGACATCCAGGCCCAACTGATAGTAGTTGGTGATTGGGTACCCATGATTTTCTGATAAAGAAAACAGGGGGGAAAAAAGACATTAGTTCAACCAATCAGGTAGTTGTTAGATGAAGAAAATAAAGCTGTTTACAATGTGCAATAATTCTTCACTGCCTATCTCAGGTGTTAGTTGTGTAGAATCACTGGGTCTCTTCAAGCCTTGAATGCTCTTAAGAGTGACATGTTGGGGGTCATTTTTTTAAAAGGATGCCTACATTAATAGGGCAGGAAAGAGCTTATTTTTTGCAGACCCAGAATCTGTCTGTACTTTGCACCATTCAGTCCCTTAACGAAACACGTGAACTTTATGCTGCAAAATGGACTCTTCCCGAAGGAGAAAGGAAACATCCTACTCACCCCCATACCCAAAGATGCAAAGAAAAATGCAAGTGAACTAACCAACTATAGGCCAGTAGCATCCATTCCCTTAATAACCAAAATAACAGAGGGGATGGTGACCAAACAACTCACAAATTATCTAAACAAATTCTCAATACTACACGACTCCCAGTCAGGATTTCATACTAACCACAGTACTGAAGCAGTACTAGTTACGCTCACGACTAAATTCAAACAAATGATTGCAACCAGCAAGAACATACTACTTTTACAATTCGACATGTCTAGCACCTTTGACATGGTCGATCATGGAATTCTACTACACATCCTCGAATACTTCGGTATCGGAGGCAACGTTCTCAATTGGTTCAAGGGGTTCCTAACCACACGCTCATATCAAGTGACATCAAATTCGACTACATCAGCCACATGGACACCTGAATGCGGAGTCCCACAGGGATCCCCCCTGTCACTGACCTTATTCAACCTAATGATGATACCCTTGGCCAAACTACTATCAAACAACAACCGCAACCCATACATATATGCTGATGATGTAACGATCTACATCCCATTTCAAGAAGACTTAAAGGAAATTTCAAACGACATCAACCAAAGTCTACATATCATGCATTCATGGGCAGATGCATTCTAGCTGAAACTAAATGCAGAAAAAACCCAATGCCTAATACCTCTCAACACAACACGGACAAATGTACCACCATCAATACACCAAAACTGAACCTACCAATTTCGAACACCCTAAAAATTCTTGGAGTTACCATTGATCGGCACCTAACATTAGAAAGTCACGCGAAAAACACAACCAAAAAGATGTTCCACTCAATGTGGAAATTAAAAAGAATAAGACCATTCTTCCCAAGGACCGTCTTCCGTAACTTGGTCCAATCATTGGTACTCAGTCATCTAGACTTTTGTAATGCAAGTCATCTAGACTTTTGTAATGCAATTTATGCTGGCTGCAAAGAGCAAATACTCAAAAAACGCCAGACAGCCCAGAACACTGCAGCCAGACTCATATTCGGAAAATCAAAGTATGAAAGTGCTAAATCCCAACGAGAGAAGCTACACTGGCTCCCACTCAAAGAATGCATCGCGTTCAAGGTATGCACCCTGGTTCACAAAATCATCCATGGTGATGCCCCAGCCTACATGTCAGACCTGATAGACCTACCACCCAGGAATGCCAAAAAATCATCCAGCACATTCCTTAATCTTCACTTCCCCAACTGCAAAGGCCTAAAATATAAAGTAATGCACGCATCAACCTTTTCCTATATGAGCACACAGTTCTGGAACGTGCTACCATGCAACCTGAAAATGATCGATGAACTAGCCAGCTTCCGCAAACTACTGAAGACCTATCTTTTCGACAAGACATATCACAAAGATCAAAACATGTGAAACCCCATATGTATCCAGAACTGTCTTATAATGCTTTCTTGTTATTTCACTATTATGCTTTATCATTATCATGTAACCCAAAATCCTTCTGTAATACCAATTGTTTATTCTCTTCTCATTTCCACTATTCATGATGTATTGTAAGCCACATTGAGCCTGCAAAGAGGTGGAAAAACGTGGGATACAAATGCAACAAATAAATAAATAAATAAATTTCTAAAATATTAAAATATCCTGGTAAGTTCCTCGTTGAAGTTTACGAGGTCACTCTCCCTCCAGTTAAGAAATTTAATTTAACATTGGGAAAAACGAACTATTGATAGTATCGGGCCCCAATTATAACATTTCTTACCTTTACATTTATATTCACAGCAGGAGCATCAGAAATTTCATTGAGGTCTAAAAACATGGCTGTATAAGAAATATACAAATGCTAATAATAATTATAGATTACAATAAAACATTATGGCCTTAAGTAGTTATTTGATATGATGGGCTTTCGACCATCTAGGCATCGGTCCTCGAGGGCCACAACCCAGTTGTGTTTTCAAGATTTCCCCAATGACTATGCATGAGATCTATTTGCATACAAGGGAGGAAGTGCATGCAAATAGATCTCATGCATATTCATTGAGGAAATCCTGAAAACCTGACTGCGTCCTCGAAGAACAAGGTTGCCCACTCCTGATCTATCTTGCAGTCTTCTAGGCATGTTGCATGCTCAGTTCATAGCTGCAACATCACATATCTAATTAGATTGTAAGCTCTATCGAGCAGGGACTGTCTCTCCACGTTCAAGTGTAAAGCGCTGTGTACGTCTGGTAGCGCTATAGAAATGACAAGTAGTAGTAGTAGTACTATTCATACCCTGCATGATCTTAACACTGATACATTCAGGGCAATTTTCTAATATGTACACTCAGTTGCATGGTGATTATGTGCATAAGTGATTAAAATAATGGAATGTGTGTACACATGTGTGCATATATGCCAAAATGCCACCTAAGAGTTATTCTGTAAAAATACACTTAGCTTACATAGCATGCATTGTACAGGTAGGCATACGAGTAGGTGGAGCTTAGGTGGAGCAGATAGTTACACACATACCCCCGGATTCTATATATATGGTGCCTGAAAAGCCATGCAGAAACTGAAGCATATTCTATAACAATGTGCATAACTGTGGTCAACTAGCTAATGAGCGTTGTTAATTGGATATTAACAAGCAATTATTAGCACTAATTGGCATTAATTAATATTTACATGCAGAACTTGCTAAGTGTATTCTGTAACATGGTGCACTTAAATTCTAAGTCATAGCTGGAAAGGGGGCATGGCCATGGGCAGGATGTGGGTGTTTCTAAAATCTATGGGCATTATTAAAGAATACACCCAATCTGCACCTAATTTAGGTGTCGGGATTTACACCAAGTAAAAAGTGGCCTAAATGGACATGACCAAATTTGGTAATGTGGTGAGCCGCTCAGCGCATTCTATATACCGTGTGGAAATTTAAGTCTATTCTATAAAATGTAGGCGTACTTTAGAGAATACGCCTAGGCGTAATTTTTTCCATGCAGATTTTTCATGCACTATATATAGAATCTAGCCCATAATTTATAGACTACTATAAGTGACGTGTATCACTGGCACTTCAGTGCACACACTTACACCTGCTCCATATTTTCACTGTTTCACTAGTGTTTTATAAAGGAAAGTAGACAACTACGTTCCTTCATAGAACGGCTCCAACATGGTGCCCTCTAATCTAATCTAATCTAATCCACAGTTTATATACCACACATGTCCCAACAGGAGGTTCCAGGCAGTTTACAATTCAAAAACCCACACAAAAGCAGGAACAACAACATAATCATAAAATAAGAAAGAAACTAATTAAAAAATTTATCAAATAAAAAGCTCTTCAGGTTCTTACATAGCTGCCTATAATTTGATTCTAAATGAACTAATCCTGGTAAAGTACTCCACACAGTAATAGCTTGGAAAGAAAACATAGAGCCTAGCTGATTTTTAAATCTAATTTTCTTAAAACCTGGATATCTCAGTAATAAACTTTCACAAACTCTAACAGAATTATAAAAAGAATGAGAAAAAAATTGGATTAACAATTTAGAAGTATTCCCATGTAATACCTGAAAAACTAAGCAAACTGTTTTGAAAGTAATTTGCACTTATATACAAAGTCAATGCAACTCTTGTATTAGACTATGCATAACTATGCATAACTCTTCATCTCAACGATTCCCCAATGTGTCTATAACACATGAACCTTATCCGACCACATCAACTCTTTGTATCTGTCTCTCTACCGGAGATGGCAAACACCTCTACGGTACAATGTAAGCCACATTGAGCTTGCAAATAGGTGGGAAAATGTGGGATACAAATGTAACAAATAATAATAATAATAATAATTAAGATAACCAGAGACACTATCTTATTTCCTTAATCAAAAAATCAGCTGAACTGTGGTATTCTGTAAAAGTTGCAGTTTGACTAACAACTTACTACTCAGGCCCCACCTGAAGTATTGTGTTCAGTTTTGGAGGCCGTATCTTGCTAAGGATGTAAAAAGAATTGAAGCGGTGCAAAGAAAAGCTATGAGGATGGTATGGGATTTGTGTTACAAGACGTATGAGGAGAGACTTGCGGACCTGAACATGTATACCCTGGAGGAAAGAAGAAACAGGGGTGATATGATACAGATGTTCAAATATTTGAAAGGTATTAATCCGCAAACAACCCTTTTCCGGAGATGGGAAGGCGGTAGAACGAGAGGGCATGAAATGAGATTGAAGGGGGGCAGACTCAAGAAGAATGTCAGGAAGTATTTTTTCACGGAGAGGGTGTTGGATGCTTGGAATGCCCTCCCGCGGGAGGTGGTGGAGATGAAAACGGTAACGGAATTCAAACATGCGTGGGATAAACATAACGGAATCCTGTGCAGAAGGAAGGGATTCTCAGGAGCTTAGCCTAGAATGGGTGGCAGAGCTGGTGGTTGGGAGGCGGGGCTAGTGCTGGGCAGACGTATACGGTCTGTGCTGGGGCTGGTGGTTGGGAGGCGGGACTAGTGCTGGGCAGACTTATACGGTCTGTGCCGGGGCTGGTGGTTGGGCGGTGGGGATAGTGCTGGGCAGACTTATACGGTCTGTGCCAGAGCTGGTGGTGGGAGGCAGGGATAGTGCTGGGCAGACTTATACGGTCTGTGCCAGAGCTGGTGGTGGAAGGCGGGACTGGTAGTTGGGAGGCGGGGATAGTGCTGGGCAGACTTATAGGGTCTGTGCCAGAGCTGGTGGTTGGGAGGCAGGGATAGGGCTGGCCAGACTTATACGGTCTGTGCACTGAAGAGGACAGTACAAATAAAAAAGTAGTACATATGAATTTATCTTCTTGGGCAGACTGGATGGACCGTGCAGGTCTTTTTCTGCCGTCATCTACTATGTTTACTAATATATAAAGAATTGCAGTTATCCATATTAGATAATACCAGCGTCTGAACTAACACAGTAAAATGTGACCTTTGATAGTAAGACCTCATCAACCTCAGTTGAAGCAAATGAAAAAAGGTTTTTTTCCAGCCTTGACTAATCTGGGCTTCAAAAGTCAAAGAAGAATCCAAAATAATAACTAAGACCCTAGATTCTTTTACCACATTTAAAATTATTCCATTAGACAATGCTAAAATGAATATCATTCACAGAATTAGAAAACCATAACAATTTTGTCTTGGCCTGGTTTAATTGAAGCGTAAGTTCTACAGCCCATTTCTGAATTTTATTTATGGCACAAGAAATTCTATCAGATGTTCCACTCAACATAGAACTTGCAGGAACCAACATTAAAATATCATCAGCGTATGAAAATAGGCGCCCGCCTTCATCCAAAACAAGGAAACTCATAAAAAGATTGAAGAACATGGGGGACAGTGGTGAGCCCTGAAGCACTCCCCAAGTAGGTACCCAAGAGGGGCATAATCGAACTGGGTGCCCAAGTTTTCCTGAAGGCGTCCTCGCAGGACGTCCCTGCGAAGGGGTGGGGAACCCTTATTATCGAAACAAGATGGGCGGCCATCTTTCGTTTCGATAATACGGTCGGGGATGCCCAAATCTCAACATTTAGGTTGACCTTAGAGATGGTCGTCCCTGATTTTTGGCTATAATGGAAACTGAGGATGCCCATCTCAGAAACGACCAAATCCAAGCCCTTTGGATGTGGGAGGAGCCAGCATTCGTAGTGCACTGGTCCCCCTCAAATGCCAGGACACCATCCGGACACCCTAGGGGGCACTGCAGTGGACTTCAGAAAAAGCTCCCAGGTGCATAGCTCCCTTACCTTGTATGCTGAGTCCCCCAAAACCCACTCCCCACAACTGTACACCACTACCATAGCCCTTAGGGATGAAGGGAGAGCACCTACATGTGGGTACAGTGGGTTTCTGGTGGGTTTTGGAGGACTCACATTTACCACCACAAGTTTAACAGGTGGGGGGGGGGGGGGGGAGGATGGGCCTGTTTAGATTGTGTTTAGATTGTACACCTGTCTTTTAGATTGTAAGCTCCTTGAGCAGGGACTGTCCTTCCATGTTAAATTGTACAGCGCTGCGTAACCCTAGTAGCGCTTTAGAAATGTTAAGTAGTAGTAGTAGGGTCCGCCTGCCTGAAGTGCACTGCAGTTCCCACTAAAACTGCTCCCGGGACCTGCATACTGCTCTCATGGAGCTGGGTATGATATTTGAGGCTGGCATACAGGCTGGAAAAAGTATTTAATTTTTTTTAGGGTGGGAGGGGTTTAGTGACCACTGGGAGAGTAGGGGGAGGTCATCCCCGATTCCCTCTGGTGGTCATCTGGTCATTTAGGGCACATTTTTGTGGCTTGGTCGTAAAAAAAAAAAAGACCAAGTAAAGGCAGCCAAGTGTTCGTCAGGGACGCCCTTCTTTTTTCCATTATCGGCCGAGGACGCCCATGTGTTAAGCACGCCCCAGTCCCGCCTTCACTACGCTTCCGACATGCCCCCAGGAACTTTGGTCATCCCCGCGATGGAAAGCAGTTGAGGGCACCCAAAATCGGCTTTCGATTATGCCGATTTGGGCGACCCTGGGAGGACGCCCATCTCCCGATTTTTGTTGAAAGATGGGTGCCCTTCTCTTTCGAAAATGAACCCACAAGTCTTCAACATTACAACCCCCTTCCAAACAACATAAGATCTATTTGTCAAAAAATCCCTAAACCAGTTTAACACAGAACCAGACAAACCCAATCCACTAAATCTAGTCAATAATAAGCCATGATTGACAGCCTCAAAAGCTGTAGAAATATCATACTGAAATAAAATGATCTGTTTATCTCTACTCAAATATTCTTTTACAATAGTAGTTAACACCAGTAAAAGACTTAGTTCTATGCTGAGGTCTGAATCCAAATTGTGTTGAATGATAACATGAAAATGTTGCAATATATTTGGATAACTGTTGACTAACAAGTGTTTCTAGTAATTTAGTAAGCAGGGGAATCCCCGCTATAGGTCTGAAACTACAGATAAGCGATAAATCCAAATTCTGGGCTTTTGGTATAGGAGAAAGAGCAATACATTTTGTCTCTCCAGGAAGCTTCCCAGCCATCAACAAACTTTAAAAAATTTAAAAAACACAAAATTATGGTAATCGGTAGATAAGCAAACAAATTGGAAGGACAGATATCCAATACACATCGAGTAGATGACAATTTTGGGATCAATGATTGAAGATCACTAATAGTAATGGGCTCAAACAAAACCCATAATAGATCTGCAACAATATCAACCTCTGGATCAGAATGCAAAACTAAAGAATAGGAGTCTATTACCGACAACTGATTTTTAATAAAATCATCGCGTATTTTCTGGACTTTTGTATTTAAAAAAAGTCTGCTACGTCCTCTGCATTAGGTTGAACTTTAAGCATCTTTCTACCAAGACTTGGAGGAGAAGGAAGACCATTTACCAAAGCAAATAACTTTTTCGAATCAACCAATTCATTCCCTATTATTATTATTATTATTATTTATTGCATTTGTACCCCACATTCCCCCACCTATTTGCAGGCTCAATGTGGCTTACATAAATTTGTTAATATTGTCATTACAGGATATCAGATCGGTTCAGTTAATAATGTGTAGTGATTAGGAAGGGAAAAAAGAGGAAGGAAGAGAGTGTTTAGGGAAATTATAGGGTAAGCGTTCAGAGTTGAGTGGGTTGGTGAGGTGAATTAGTGGGCTATAGGTTTTCATTGTGCCTTTTTAGCTTCAGCAAAATGAAATTTATAGGAGCTTAAAGCTTCCTTCCATTTAAACTTAGCAGAATAATCATAGGCTTTTCTCCAAATTTCCTTCAAGGCATCTACAAGTCCCTTTTAAATTTCTTATTAAATCAGTATACCAAGGATTAGGTTTACAAGACCTAACCTTCAGGTATTTCATAGGAGCAATAGTATCTAAAGCGTCTTTAATAATTAGGTCCCATTTGGCCTTCATTTCAATAGGATCGTTTTGTTGTGTACAAATCTTATCAGAAACTAAATTCCAAAAACTAACTGCATCAATTTTCCCTCTTGTTTTAATAATGGGTCTATCCTGCTTAATACTAATAGAAAATACTAATGTGCTGTATAACCATTTACTTCTAATGTACTTCATATTTCTATACTTTAATTGTAATAATTAATAATATGTACTTCTCATTCCGGAAATGGTTACCGCCATTTAGGCATAATGTAAGCCACATTGAGCCTGCAAATAGGTGGGAAAATGTGGGATACAAATGCAGTAAATAAAACATACAAATGTGTAACTCAAATTGTGCTGATGGTAAAGATGACGGAAAAGAGATAACCATGTCAAGACCTGACTTTTTATAGGTGCTCGGTTATAGAATTACCTCGTCTTCAAAAAGGAGGCGTATACGCCACTACTAGGTTACGCTATAGGGATGATATTAAGCAGGGTCATCCGATGTTTCTGTGATACACCACACATATCGCTTAGCATATCAGGGACATCATTTTATAAAGTTAATTTATCATCTATGTGTCAATGTACATGGGTAAAATAGCTGTTTTATAAAGCGCTAAAAATGACTGATTCTCAAATGTTAACTATGGGGTCCCTTTACCAAGCTGCAGGAAAAAGGGCCCTGCGCTAGCATCATAGGCCTTTTGTCCCTTTTTACTGCAGAACACAATCATGGCCAAGTGATAAGAGAACTCTTACTGCATGGCCATGCGGCGGGGAACCCTTACCACCACCCACTGAGGTGGTGATAAGGGCTCCCACATTAACCCGGCCATAATCGGTCAGCATGCGGTGATGCCTGATTACCGCCACACAAGTCATTTCCAGGGGTTTTCTTTTTACCCTGAAAATAGCGCACACTCGGGCCAGAACTACTGCCGGCAGCCATGTAGCTTTGTAAAAAAAAAAAAACCTTTGTCGCTTAGGCTTGTGGTGAAAACTACAGTTCTATAAATTCTTATACCACAAAAAAAAAAAAAAAAACTTTTTTGGACCTCAGTGGAGAACCCTGATGGAAACAACTTCTTTTTACTTATAGTGTCAGTTTTCGCAAAAATAATGGTGTTAAGTATCAACCCCCTTATATAAACTATGTATAATGGCATGCTGTTGCATTCTGTGTTACTGTAGGCTTTGTTGGGGGTATGGTCTGAGCAGAGATTTGGTAGAGTTGCAAAGCACGCATATTGATTACAAAATATGTTAGCCTACTTACATACTAACCCCCTAACTCTATAAATTTAAGCACACGATTTTACACTTAAAAATTAAATGCAAGTTATGCAGGTCCTGGTTACTACTACTTATCATTTCTAAAGCGCTACTAGACGTACACAGCGCTGTACACTTGAACATGAAGAGACACTCCCTGCTCGACAGAGCTTACAATCTAATTAGGACAGACAAACAGGACAAACAAGAGATAAGGGAATATTAAAGTGAGGATGATAAAATAAGGGTTCTGAACAAGTGAATAAGGGTTAGGAGTTAAAATCAGCATCAAAAAGGTGGGCTTTTAGCTTAGATTTGAAGACGGCCAGAGATGGAGCTTGACGTACCGGCTCAGGAAGTCTATTCCAGGCATATGGTGCAGCAAGATAAAGTTAGGACAGAAAAAAGTTAAGTCCCCCCAATCCCCCTCCTGGCCCCCCCAAAAGCCTCCTTCTTTCTACCCTCTCCCCCCAGCCTACAGAACTCAAAGCCCTCCTCCTCCTTCCCCTCCAGAATGGCCTCCCCAACCCCACCTGGTCCAGATAGGCCCTCCCCCCAGACTTGCTTGATAGCCTTGGTGGTCCTAGTGGGGTTAATAGGGGCAGCCATTTTCCTAAAGCAGCCACAAAGGGCAAAAGTGAGTGAGCTTCGCTTCTGCACCCATCAAACCCACTAGGTCCACCAGGGCTATCAGGTAGGCCCGGGGGGGGGGGGGGGTCTAGCTTGGGGGGAGGCCCAGTTACCATCACCACATAAAATTAGGACAGCCTTTTTTCTGTCCTAACTTTATGCAGTTGCTCAGTGGTTAACAGATTGAAAATCTCTACAAACTGGATAGCTTTCCTTACCACCCTGTCTCCATCCTAACTCTGTCTCCACATTGCCCACAAATTAGCCAGTTTCGGCATAGGTGGTTAGAAGGGATATTCAGCGGCACTGTAACTGCCACTGAACATTTATTTTAAAAAATGTCTATTCCACAAAATCCTACACTCTCAGCACAGCATAACATACATAAAATAATAATATTATAATATCCCCAGTTAGACCCGGACAGACAACTTAAGTGGCAAGGGGAGTCTCTTTGAATATCGACCCCCAAGTTATTAAATGCAAGGAACATTTTAGCATCCTCCTACTGCTCAGTTTGGAATTCTCACCTGCACTCTGGTTTACCTTGGACTTCTGCCTGCAATCTTTTACTTTGATTTTTGCCTGGAGCTTTGATAAATCTCAATCTATCGGTCTTACCCTAGAGGGACTCTAGAGAATTAACCGGACTGGGGTGACAGCACTGCTTCTGGGAATTCAGGACACTGGACTTCCTATACCAATTTTCCTAGATTACCTATAGTGGTCAAGAGAATGAGTGTGAGAGTGAGTAATGCCTGACTGTGACTGCTTATGGGGTTATGATTGGGGTTTAGGATAGGAGTGTTAATCTTTTAGAAGATATTGATCTGTTTCATTCAAGATTGCCTTGTATGTTATGCGCAGTTGATCAATGTGCGGTCAGGGCAATAAATTTGGTGTGGGGTTGTAGTGGGGGGGGGGGGGGAGAGGTTAAAATGGTTAAAAGTTTGATGACTGTATTTGCCTTACTGTACTGAGCGGGTGTTAGTTGAGCGGGTGTTAGTTGTTCTGGAAAGGTATTTATCGATGCTACTAGTAGTTTCAACATAATTTAGTCATAAATTTAAAAATTGTTTAGCGATGACAAGGAAAGGAGGGGTAGGGGAGGAGAAGGGGTTGAGGGGCTAGTTTATTGGAAATATGGATGACAGACAGTATTTTGTTGATATAACCCTACATGTCATGACATTGGACAATGCGTGCATTTTATTGACTGATATGTTACTTATGTTCTGTCATCAATAAAAAACTGTTGAAAGTTAAGACTGCTTATGGGATTAATTCCATGGTGTGACTGAATGTGGATATAAACAATGTCTGCATATCAGGAGTGAGAAAGGAGGGAGTAAATGCCTGGTGTAACTATGTGCAGGAGTAAGTTACAGGTGCAATGAAAATAAGAGTGAAACAGGGTAAAAGAGAATGACAAGCACACATACTTAGACGGCCAACATTCAGAGAAACGATGGGACACTTACGGATATTTTGCAACTCTTCATTGTACTTCCTCTGTAATAGGTCCACCAGGTCGACACTGGAATTCCAGGCTAAGACGTTCTGAGGATCACTACATGATGCCTGAAGTGCTAGAACAGAAAGGGCCACTTGCCCTGAGCTGAAAGTCACATCTGTAGGAAACAAACATAGAACATGCTTGCAAACAAAGACCATATGACCAATCCAGTCTGCTCATCCATGCTACCTGCTCAGCCTTACAGTCCCTTGTTTTCCATCCAGTATCCTTGTCCTATGCTTTCTTTGTTTCTACCACCACCACTGGGAGGCTGTTCCATGTGTTTAACACTTTCCTTGGATTACTCCTGAGTATATCTCCTTTCACCTCTACCCTATGACCCCCTCATTCTAGAGCCTCCTAGTGCATTTACACCTTGGAGGAATATAAATCTCGTTATCATTTCTTCCCTATAAGATAAAGACCTACAACAACAACAAAAAATAAGATCTATTACACCAAATAAAAATCTGAAAAATCTAAGATACATACTGGTGAATTTCTGGAAAAATACAGAGGTGTGGTAGCCGTGTTAGTCCACTTTTAAAGGTAATCAATAGAAATAAAACAAAATAAAACATTGTTTTATTTCTATTGATTACCTGGAAAAATACAGGACATATATATATAACCTTTTCAAAAATAAGGAGGAAAAGACCTTAGCCAGCTCTAAGAAAGAATCAAAGCACTGCACAGTGAGCACAACTGACATTATTGCCTGAATATTTGATGGTGCTGTTGACCTCTCATACAGTGAAGTTACACTGTTGTGCGTCCAAAGTTTGGTAGATACTATAGATGAGAATTAAAGTTTTGATATTGAAGCTATCAAACAATTTTTGGAGGTTTTTAGACTGATGATTATGTTTTGACCGATTACAATGTTGAGTGGTTATATTCAAATTTAAACCTAAGTATCATTGATAACGGTCTTTATGAGATCTTTTCCTCCTTATTTGTGAAAAGGTTACGTATATTTCCTGTATTTTTTCCAGAAATTCACCAGTTTGTATCTTTAAGATAACGACCTCCAACCATTTTAGTAGCTGCTCTCTGCACCAGTTCTATCTAGTTTATATCCTTGAATGCTCTTAAGAGTGAAATGTTGGGGATAATTTTATAGCAACCAAAACAAGTGGAGAAGAAGGAATGGTCTTCCAACAATGGACACCCATATGCTGATTAGTCTACACCAGTAAGCAGTCTTTATTTGTCAAATGGTTTTTACTTTACCCACGATTGAAAGAATGACACACTGAGATCAATACAGCTGTTTATATACCGTACTTTCTGAAAAAATTTAGTTTTTATACGGCTGGTTATATGTGATATTGGTCTTTATCTCAGCAGGGGTTTTTTTTTCTCTACATATTACATCAACAGCAGACTCCTGAAGCAGGCTGTTTTTGCCAAAACATGGTCCCGTGTCAGGTCTAGCTGTTTGACAAAGACTGTTCACCGTGGACTAATCAGTGTACGAGTGTCCATTGTTGAAAGACCCATCCTTCTGCTCCACTTGTTTTGGTTGCTGTGAAGTATTTGCAGTGGTCATTTGTTCCTCCACCTTGGTGGCTACCTTCTCAGGATGGAGCCCTATTAATATTGGTCTATAGATTTGTACAGAGTACTCTAAATGAGGTCTCACCTGAGACTTATTCAGAAGCAGATAACCTTGGATTATTTATTCAGAAGCAGATAACCTTGGATTACATCTCTGTGTCTCTGTCTCCATCACTCTCCATGTCAAAGACAGAGTGAGAATGAAAAAGACAGCAGAGGAGAGGCAAGAACAGATGAAGGACTTCAAGAGACTACATGATTCAAGTCTCTTGAAACAAATACAAGGTGTTATTATTAAAATTGTTAAGCGACCCATAAGCAGGTGACCATAGAAAGGCCTAACAGGCACAGAGAGAATGTTTCTGACCCACAGGAAGAGCAATAGGGAGAGAGAAAGAGGGAGACACAGCAAGGGCAAGTAAATTTGAGAGAGAAACATAAAAATTAGTAGATAAAGGTTAAGAATGCCTTATTTGAAACAGGGGCGTAGCTATGGGTGGGCCTGGATGGGCCCAGACCCACCCAGTTTTGTCTCAGGCCCATCCTCACCTTCTCCCACCCCCGCCATAGCGCTGCCTCCTCTCCTGCACTTCACGGTCTCTGTTTCCCACCCTCGCGGCAGCGCTTGCAATTTGCTATCAGCGCTGCCTGCCTGACAGTTGACAGATGCGGTGCAACGTCCTCCTGCTCCGGGGCCTTCCCTCTGCTGTGTTGATTCAACTTTCTGTTTACCCAGGGTGGAATGCACGAGGCAGAGGGAAGGTCCCAGAGCAGGATGTCGTCGTGCCGCGTCTGTCAGCTGTCAGGCAGTGCCGTTAGCAAATTGCAAGCGCTGCCGCGGGGGTGGGAGACGGAGACCATGAAGTGCAGGAGAGGAGGCAGCGCCATGGTGAGGGCGGGGAGAAGGTGAGTGGAGGCAGCGCCAATAACTTTAAATTTGCTGGACAGACACGTGTGTGTATGTGGGGGTTGTAGTGCCCACCCATCCAACCCGTTGACCCACCCAAAAATTGCCTTCTGGCTACGCCACTGATTTGAAAATTGATTCCTTACTGATTTGATCTCTAAAGACTGCATCTTCTTTGAGTTTCTCAATCATCTCTTTTTCTATCTTCAGGTTGTGGTCTCTAGCCAGCCGCAGAGCTAATAGGATACTAGGGTTCGGAATGTCATCTGGATTGTAGGAACTGAGCATCCGTCTCAGTAGATAGGTCACTGAAGATTGTTCATTCTCACTGACAGCTGAAGAAGAAGAACAACAACAGGAAAGGTGAGTCTGTGAAATGAGCACCCAGTTGTTGACAATGAGATTCAATTGTAAGAGAAAATATACAGATTAAACCTGTATTTTCCCCTTGCTCTTCCTAATTGTACATCAGTGTCTGTATGTAGCTGGTGGCTGGCAGCCTTTTCTGTTAGCCAATAAGAGTGAATAGCTGGTGGCTTTGTTTTTAGTCATCTGCAGACCTAGGGTCTCTAGGCTGCATGTCTGACTTGCTGTTTTTCCTGTGTACATCCTGCATCTGTTCTAGTACATGAGGTACTCAGACCTTCTGGCACCAGATTGTACCAGAGGATTACAGCAATTTCTGACAGTTTCAGAAACAAATCCTAGAAGCAGGGAAGGAGTTGGACCTTCTGAATGAGTGTTGCTAGTGATACATACATAGGGTAGATCACCAATTGAAGACGTAGGTGTAGTGGAAGTCAAATTCAGAACTTTAATGCACAAATACAACCAGAGCTGTCGGTTTTCGGCCATAATGGAAACTAATGCCGGTCATCTCAAACCTGGCCAAATCCAAGCCCTTTGGTTGTGGGAGGAGCCAGCATTTGTAGTGCACTGGTCCCCCTGATATGTTAGGACACCAACCGGGCACCCTAGGGGGCACTTCTAAAAATTAAAAAATAAAATAAAAATTGCTCCCAGGTGCATACCTCCCTTACCTTGTGTGCTGAGCCCCCCAAAACCCACTCCCCACAACTCTACACCACTACCATAGCCCTTAGGGATCAAGGGGGGCTCCTACATGTGGGCACAGTGGGTTTTGGGGGGTTTAGGAGGGCTTAACATTTACCACCACAAATGTAACAGGTAGGGGGGTGGGTCTGGGTCCACCTGCCTGAAGTGCACTGCACCCACTAAAAACTACTCCAGGGACTTGCATACTGCTGTCAGGGAGCTGGGTATGACATTTGAGGCTGGCATACAGGCTGGCAAAAAAAGTCTTTGTTTTTATTTTTTTAGGGTGGGAGGGGGTTGGTGACCACTGGGGGAGTAAGGGGAGGTGATCCCCGATTCCCTCCGGTGGTCATCTGGTCAATTGGGGCACATTTTTTAGACTTAGTCCTAAAAATAAATGGACCAAGTGCAGCCGGCGAAATGCTCGTCAGAGCCAGCCATCTTTTTTCCATTATTGGGCGAAGCCGGCCATCTCGTAGCCATGCCCCCATCCCGCCTTCTGTACCCTGCCTTGAAGTTTGCCCGGCTCTGCGACGGAAAGCAGTTGGCGCCGGCCAAAATCGGCTTTCGATTATACCGATTTGGCCGGGTTCAGGAGATCGCCGGCCATCTCCCGATTTGTGTTGGAAGATGGCCGGCGATCTCTTTCGAAAATAAGTTGGATAGTTATTTCTCCATTCCAACTTCTGTATGTAGATAAAACCAAGAGAGAACTTAGAACAAGAATTATAGAACATCAACGTGCAATCAGTCATAAGGCAATTCAGAAACCTGTACGCTTGAGCAGCTTAGATTTCTGGTAATAAGTAAACCCAATCTCTCATGGAGGAGGAGATTTGAATAAACTTTTGCTGCAAGAGGAACAGAAATATTTTCAGATTTGACACTTTCACTCAAAGGACCCAAAACGTCTGAATTTCTAGTTCAGTTATGGGTTTGAGCTAGGTCAACATGTCCATCAGTAAGTACCAGAGAGGCAGCCTAGTGGTGGTTAATAAATCCCAATAAATTAAAAAAAAAAGTGCAGTAGACTTCACATAAAGGGACCCAGGTACAAATCCCACCTAAACTCCTTCATATTGTATTGTGAGCCCTCTAGGAGCACAGAAAACCTACCGTACCTAAAGGTCTACCACTGCAATAGCTCTCAGGCAGGGCTGGCGGAACGTGGTAAGCAGGGTATGCATGGCAGGGGGGCGCCAACATTCAAGAGGCACCAGAAACTGCCATACTTACCCTGCACTACACTACAGCCCTCCCTAGAAGACCTACCTTGATCCTTGAAGGCTGCCCTAGTGCTGTAGAGGCCGCTGCAGGGGCAGAAAAGAATCCCACTCTTTCCTGCCCTCTGCCACCTCCTCTGTTTCCCTTTGCTCTTCTGTGCCATGGGCGGCACCGCCATATTTTCAAAATGGCTGCCGAGGCTTCTGGCAGCAATCTCGGCAGCCTTTTTGAAAACCCAGCGGTGCCACCACCCACAGCACAGAAGAGCAAAAGGAGACGGAGGAGCAGCAGAGGGCAGGTAAGAGTAGGATTCTTTTCTGACTCCACAGCCGCAGAGGCCACTACACAACCAGGGCGGCCTTCAAGGATCAAAGTTAAGTCTTCTTGGGAGGGTTGTAGTGTGTGGGAGAGGGGAGTTGTAGTATGCGGAAGAGGTATGGCGGTGGCAGTGGGGAGGGGGGCAGGTTTTGGCATAGTATAGCTCATCACAAGGACAAAATATAAGAAAATCAATGGACTGCATTAGGGGCTTATAGCCCAGTTTAGTTATGTTTAAGCAAATGAGAGATCTGCATGAAAGAAAATATTTATTTTTATTATTTTGATGTCTGAAAACCACTTGTCCCTGAAACACGCTCAAAACAGAATAATCCATTTGTACAAAAGAGATTTATTTATTTATTGTTTGCATTTGTATCCCACATTTTCCCACCTCTTTGCGGGCTCAGTGTGGCTTACAATAAGATAAGAATAATGAAAATACATTTGTTACAACTTGGTTATGGGTTATATTGTACAAATTATGCGAGATAATCGAATTATCATTAGGAATATCACAATGGGACGTCAACATGAAGCTTAAGGGCAGTGTTAAGACACAACGGCATATGGTGTACATATTTCTGTGAGTAAGTGTATGAGTAGTGTTGAATTATAGGGGATGGGAGATCATAAGTGGATGTATGATGCATTGATGAACAGTGAGTGTGGACTCTATGTGTTTTGGTTCTTTCCATAGATTGATTCAAATAGATGGGTCTTCAGTAGTCTGCGGAAGGATGCTTGTTCGTGGATCGCTCTTAAGTTGCGTGGCAGTGTGTTCCAAAGCTGCGTGCTCGTGTGAGAAAAGGTTGAAGCGTGTAGCGTCTTGTATTTCACGCCCTTGCAAGTAGAGAAATGGAGGTTGAGGTTTTTTTCGGGAAGATCTCCTAGCATTTCTGGGTGGTAAGTCAATCAACTCGGACATGTAGGCTGGGGCTTCGCCGTGAATGATCTTGTGGACTAGTGTGCATACCTTAAAAGTGATGCGTTCCTTAAGTGGAAGCCAGTGTAGTTTTTCTCGTAGTGGTGTTGCCCTTTCATACTTTGGTTTTCCGAAGATGAGTCTGGCTGCTGTGTTCTGGGCTGTTTGAAGTTTCCTCAGTGTTTGCTCTTTGCAGCCTGCGTATAATGAGTTGCAGTAATCCAGATGGCTGAGGACGAGGGATTGCACTAGGTTACGAAAGACGAATCTTGGGAAGAATGGTCTTATCCTTTTCATTTTCCACATGCAGTAGAACATCTTCTTAGTTGTGTTGTTTGCATGGGTTTCAAGTGTTATGTGGCGGTCGATAGTGACACCAAGGATTTTTAGCGTTTTTGAGATTGGAAGGTTTAGGTTTGGTATATTTATCACTTTGAATTCGTTAGTGTTGTATTGATGATGATGATGAAGTGAAGATGTGATTCCATGTGCTCCAATGAAAGGAAAGTTGAATTTTACTTCCAATCTTTGTAACACCAGGCTTCCCAAAGTAGATTATAACAACAGTTAAGATGAGCCCATCAGTAAACAGGATATCCTCACTGAAATTTGGCCATATATTACTGTATTATATAGAACAGTGTAGAAAAAAGGAGCACAAAATGCAGCCTTTATTAGTGCTGTTTCCACCAGCTATAATAATTTTTAAGCAGTTTTAGTGATATTCAATTTTATTTCATGATATAAATATTTACATATGGGAAGCTTTCGAGTAAATTAAAAAGCTGTCAACTAAAAAAAATGTTTGTTCTTCGTCTTTTAAGGCACTGGGCTGAAAAAGGGTGTGGGGTGGGAGAAGGGGGAGGGAGAATAGAGAAAGGAGATGCTGGACAGAAGGGGGGGGGGCACCAACTGATAGTTTGCAGGGGGAGGGGGAAAGAGACCCTAGCACCGGCCCTGCTGTCAGGCTTGCAGGCCACTTATATATTTAGGTACAGGAGGTATTTTTATGATCCAGGAAGGTTCATATATTTGTACTGAAATGTGAATTAAAGTAGGAATTGAACCTGGATCTCATTGTTCACTGTCCACTGCGCTGACCATTAGGCTACTCCATCCACTTGCTTGTTGCTTTCTTAGGAATGGCCATAATCGTTATACCCACACTAGCCCACTCCTCAAGTCACTTCACTGGCTCCCTGTCCGCTGCCGCATACAGTTTAAACTTCTCTTACTGACCTTTAAATGCATCCACTCTGCAGCCCCCATTACCTCTCCACTCTCATCTCTCCCTATATTCCTTCCCATGAACTCCGCTCTCTGGACAAATCTCTCTTGTCGTCCCCCTTCTCCTCCACTGCTAACTCCAGGCTTCATTCCTTTTCTCTCACGGCACCTTATGCCTGGAATCGTCTTCCTGGACCTATACGTCTAGCTCCATCTCTACCTGTTTTCAAATCCATGCTGAAAACCCACCTTTTCCCTGCTGTTTTTGGCTCCTAGCCTCTACTCATTTGCCTTCCCCTTGCTCCTTCCTTCCTTCTCACTCAGTACTTCCCTCACCTGTAACTGACTTGTCTGTCTGTATTATTTAGATTGTAAGCTCTTTTGAGCAGGGACTGTCTCTTTGTGTCAGGTGTTCAGCGCTGCGTGCGTCTTGCAGCGCTATACAAATGCTAATAATAATAATTTTTATTTATTTATTTTGTATTTATTTGTAGCATTTGTATCCCACATTTTCCCACCAATTTGCAGGCTCAATGTGGCTTACATTTACCGTGGTGGCAATTGCCATTTCCGGTTGACAGAATTACAAATGGTATTGCATTAAGGTACGTACATACATTGTAGAGAAGAATACATTATGGTATCTCATAATAATATCTGGAGCAATCATAGAGCATGGTATCTACTGTCACTGCCACAGCTTTGGGGGTGGGTGGGAGGGGGTCAGTGATCATTATGGGATTAAGAGGGGACATGTCCTAATCCCTCCAATGGTCAACTGGTCAGTTAGGGCAAATTTTTCTGACTTAGTCATGACTGAAGAAAACAGCAGGGTAACCGATCTGCAAACTCCAAGATGGAAAACAGACAAAGCAGATACGTATATGAAAAAAAACAGTATTTAATGGAAATTCGATGAAAATGAAATTAGAAGGCCCGACACAGGCCGTGTTTCGCCCAACTGGGCTGCATCAGAAGGAAGCAGATTTCCTGATTGTCCATGAACTGGTCCTTCCAACAATTTATATTCTTCCTAAGATACACAAATCTCTGTCCAAACCCCCTGGTAGACCAATTGTTTCTGCCTGTGGATCATTGTTAGAACCACTTTCAATTTTTACAGATAAATTTTTATGTCCTTTTGTTTTTAAGATTCCATCATATGTTCAAGACTCGGCTGATATAATCAATACACTTAACATCATGATTGTTAGTAATGATATGCTTTTAGTTGCTTTTGATATAGAAAGCTTATACACGAACATTCCACAATTAGAATCCATTGAAATTATTAGAGATATATTAACCAATCGCACCTCTCATCAGAGAATTCCTACAGAATTCATTATAGAATTGAAGACTATTGCTCTTACCAAAAATTATTTTGCATTTGACGGTAAATTTTACCAACAAGTCAAGGGTACAGCAATGGATGCCACATTCACACCCTCGATAGCGAATTTATATGTTGCTGATTTTGAAAAGAAACATCTTATGGACAATATATACATGAATAGCATATATGTATGGAAAAGATTTATAGATGACATCTTCATGATTTGGAAAGGGACAGAAGATGACCTTAAATTATTTTTCAATTGGTTGAATTCCTTGGATACAAATCTCAAATTTCAAATGATATATAATAACAGAATTGTTTCTTTTTTTAGACATTAATATTAGCATTAGAGGTGATAAATTTATTACCGACATTTATCGGAAACCCACGGATGTCAATAAATTTTTGAATTATAATAGCTGTCATAGTACATCACTTAAATCTAACTTACCTTATAGCCAATTTTTGCATCTGAAACGTCTCTGTTCTGATTCTAGGACGTATGCATTAAGATCAATGGATATGGCCAACTGATTTATAGATAAAGGCTACCCCAAAAAATACATAGATATGGGTTTTCATAGAGCTTCTAATGTGTCTAGAGAATTATTGTTAAATCCCATACCAAAAGCAGCTGACAAAATAAAATAATTTGTACCCTACCATTTACCAATATGTCTAAATACATTGCGAATATTTTTAGGAAACATTGAGGGGCATAATCGAACGGGACCAGCCATCTCTAAGGGCGGCCATCTGTAATGACGGCCCCGTAAAGCGGCGTACCCGACCGTATTATCAAAACAAGATGGCCAGCCATCTTTGGTTTCGATAATACGGTCGGGGCCAGCCAAATCTCAACATTTGGGCCGGCCTTAGAGACAGCCACCATTGGTTTTTGCCGATAATAAAAACTAATGGCGGCCATCTCAAACCTGGCCAAATCCAAGCCATTTGGTCGTGGGAGGAGCCACTGGTCCCCCTCACATCCCAGGACACCAACTGGGCACCCTAGGAGGCACTGCAGTGGACTTCACAAAATGATCCCAGATGCACAGCTCCCTTACCTTGGGTGCTGAGCCTCCCAAAACCCACTCCCCACAACTGTACAACACTACCATAGCCCTTAGGGATGAAGGGGGGCACCTAGATGTGGGTAAAGTGGGTTTCGGGTGGGTTTTGGAGGGCTCCCATTTACCACCACAAGTGTAACAGGTAGGGGGGGATGGGCCTGGGTCCACCTGCCTGAAGTGCACTGCAGTACCCACTAAAAACTGCTCTAGGGACCTGCATACTGCTGTCAGGGAGCTGGGTATGACATTTGAGGCTGGCATAGAGGCTGGAAAAAATATTTTAAATTTTTTTTTAGGGTGGGAGGGGGTTAGTGACCACTGGGGGAGTAAGGGGAGGTGATCCCCGATTCCCTCCGGTGGTCATCTGGTCAGTTTGGGCACCTTTTCAAGGCTTGGTCCTGAACAAAAAAGGACCAAGTAAAGCCGGCCAAATGCTCGTCAGGGCCGGCCTTCTTTTTTCCATTATTGGCCGAGGCCGGCCATCTCTTAACCACGCCCCCGTCCCGCCTTCGGTATACTGCCGACACGCCCCCTTGAACTTTGGCCGGCCCTGCGAAAATAAGCAGGATTGGCACCCTTGTACAAGGATTAGATGCTTTCAATGATAAGAAATTAATTGTGGCATATAAGATCTTTTAGTTCCATCTGCACTACCATTTCACGTTAAACCATTAAATAATCTACCGAGTGGACATTTCCCCTGTGGTACATGCTCAGTACAGTGCCGTAGCGAGGGCGGCTGACACCCGGGGCGGGTTGCCGCTGCGCACCCCCCCCCCCCGGGTGCAGCACGGCGCCCCCCTCGGCGCGCACCCTCCCCCGGAGTGCATTTTTACTTAGTTTAGAAGCGATCTTACTTAGTTTAGAAGCGAGGGGCGGGCGGGAGGGCCGATCCGCCCCCGACTCCATGTCGATGGGAGCTGCGTCGGCTCCATTGGTTCCTTGCTCTCTCTGCCCCGGAACAGGAAGTAACCAACAGAGATGATGCCCCCCCCCAGCGGCGTGCACCCGGGGCAGACTGCCCCACCGCCCCCCTTCCTACGTCACTGGCTCAGTATGTGCAGTCAATATGAAAACACAAACTTTTTTTTCCATCCTCTAAATAAACAATTTTTTAATGATATTTTTATGACAATTTTCATGATAATATTTACTAATTTTCAAATAATTTTTATTTATAAATCGATTTTTATTTTATTTTTATTTTTTCATCTTTCTTTTTTAGGCAATTTTATTATTTTTTCATTTTGTTTTTCATTTTTTATTTACTGTCCATACACATATTCTTTTACAAATATTTAAGTATTTTTTTTATATTTTTTTATATTTTCATAATTTTCTCATTTATAGATAGACAAGCATCAAGTTTTATAAACTTCATATTTTTTCATATTTTTCATCTATATAATCATTCATTGTTTACCATTTACCATAGTTTCAGGACTAACTTTTAAGTTTAAAAAGCATATAAATGAATATATGTTTTATTTTTATTTCTATTTTATTTTTTGATACTACTAGATGTCGTACTTAAAGTCTGAAATTTATATACGAAAAATATGCAACATATATTTCTTTACACCACTAGATGGCGCTCAAATTTCATTTTCCACACATTCGATTTGTACGTTTTCATTGTGATGATGTCATTGATAGATGGGTAACGACTAAAACTATTTATGTATACGTTTTTCAAATTTGTAATGCAATGTAATAGAATTGTATTATTTAATTTTTATAATGTGGACTATTTTAAATGGTTTTGGATAGAATGCTCCAGCATACACTTTGACCTTTTGTATTAGGTATAATATGTAGTGAGCTGGTGGTTTCCCTTCATTCATTTTTTTTGTGTGACAGATGTAGACCTGCGGCTTTGGAGTGTAAGTATATCTGCTAGACCCTTTGCCATAATTATCTTTGGATTTTCGAAACCACTGCTTGCTTTAAATTAGTCAATGTGCATATCGTTTATTTTACTACATATGCACTGTTCATAAGCTAATGACAAATATGGGAGGTCTTCCATTCAACTCTGTTTATATTTAGCCTAATCAAAGCAGTATACTCGGTATCCTCAGTCCGTTGAAAGGAAAATTGAGCAGTTTGAGTAAATTTGCTTTTTGATCATTGTGAACGGCATTCCACTTTGAGATAACATATCTCTGATACATTGTCAAACGTTTGTTGTAGGACTCTTCTCTTTGAAGTGCCTTCGGTTAAGTAGTCCTTTCATTCCACTTTACATTTGTGAGTTCAATAACTAGGTAATTTATCTCATTATTTTTCATTTTATTAATAATCATTATTTATGGTTTGTCCAATCTAATCAATATTATTGATTTATTTAATAGTATCCAATCATCACAATATTTTAAAATGTATGGTTTCTTTGATTTATTTAATACTGTTTAATCATTTATTTAATTATTTCAACTCCACCACTGGTTCAAATAAATTCTTCTACATTATTAAAAAAAAATTTTGAATCTCAATACTGTTTTATTAAATAACAATTTTTTTAATTCCATAACTTGCTTAAGAGTATTATCTATTTTTCATTTTTAATTTATCTATTTTCACTTATTATTATTTATCATTTATGTTTTATATTTTTTTATTCTTTTATTTTCTATTCTTTATTCTTTTTCAGATTTTTAAGTGGAAATTATATGATCACAAAGATATCCATTAGGTAGGTGTTCAATTTATTGCACAGTTAGTTGTCTCGGTCATTTTGCAGCATATACTTTATTATTTATTATTTACATTATAATATGTATTTTATGTGTATCACATATAATCAATTTTTATTGTTTTGCATTATAATATGTATTTTATTTATTTATTTATGATCTACATATTGTCTATTTTTAGAGTGTATATTATTATTCATTATTTACAATTATTATTTTTATTATTTGATATTATAAAATGCTTTTTTATGCATATCATGTATAAGTAATAATTTTGTATATATTTTTTGGCATTATAGTATGTATTTTAGGGCGTTTCTAGCAATTCAAGGTTTTACAGCTATAATGGAACAAAACCAAAACATCTGGGGCTGAGACTTCAACATTTTGGTCTAGACCTGGTTTTTTTTAGAGCGAATAAGGCACAAAAAGGTGCCCTGAATGACCAGATGACCACTGGAGGGAATCAGGGGTGACCCCTGCCCATTCCCCAAAGATGTGAATAAAAATCTTACGAACCTCTATGACAGCCTGAGATGTTATAGCCAGGTGTATTACAGCATCATGCAGGTCCCTGGAGTAGTGTAGTGGTTGGTGCAGTGCACTATGGAGTGGGGGGACACAGGTCCCTATCTCCCTGTACCTGTCACACCTGTGGAAAGTTGCCAAAACCCTACTGTACCCACATATAGATGCCCCCTTCACCCATAAGGGCTATTGTAGTGGTATACAGTGGGCGGCGGTTTGGGTGGGTTTTGGAGAGCTCAGGGGACAAGACAAGGGAGCAATGGTGAGATGTGTACCTGGGAGCATTTTTATGAAGTGCACAGCAGTGCCCCCTAGGGTGCCCCATTGCTCTCCTGGGATGTCTGGGGGACCAGCCCCGCTTCAGTTGGCCTAATGGTAGGACCCCCACTGTGTGTGAGGATTTACACTAACTGAAACCTGGTATAAATCTTTGCACATAAGTTAGGTGCAGATCTCCCAAATTCTCTAATACTGATCGCATCTTTAGTGAATGGCCCTAACCCACCCATGCCCCTCCCATGGCTATGTTAAAAAAATTCTTGCTAAAAAATGTATGCGTGCATCTTTATAGCATAGTGCATAGCAAGATGCGCATGTAAATCCAAATTGTTGCCTGTTAATGTCAATAAATGATCATTAGCACTCAATTATTGGCGTGAATAGGCTTGTAACTCAATTAGCACCATTTATAGAATTTCGGGGGGGGGGGGGGGATAGTTGAATTTTGCTGCTGAACATATGTTTTTTCCTGCTCTCACTTCACCCTGAAACACTCCCCTTTTTTTGGGCCACATAACTTTCTCTGTTTAGTAATCCTAAACAGCCAAAGTTAAGGGGAGTTGGAGGAGTGACCTAGTGGTTAGAGCACCGGTCTTGCATTCCAGAGGCGGCCCAGTTCAAATCCATCCCACTGCTGCTCCTTGTGATCTTGGGCAAGTCACTTAACCCTCCATTGCCTCAGGTACAAACTTAGATTGTGTGAGCCCTCTTGAGACAGAGAAATATCCAGTGTACCTGAATGTAACTCACCTTGAGCTACTACTGAAAAAGGTGTGAGCAAAATCTAAATAAATAAATAAAATGCACAAGCAGTGTATACTTCAAAAGAAAAGTACTCAGTCAGTGTCACTGAATATCAAGCTATATACAACCAGCAGATAGAGAGGGACAGCAGATCCTCGAAAGAGACAGAAAGAGAGAACAGTCCTAGTGAGAGAGAGAGAAAACCTAATGGCCAAAGCAGAGAGGAGGCAGAGAGATGGAACACAAACATAGAAAACCAATAGAAAAAAAATGCAAACAAAACATGACATAAAGAATCTGAGGGAAAGATGCAGCTATAAGCAGAAGTTACATGTGAGAATGAAGAGACAGAAGCTAGAGAGACTGTCACAAAGATAGAGCAGGACACAGACTCACAGCACTTTCTGGTCTCCAGCCCAGAGCTGAGAAGACCAAGCAGGGTAAGCAGGATCAGGAGTATCATCGTTGAGTCTCCGCACTGCACTTGACACCTGAAGGTATGCTGAGCCTGGAAATGACTCTCCCTGACCTCAGCTCCTCTTTCTTTTATTCAGTGTGTGAGTGTGTGATGTAATTAGAGAACAATTGTGGGCAGGGATTTCCCAATAACATCCTCCACCCTGGGAGGGGTCAGAAAGGAATCACTAACACAGGCAACCGTGACTCCTCCATCCTGCTGGACTACCTTCAAACTCGTGAAATGAAATGGCAACAACATGGCCGCAGTTTTATTCAAAACACATGTTTATGAAGTTAGGGCACCTAAGCCAGCCAGGAACTTTTCAGTTTCAACATAACAATTCCCAGTCCGTCACCATTAGCAAGACTGATAGTTCCAAGATCAGAAAGAACAATTCCCCTGCCATCCAGCAAGGGGGGGGGTTCAAAATGAGGCGCAACTGCCTCAGCTGCAACTTTCTCTCAGTTCAGGCTTGGGTACTCCCGCCCAAAAGCTGTGACATTATGAAAGGAAAGTTAAATCTGTTCAATTAGGGAGGGAGGGAGGGAGGGGATGAGTCTTGCATCTCCTCCAGTCAGGGCCACCGAGAGACATAGCCGGGCCCAGGCCAAGATCACCGTCCACCCCCCCCCCCCCTAACTGGGCTGCCGCACCGTGCCTCCCCCCACACTTGGGGCGCCCCCCCCCCCCCCCACACATACATTTGGGCACCGCCCCCTTACCTTCCTGTGTATCACTGCTCCTCCCTCAGTCTGTCATCTCCTGCTCCTGTGGCACACAGGAACAGGAGGTAGACAGACCCGAAAGCAGGCATGCAGGAAGAAGCTTGCCAGCACCAGCCCCCCCTCCCTCCCTTGGAGGCCAGGCCCTGGGAATTTCCCCCATCCCCCACCCCCCTCTCGACGGCCCTGTCCGCAGTATAACCTTTTCTTTACCCAAAGCTCATGATATTAAACCTCTGGGTTTTAACAATGTATCTGGAGACCATGTCCATCAAGTCAAGCTCAATACCCAGAAGGGATAGTCGAGAGACCGGGCACAATTTTTTCTCACAAGCTAGGGGGACGCCAAAGCTCTCCGCTATTGCCTTAAAGTGATGCAAGAGGGACTGACAAAAATTGTTGTTTGCAGGGTCAACAAACAAGAAATTGTCTAGGTACTGCACAATACTTCTGCTCCCTGAAGCTCTGGCTACTACCCAATGCAGAAATGTGCTGAAGCACTCAAAGTGAGAACAGGACACTGAACAGCCCATCAGCATGCACTTATCAAAGTAATATTGGCCCCCAAACTAATCCCAGTATGGGGAAATTATCAGGGTACACAGGTATCAACCGAAAGACTGACTCGATGTTAGCCTTTGCCATGAGTGCTCCTTTCCCACAATGCTTGCAGCAGCTGAACAGCCTCATTGTGGCACTACTTGGTTCCAATCTTGGGTGGTTGTCCTGAAACTTCGGATCAGTTACCGATTATAGGTAATTTGCAATTCTCCCCAGGACAGGATAATGGGAGCTTCAAGTGTTGGCCAAGGAAGGGTTATTCTTTGCTGCAGAATGTGCTGGATGACCAAGGTGGTATTCTTTCCTGAAACACTTTGTGTGGGCAAGGGGTGGCAGAGAGTAAGGACTTTCTGGCCTATGGCCAACTGCGACATTATGTTCGTTCCTTGGATGGGCTTGCCTTATCCTCTTCTCTAGGTGTCAGTCTTCAGACGTTTTTTGATAAGTTCAGAGAGGGGGGAATGTCTGTATCAGCTCTATATAAGGCGCTGCAGGCTATTTTACCTGCTCCGAGTTATGGAGACACTGCTAAATGGAGTCAAGACTTGGGGGGGGGTTGGGGGCCTTAGGGGATCCACATACTCTTGTTAAACGTATCCCAGAGATTTCAGTAAGTGCAGAATTGAGGGAGTGTCAATATTGTACCTTACATAGGGCATACCTCACGCCAGAACAACTTTTTAAGATGGGTGCGATAGAGTCCCCAACTTTCCAGAAGTGTAATCAAGGTCAGAACTCATTCTTTCATGCATTTTGGAGCTGTCTGAGGATAAGGAGGTTCTGGCTTGACGTTGCTAGCTATTTGTCTAAGTTGTTGGGCCGAGCGGTGCCATGCTCTCCAGTTGGATTCTTGTTGGATAAATATGAAGCTCTCCATATTTCAAATCGCTCTCAGGTTTTGTTTGTTCGCAAGGCAGGAGCTATAGGTAAGAGAATAATTCTGGGGGTCTGGGTGGGGGAGGAGGCTCCTTTCTTGGGGGAGGAGGCTCCTTTCTGGGCTTGGAGGAATCTTATTTTATTTATTTGTTACATTTGTACCCTGCGCTTTCCCACTCATGGCAGGGTCAATGTGGCTTACATGGGGCAATGGAGGGTTAAGTGACTTGCCCAGAGTCACAAGGAGCTGCCTGTGCCTGAAGTGGGCAGTTCCCCAGGACCAAAGTCCACCACCCTAACCACTAGGCCACTAGGCCGCTCCTCCACTCCATGCATTAATGTATGCACGCATTAACGCTTTTGGAGCGTTAGGTGCTCCCCTAAACGCCTGAGGGTGTTTCATGCAGTGTGGGATGTTTACATTTGGTCTTTGCCACATAGAGCCAGGAGTCTGATTCTTAACCCAAATTGATTTTTGTTCCTTGGTGGTGGTGCGAGGAGACTCTTTTCAGAAAAGGTGGGCTGATTTTGAGGACTCGGGTTATATGTAGTGAGTACGGTATGCAGCACACACTTCTTCCCCCCCCCCCTTTTTTTTGTTTTGTTTGGAGGAGTGGCCTAGTGGTTAGGGTGGTGGACTTTGGTCCTGGGGAACTGAGTTCGATTCCCACTTCAGGCACAGGCAGCTCCTTGTGACTCTGGGCAAGTCACTTAACCCTCCATTGCCCCATGTAAGCCACATTGAGCCTGCCATGAGTGGGAAAGCGCGGGGTACAAATGTAACCAAAAATATATATATATATATGATTATGAGAGTTGTTTTAGGGGGGGGGGAGGGGGAACTGGGAAGAACTTCTGTAATGTCTTTGATGACTACCCAATAATTTGTAATTCCTTATGAGAATTCAAAGCTGTGGTTTTTACAGCTGACTGGTTGTTTCTTATGTTGTGTCATCATTACAATCATTGAAACATAATAATGGAACACTAGGGCTAGATGGGGGAAGGCCGTCAGAGTCCAGGCCTCCCCTTCTTCTATGTAATTGCTATATTGTTGTCCTAGTGACTGTTTTTTTTTCTTTAACTTTTCCATTGGAACATACACGATTATGACTATTCATAGGGAGGTGGATGGGGGAGGGGATGACATGCATTGGAAATGATGAACAACTTACCAGTGCTATTTGGATTGTCATTTTATTGTTTGTTCAATAAAAATTGTTTAAACATAAAAAGGTGTGTTGCCCTTACAATAGCTCCTTTCAATTTTGCCCACATCTATACTGTTGTATAATATGTATGAGTTTTTACTACTGTGCATGTAATGATGTAATCCACCTAGAACCTTTGGCAATAGAGCGGAATATAATTTTTTAAATTAATAAATAAACAAACAAAGGTATCACAAAGCCTCTCAAACATTTTGTTTCAATCCCTTTTAAGTCCTAACAGTGGCAGAGCTTATCTTTATTCCTGCTGGGGAAACAAACAGAATAAAACAGTTCATTTATCAGATTGGTTTCCACTTGCAGTTCTGAAGAGCACTGCTGGGGCCAATGAAAAAAGTTTCCCGTGTGGTTACAGAGGGGTCCTTTTACTATGCCGCATAAGCGTCTACGCGCGCCCAACATGTGCCAAAATGGAGTTACCGCCCGACTACCACATGGCTCTTGCAGTAATTTCATTTTTGGCGCACGTCCGCTACGCACATCTGAAATTTTTTTTTATTTTTTGGCGCATGTAGCGGACGTGCACCAAGTGGCGTCTGATGCGCGTAGGTCATTACCGCCCAAATTCTTTACCGCTAGGTCTATGGCTGGTGGTAAGGTCTCAGACCAAAAATGGATGCGTGGCAATTTTGATTTTGCTGCACGTCCACTTTCGGCAAAAAAAGAGCCTTTTTTACCGGTGCACTGGACCATAGGAAGGAAACCATTGTCCTCATCCGAATGGTGAGATGTGCATAGAAGAGTCCTTAGCTCCTTCAGCATGGCAGGTCTCACCTCCCCCTCTTGGACTCTGAGATGATGTTTCACAGCTGGCTCCTGGATCAGCTGTAGCAGACTGCACAAAATTGTGTGGATAAGGTGCCTCTACTTGGTGGTGTTTTGGTCTGTGTTCTCGGCAGAAAGCTGACTCAAATTCTGGAAGCATGCCATTCTCAGGAGCTTAGTGTAACTGGGATGATACTCTATACTGGCCTTTGTTCAGTACAGCACAAGTTTGTAGTTCAGGTACATTTATGAGCACTGAGTGTTCAGGCACTCTGAATTACTAAATTTTTCTTTGCTCCTTGCTTGTCTGTCCTGTCTTATTAAGTAAATGGAGTTCCTTTCCTTTTTCAGTTTTAGCCTGTACCCCACCTTGTGCATTAATCCGTTAGGTGGTATTGCAAATACTTAATAAACATAAACACTCATACTACTACTTACCATTTCTAAAGCGCTACTAGGGTTACGCAGCGCTGTACAACTTAACAAAGAAGGACAGTCCCTGCTTAATAGAGCTTACAATCAAAAGGGCAAAATCAGAGAAAAGTCTCTGAGTCCAAATGCTCTGAGCTAGAGAGTCTCTTTGGTCTTACATCTTAGCTCTCTGCACAGCTTGGCATAGCTTAGCTCAGCTTAGGTTTAAGAGTCATTCTTTCTCTCTCTCTCTGACCTCACATCTCCATATAGAATGACATACCCTGGCTTAGCTTCCCATAGCCACCGAACCCGTTATTCCAGCAAGAATCAATGATTGTACGTCAGACATCGAATCATGCATAAAAAGGTTCCCTGATTGGATGATGGGAGGAGTTGGTCACATGATTTCTCTCTGAACCAATCAAGTGCAGGCGTCCATGTGAAAAAAGATTACGAGCAATAGCTAAAGTGCTGATGGAACAAGACACAGACCAGAGTTGGCTATGGTATCAGACCGGTTTAGGCCGGTGTGCTTACAGTGTTGATGATCAAGGACATAGGCCTAAAACAAATATCTTGTGTAAGGTCCCAGGCCTCATGATCACACAAAGAACAAAGGCCTATTCAATGTCTCTGGACAAACAGCGTTTCCTTGGCACAGGTCATGCATTAAGATTCCATGACAGGATGGATATGATAAAGTGAATTCGATTTATAGACCTGAGTTAGGCTAACGCAGGCCTTATGCACACAAACAGGTACAGAAAATGAAAAGACTTCAATGGAGTCTTTGCAGCTTCCACTAACTAAAAAGAAGACTATGCAAATTAGAACCAACTGCAACACGGTTAAGACAAAATGTCTGTACTAATATATAGGAGCAATAATACTCCTTTAAGTAATATATGGCAAATAGTGTAACCACTAACACTGCTAATATATGATATCGCAGTTAGTATATGAATAACTAATAAGTAATACCACAGTAGCATAAACACATTGAATGTATTTAATGCATATGAAAGGATGTAACTCTAACTCAACTAAGAAGAGCAAGTCATAAATGTCAAGCACGGAACTAAGAAATCAATCTAAATAACTTCAAGCAGTGGCGGACCTACTCTTTTGGAGCGGCATCCACCCTCATGCCCACCATGTTGTGGCATTGCCCCCGCCCTCCCCACTTTCCAAAAGTCAGGGCAGCAGCGGTTCCGATACACTGCCCTGTTGCCGACCCTTTCTCTTTTACGGCCCACCTCTCTAACGTACTTCCTGTTTCCTCAGGCGGGCCGCAGTAGAGAGAAGAGGCCGGGGCCAGCGGCAGGGCAGCATATGGGAACTGCTTCCACCCAGACTTTTGGAAAGCCAGAAAAGAAGGTAAATTTGGGGAAGGAAGAGGGAGATATCAGACTGGGGGAGGCGGAGCTGAGCCGAGGCGGCAAAACATCCCCTCGCCTCAGGCAGCAGACTGTCTTGGGCTGCCCCTGAATTCAAGCGGAAACTACATGTGTGCCTTAACTATATTTCCCATTAGCAAATGGCCATTAGCGTGTGAGCACTTACCGACACCTGTTTTGTAGAAGGTAAGGGCTCATGTGCTAATCACACACTAAATGGTTAGTGCGTGGCAATGTAGCTGCACTAACTGATTAACGCAGAACACACATACTCTCTGCCCCTGACTAATTTTACCATGTGCTGGTTAGCATGTGCACATGGCAAAATTACCATGGGACAGTGGTGTGCTTAGGTCAGCTGCCACCTAGGGTGGATCACTGCTGTCCCCCCCCCCCCCCCCCAGTGAATCACCCCTCCCCCCCCCCGAATGAATGAGACACCCCCTCGGCGCACCACCTTCACCCCTCAAAGCACAAAACTCTTACCTCCTGGGCAGTCGTGCAGCTGTCAGCTCCGCTAGTTCCCTGCCCCCAGAACAGGAAGTAATGTCAGAGGGAGAAGGGAACTGGCGGAACCAACAGCCATGCAGCTACTCCCTGCAGCCCTTTGCAGCATGCACCCAGGGCGGACCACCCCACCCTTGGTATGCCACTGCCACGGGATGCCTGAGCGTACCTCACAGTAAGGCATTTTTTGCTGTGGTAAGCACGCATTAGTGCTTATCGCAGCTTAGCGAAAGGACCCCTAAGTAAAATGCCCATGTGCTCTGTTTTACTGTTGTGTAACTGTTTGAGTGCCCAGCATTTTAAAAATGTGTGCGTGAAATGCTGAGAATCTCAATAGCAAGTAAGATCTGGAACAGGAATATCACAATGACACATCCGATTTCTTCACTCCTTCTGTAAAAATGAAACACAAACAGTTCCTGTTCTGGATTAGGAATATTCTCTTAACAATAAATGTAAACGCAAAACATTGCTTTGCTAAATTTACAAAGGTTCAGTCTGAAAAGACACTAAAATCCTTCTCTAGCAAAAGAGTACATAAATGGTATTTACAATTTAGGCATTTAAAAGAGAACTTTTACTAAGTTTTGCTTTCACTTACAGTCACAAAGGTTTTAGCCATAGACAAACCATTATGCCATACAATACACAAATTACAATCAGGGTTGGACTGACCATTGGAACAAGAGGGCCCACAGCTGTAACGGGGTCCACTCTCCCCTACCTCCCATCTAATTTATCACTTTTGATAGGTGGTTAGGGGCTCATGGTCCTTATTGCCCGAGGGCTCAGAATACAGTCAGTCCGCCCCTGGTTGCAATTAACAGAATATTAATCTAACTCCTTATCAGTAAACAAATACCAATGTGGTTGCAATTTATGCAGAACTTTAAAAATGAGTAGCTGATAAGCTAATTAGCTAGGAACAGTGGTAGATGGGGAGTTTGACTGGGGTGGTACACCTGTCAAACCGTAACGCAGATGGAAAATTAATTATCCAAAGATTAGAGAGTCTCATGTTATTCTCTAAACTTTCAATCCTTCTTTTCATTATATAATTTTTGTTAATTAAAGATGTATTCACCTCTTGTATAGATTTTAATTGTACTTTATGTTCTTCTAAGCACTGAGAATTCTGACTAGTCTGAGTTTGAAGAATATTTAAACTGGAGGCATACGACAACATTAGAATTTAATGCAACAAGTTGTATAGATAACACTTTAGCTAAATCAGCAACAGCCTTCCAAATTGATAAGTGTGAAAACTGTAGGTCTGTGAAGAGTGATTTCTGCAACCCGACCCATCAGAGAGAAAATTTGGTCTTCAGCAGGTGCCATCTCATCTCTCAGTTCAGCAGCCCTTGTCCTGCCGGATACTGCTGGCAGTTGACCCAAACAGGAAGAAAACACATCCTCTTGCACAGATGAGCCCTTCCCTCCTGGCCCAGAGGCTTCAAGCGACTTCCGCAGAGCTTCCAGGTCTGGACTCGGCGACGCCAGCAGCAATGGTTGAGGCGGGGATGTACGTAAATCAGGAGTCAAGAAGATCGTGCTGAAGTAAGGCGATGCCCCTCCTGACTCTGGGGTCTGACCAGCCAGTGACTCACCAGAAGCTGAATAGCTCGGTCCTTCTCACCTAAGAAAAGAATTCATAGGGCCTGTAAGCACTGGAATAACATAACATTATAGAATGCAGCTGAGGTTCAGAGGGATAAATCCTCAGCTTGCCTTTTCTTTTCATCATAGTCAACAGTTGTGAGGGCAATGCACTATGCTAGCGGCGCCATCTTGGCAACTGTCTCTTCATGTTCAAGTGTACAGTGCTGCGTACATCTAGTAGAACTATAGAAATGATAAGTAGTAGTAGTAGTCTAAGAGAATCTCTCTAAAGGATGGGACAATGAATTGGTTTTGGTGTGAGGATCTAAGTACTTGAGGGGAAATAAGGAGTGATTAATCTGGAGAGGTACAATGGTTCACCTACACTATGGATCTTGAAGACAAGAAGTAGGATTTCGTAAGTAATGCGATGGAAAATTGGCATCCAATGGGTTGCCTTAAGAAGTGGAGTAACATGGTTGTATTTTCGGTGCCCAGTGATTTAGTTTGATAGCTGTGTTCTGAACAATCTGTAGACATTTACGGTCTTTTACTTTGATTCTTTTGTATAGTTCATTGCAGTAGTCAAGTTGACTGATGACGAGGGAGTGCACAAGGATATTTAAGCCAAGGAACATATAGAGTGGATCATTCAGAGTTTAAAGAAGGATCGTTTAATGATGGCAGAGATCTCTGGAGTGAAGGTGAGAGGGATGTCCAGAATAATTTGCTACAAATGCTGGGTTTTTGACTGTAGCTGTGGAATATAAAATATGCATACTTGCTCCAGATCCATCCTTACCATTTTCAGGGTTCGGACTGTAAAAAAGTCTGCCCTGCAGCGGTCCTACTTCCCAACTACTGGAGTTGCCATCAAAACCCATTCCAGCCCATACTGATCTGTCTTGCCATCGACCTACCAACCAGAAACGCCTCCGATTCACCACGATCATATCTAACCCTACACTACCCAAGCTGTAAAGGTCTAAAATACAAATCTACCTATGCATCCAGCTTTTCCTACATAAGCACTCAATTGTGGCGCGTACTACCAAAAGAATTAAAAGCGACCTACGACCACCTAAACTTCCAGAAAATACTAAAAACCACCCTGTTCAAAAAAGCATACCCTCCCGATCCAACTTAAAGGACTGACCTTGGCTACACAAGAAGAGCGAAGCATGTATGAACACAACACTACTCTTCCACTTTACGACTATTACTGTGACTCTGCCATTTAAACTTCATCTTATCACAACATCACATTGTATTTGTTCACACCGGAAACGGCAAACGCCTTTCCGGCAATATGTAAGCCACATTGAGCCTGCAAATAGGTGGGAAAATGTGGGATACAAATGTAACAAATAAATAAATATATGGGACACAGACTGTAGAAGTCTGTTGGGCATTGGCTTCACTTCTCCACTGTTGGAGCTGCTGTTTAAGTACCAATCCTGCACATCAGAATGAACTTATAACTATTAATGTGTTAACTTTTGTTTCGATACTATCCTCTTCTATTTAGGGATCCGTTTTGTCTATCCCACGCATTTTTGAATTCCGTCACTGTTTTTGTCTCCAGTACCTCCACCAGGAGGGCATTCCAGGCATCCACCACCCTTTCTGTGAAAAAGTATTTCCTGATGTTACTCCTAAGTCTACCACCCCACAACCTCAAATTATATCCTCTAGTTTTGCCACTTCATCATCTCTGGAAAAGATTTGTTTGTAGATTAATACCTTTTGAGTATTTAAATGTCTGTATCATATATCCTCTACCCCTTCTTTCCTCTAGGGTACACATATTCAGGTCTTCAAGTCTTTTCTAACACGTCTATTGGCACAATCCTGATATCATTTTCTTTGCCTTTCTCTGGACAGCTTGAAGTCTTCTTACATCCTTGGCCTCCAGAATTGATCACAATATTCCAAGTGGGACCTCACTGACAACTTGCACCAACGACTTGCATTAAAACCTCCCTTTTTCTGCTGGTGATTCCTCTCTCTATGCAGCCCAGCTACGGCCACCATTTTGTCACATTGTTTCACAGCCATGAGATCCTCAAACACTATTACTCCAAGGTCCCTCTCCTGATCCATGCCTACAACTCCTGTGGATATTTAGTCCCCAAATGCTTCACTCTGCACTTCTTCGCATTAAATTTTAACTGCCAGTCTTCTAACATTTGCAGATCTCTTTTCATTTGTCCACTCTGATGCAAATCTTTGTGGCATCTGCAAAAAGACTTTTCCTTCTAAACTTTCAGCAATAGTCACTTACAAATATATTGAACAGAATCGGCCCCAGTATCGATCTCTGAGGCACTCCATGATTCACCTTTCTTCCTCCAAGCAAATTCCATTTACCACCACCCTCTGTTGTCTGTGAGTCAACAAATTTCTAATCCGGTCTCTACTCTGGGTCCTAACTTCAGTCTGCTAAGTTTATTGATGAGCCTCCTATGAGGAACAGTGTCAAAGGCTTTGCTGAAATCCAAGTAGACTACATCTAGCACATGTTCTCTGGTCGCCCAGTTAAAGAAATCAATCGTATTCGTTTCGCATGTTTTTCTTTTGATAAAGCCATGTTCATATCTTGAAACCCAGATCTTGTAACCCACTGGACTCCAGATAGTTCACTATTCTTTCCTTCAGCAGAGCCTCCATTATTTTTCCAACCACTGAAGTGAGGCTTACTGGCCAACTACCTCTTTGTTACCACTTTTGTGAAGAGGGACCATATTCACTCTTCTCCAATCCTATGGAACCTGTCTTGTCTCCAAGGACTTATTAAATAAATCTTTGAGAATACCTGCAAGAACTTCTCTGAGCTCCCTCAATATCCCATGATGGATCTTGTCCGGTCCCATGGCTTTGTCCACTTTTAGTTTTTCAAGTTCTTCGTAAACGCTTTCTTTTGTGAATGGTGTGATATCCACTTCATTCCCATATATACCTTTGTCAGCTAACTGAGGTCCTTATCCAGACTTTTCTTCTGTGAACACAGAACGGAATTATTTGTTTAGCATGTATGCTTTTTCCTCATCACTTTCCACATAGTGGAACTCAGCATCTTTCAGTCTCTCAATTCCATTTCTAGTCTTCCTCCTTACTCCAATATACCTGAAAAAAAGTCTTGTCTCCTCTCTTTACATCTCTAGCCATTTTTTCATCTGCCTGCACTTTTGCCAACCATACTTCTTTCTTCATTTTTTTTGAGCTTTATCTGGTTTTCTTTTCTGTGTTTCTCTTCCTGCATTCTTCTGTAGTCCTTGAATGCCACCTCTTTTGCCTTTATTTTTTTCGCCACCTCTTTGGAGAACCATATCAGTTTCCTTTTCCTCTTGCTTTTGTTAACTTTCCTTACATAGCGTTCAGGTGCCATTTTTATAGCTACTTTCAGCTTGGACCACAGTCTTTCCTTTCCTCTTATAAGCTCCCATCCCATCAGTTCTTGCTTCAGGAACGCTCTCCTTTTACTAAACTCAGCATGCTTGAAATTCAGGACTTTGTGTTTTGTGTGTCCATGGTCCACTTTAGCTTTGACATCAAACCATTCTGTATGATGCTCACTATGCCAGACGGGCACCCACCCGGACATTAGACACACTTTCACCATTTGTGAGCACTAGATCCAGTGTTGTCCCTTCCCTCATAGGTTCTGACACCATTTGTCTGAGCACAGCGCTTTGAAGAACGTCTACAGTCTCTTTACTTCTTTCTGATTCTGCAGTTGGGACATTCCAATTAGCATCAGAAAGGTTTAAATCTCCTTGTAACAGCACCTCCCCTTTCAGACCCAATTTATGGATGTCTGTAACCAGATCTTTGTCCAGCTTCTTCGTTTGCATTGGAGGCTTGTAGATGACACCTGTGTGTATAAAGGTTCCATCTTCTCTCTTCAAGGATCCATAATGCTTCCTCCATTTTCCAGGTCCCCTGTATTTCAGTTGCTTTAATATTGATTTCTACATATAGTGCCACTCCTGTACCTCTTCGGCCATCCCTATCCTTTCGTAAAAGGTTATAGCCTGGTATGGTTGTATCCCCCTCACGGGAGCCATTGAACCATGTGCCTGTGATAGCAACAATATCCAAGTCAGCCTCTAACATCAGAGCCTGGAAATCCTGAACTTTATTACCTAAACTACAAGCATTTGTGCTCATTGCTTTCCAGCAAACTTTTACTACTATCTTCTGTATGATGGTTCACCTACGCTCTTCTTCTCCTTTGCTGATGATGGTGCTAACATTATCATCACCACTGCATTATCTGGGGGTTTCACCTGCTTCACTTTGTTGTCCCCACACTCTGGTTTAAATGCCCCCTTACAATATAGTCTTTTGTTTATTCATATATTACCCCATCCTTCTAGCAAAATCACCTACTATGATTGAGAAATATTGTTCTTTAGTGGGTTACCTATATAAGAACAGGAAACCTAGAGGTAGGTGGGAGGGAATATATGAGCTAATTACATATATTAAATATTATATATTAAATTAAAAACCATGCAAACCACTGACATGTAACAGAATATTGCAACATCAAAAGTGCCAACATAGAAAAAGTGTCTGGATGTCTATAACATGTACACATGCAATAACATCAGTGCATGGTTTTCCAGCTACACAGAGATTGGCAGTTGATGGGGCCATACTGGCTGCCATCACAATACCCTTTATTTGTTTAAAAAAACAGCCTTATGCATTTCAGGACCAAATTATTACATTGATGATATTTTGGTCATCTGGAAAGTATATGAGAATCAGTTGAATTCATTTCAAAAATGGTTGAATGGAAGAGACCTTAGCCTTATGTCCCAAATAAATTACAATAGGTCTAAGATACCTTTTCTAGACATCATCATGATTAAATATGAAGATGGTAAGGTTGACATGACTTTATACAGAAAAGATACCGATGCAAATAAAAAGCTGCACCATCAAAGCGGTCACAGTTTGTCACTTAAGAACTTACCTTTTAGTCAATTTCTCAGACTAAAATGTATCTGCTCCAGAACAGAGGATTATATTTACCAGTAACATTGATGATGCATAGGTTCAAAGAAAGGGGGGTTCCCAATTAGGCAAATAAATGAAGAGATGAGTAGAGCAGGAAAGATAGAAAGGAAAACTTTATTATAATGTAAAAGCATGCTTAAGAATAATGACAATAGATTGGTGTGTAATCTGTTTTATAAACACGTGTTATATGAGATTGTACAGATACTACGCAGACACTAGCATGTAATTCAGGGTAGCTCCCACTTTTCAGATAAAGAATTGATGGTTGCATGCAAGAAACAGAAAACTCTAAAAGACATGCTGGTACCTTCAGTGCTCCCTATGGATCACGTGAACAAAGGTAGTAAAAGTACTTATGTTTCATGTGATAATTGTTCCACCTGTGGAGTTAATCTTAAAACTGAGATCTTCATGTTTCCGAGTATGGGTGAGAATTATCAAATGAGGCATTTTTCAAACTATAGATCTGAAGGAATTGTTTATATAGTTATTTGCCCTTGCAGATTGCTTTAAGTTGGTAAAACTGTATGCAGATGATGTCACAATATACATACCTTTCAAATCGAACCTTTCAGAAATCACAGTGGAGGAGTGGCCTAGTGATTAGGGTGGTGGACTTTGGTCCTGAGGAACTGAGTTCAATTCCCAGCACAGGCACAGACAGCTCCTTGTGACTCTGGGCAAGTCACTTAACCCTCCATTGCCCCATGTAAGCCGCATTGAGCCTGCCACGAGTGGGAAAGTGCGGGGTACAAATGTAAAAAAAATCAAGCATATAAACGGTGAGTGACCATACCCACTCACAAATGCGCAGTACAGACTTCCCTCTCTGTCCCACCCCCGCGTCAATACGTGCTGATGGGGGGTGGGACAGAGAGGGAAACTGCGCTAAGGGGAGGGAACCGCCGAGGTCGCCACCCCTCCCCCCCCCCGAGGTTGCCGCTACTGGTGCCCCCCCGGAGTCGCCGCTGCCGCCACCCCTCCATCCGGCCCGTCTCTTCGCTATTCAACTTACATCTCCGCAGCAGGCAGATCAGCTGAGCTGCCGTTGGCTTTCCTTCCCTGCCTGTGTCCCGCCCTCACCGACGTTATGTCACACGAGGGCGGGACACAGGCAGAGAAGGAAGGGCCGACGGCAGCTCAGCTGATCTGCCTGCTGTGGAGATGTAAGTTGAATAGCGAAGAGACGGGCCGGGTGGAGGGGTGGCGACGGCGACTCGGGGGAGGGCACTGGCAGCGGCGAACTCGGGGGGGGAGGGGGCAGTGGCGACCCACTAGCCCGTTTTAACGGGCTGAACGGCTAGTATATAATAAAAAATAGCCTAAGCCTAATGGCTATGACATTCAAACTAAAACTCAATAAAGAAAAAACACACTGCCTTATTCTTTCTTCTCAACATTTTACAAACTACCCCACAGCCATACATACCCCGGAACACACTCTTCCAATCTCAGATAACCTGAAAATCCTCGGCATTATTATTGACAGCAACCTAATGCTAAAGAACCAAGCCACTGCCATTACAAAGAAAATGTTCCACACAATGTGGAAACTCAAATGGGTAAAAACAATTCTTCCCGAAGGAAACTTTTCGCAACATGATTCAAACAATGGTATTAACATATGTCGATTACTGCAATGGAGTATATGTGGGTTGCAGGAACAAATCCTAAAGAATCTACAGACTGATCAGAATAGGGCAGCCAGGCTTATCTGTGGAAAATCTAAATTTGAAAGCGCAAAACCCTTCTGGGAAAAACTACACTGGCTACCAATCAAGGAACATATCACTTTCAAGATTTGTACCTTTGTTCACAGAAGAATATATAGTCTAGCCCCGAGCTATATGTCTGAACTAATCGACTTACCAATTAGAAACACAACTGAATCAGCCAGAACGTACTTAACTCTTCACTTCCCAAGTTATAAAAGCCTGAAGTATAAATCAACATGTGCGTCAAGTTTTTCTTACATATGCATACAGCTGTGGAATTCTCTACCAAAACGCCTGAAATCTACGAATAATCATCTAGAATTCCGAAAAAACCTAAAAACTCACCTGTTCAAGAAGGCATACTCACAGTATCTGACATAAACACCGAATAATGAAATATGGCATTTTAGTCAGGAAACGGACAGTTTTCAACCCCGACGTATGATCACACCCTAACATTTTGTCTGAATCACCCCAGCCTATTTACTGATACTTCTTTTCTGTACTTGTCACTGTAATAGTACCCCTATACTGTATTTGTTCACACCGGAGTCTGTAACCACCTCTCCGGAACTATGTAAGCCACTTTGAGCCTACTAATAAGTGGAAAAAGGTGGGATACAAATGTAACAAATAAATAAATTAAAAAAACAAAAACACAGGTTAAATCAAGGATTTTTGAACAGTCACCTGCAACATCACAAAGAAAACGTTAGTAGAACATTGCATACAATATAAACACAGTTTTGATCAATTAAGATTTGTGGTTATCAGCAAACCTTCCCTCCCATAGAGAGGAAAGAATATAGATAGATTATTACTGCATGAGGAGCAAAAGTTCATATTCAAATTTAATACTGTTATGCCAAATGGTCTAAATCACAAATCTAATCTTTCAGTGTTTCTGTAAAGGTTTAACTGGCAGTATGTGTACAAGTCTATGTATGTATATCATTATTTTATTTAGATATTTATTGGCAGATTATTTATTAATTTATTACAATACAAATAACAATAAAACGGTATCAAATGAAAAATAACCTTCAAATTATATAAATCAATGCATTACAAAAATAATGTGCAATTAATATACAAATAAAGCAGTCATTAAAGCACACACCACAATTAACCCAGTGATTTATTGATAAGGTGCAGCCATTACAAAAGAATATTGAAAATACTGCAGATGGCTACAATGCTATCAACACATTGGCTTTACCTACTGCACAGTAGCTAAAACAAGTTGTGCTGAACCTTTTAGAACAAATACTATAAGCAGACACTGCAAAAAGCAAGGCACAGTGCCCCCTTGGGTGCACGGAGCCGCCTACAATATGGCACTGTGCCCCGATGGGCATGCGCACCGGGCCAGCGGGGTGCAAGTGAGGCGTGATGGGCACGTTCCCGCCGCCCAAAGGGCACCCCGCTGAAAAGAGGGAAGGGCTACAAAGGGGTTTAAAAGCCCCTGGGTGGAGTCCGGACGGCCTCTTCAGGCGTCCGGGCACTGCATACACTACACATGCGACTCCTCGCCGTTCCCGAGCGCATGGGAGGAGGTATTCCTCGTGGAGTCCCGATCGTCCAGCTCTGCTCCGTGGGCGGCTCACTGAGTGGCCACGTGGAGTCCTCGGCGTCTCATTTTATCCTCGGCCAGCTTCCTGTTGCGGTCGGGCCAAAGGTGCATCACAGAGGTGCTCGGGCCCTCCTGACTCTTCACAGTGAGTATGGGAGTGCATCGGGGAGGGATTCCTGGCTGTTGGGCCACCACGTCTGGGCATCAGCACGCATAGGTGTTCTTTCGTTCGTGCCCCCCCTCTTCTCGTCGTCAGGGGTCCAGACTGTGGACTTGTGTGCTTACCTGCGGCCGGGTGCGGAGTTGGAGGGGAGCTGCGCGATTCTGGTCATTTCCACTTGCAGATAGGATGGCCCCCATCTCTTAGCAAGCACCCTGGGCAGATCTCCTGTGCCCAATCGTGCATCATTTGCCGTCTATCCACAACCATATACCAAGTGGCGATTTGCCAATTCATTTCCTTTCAGGGTCTGCAGGCGCTGAATTACTGGGATACCGGGAGAACCGTGGGCCCATTTCGTCCCTCTGACTCCTGTCCCGTGCGTTCTTACGCCTTTGCCTTCTGTGTTCCGGCCCGAGTGTGAGCCATATGGCCCGAGTGCCGCACATGTGTTGCCGAGTGGCCCAACATCTCACCCTGCGAGATAAAAATAGCGGTAGGTATACAGTCATATAGTCACGAGTACATAAATAATGACACACTGGGAAGAGCCCCGCATCCTATCTACGACGGTGTCCAATCTCTGCAATATAAGATAGTGGTTGGTAGATAGTCATAATTACATAAGTAATGCCATGCTAGGCAAAGATCAGGAGGTCATCGAGCCCAGCATCCTGTCCACGACGGCAGCCAATCCTGCCATGTTTTACTGAGTGTCCAACATCTCCGCCTGCAACATAAACTAGCGGTAGGTAGACAGTCATGAGTGCATAAATAATGCTACCCTGGGAAAAGACCAAGGGGCCATCGAGCCCCGCATCCTGTCCATGACGGCGTCCCAATCTCTCCATGTGTTACCGAGTGTCTACATCTCACTCTGCAATATAAACTAGTGGTTGGTAGATAGTCATAAATACATAAGTACTAGTCTATCATTGCATTGCAGTTGCTCGGGAACGTGTCCTATGTCCGGCGGTCGTTCTCCGTGGACCTAGTCATCCCACCATGATGGGGAGGCTGCTGAACGACGCCGGGCAACCTCTGGGTATGCATTTATGCTAATTGAATTAACCGGGGGACATTGACCGGGTGCCCTGGCAGAAGTCGTAAGCCGACCTTGGCCATGCGGGATCCCTGCCCTACCTGCCCCGGAACTGCTCTGTCCTGCCACCAGGGACGTGTCGTACTGATTCTGCCTTGGAGGGGGGAGGAGTTCTTTCGCATGAGACGCCTACCCTTTCAGATCCGCTAATGGGGGTACAATGATCTTCTTGACATTATATAAATCAATGCATTACAAAAATAATGTGCAATTAATATACAAATAAAGCAGTCATTAAAGCACACACCACAATTAACCCAGTGATTTAATGATAAGGTGCAGCCATTACAAAAGAATATTGAAAATACTGCAGATGGCTGCAATGCTATCAACACCTTGGCTTTACCTACTGCACATTAGCTAAAACAAGTTGTGCTGAACCTTTTAGAATAAATACTATAAGCAGACACTGCAAACAAATAAAGTCAGTAAACCTTTCAGCAGCGCATTTCAAAGGATTCTTAATTAGTCCTTAACAATCTCAGCTGTACTTAAAGAGATTCCAATGAATAGCTTTAATTTCTTTCAGCATTTAGCTTACTGAAACCAGCAAAAACAGGCAAACACAGTGTGCGGATGATCAGAAGCAAACACAGGAGCTAGAGGCTATTAATGCCATACTAGCGCCTGTGTTTGCTACCGCCCCATGATCGGAGCCCCAGAGCACATGAAACAATGCGCTCGCGGGCTCTGACTGCAACTAGCATGCAAATGTATGCTAAACAGGGCTTTTAGTGTAAGCAGCATGCAAACATATTCTTTCCCAATGATCAGCGGGCAGCGTGCAAAACATTGGTGCGCTGTCCGCAGCAAACCCTACACCAGCTCAGAGCTGGCGTTAGGGTTTGCAGACCATTGGGGAGGAATGGTGAGCCCTGTCTAGCATACATTTGCATGCTAGCAGGCCCTTCCCATTCCCCCTATTACAGCCATCCCACAGGAGCAAGAACCCCAACCCCCCCCCACCCCAAGCCAGCGACATGGGGGCTGGAGGTCTGGCACACCTCCAGCCCCCCTAACCCCCCTCACATCCCCCCCCAAAAGCCCTGGTTGCCTAATGGGGCCTAAATCAAGCCCCCCCCAGTCTGGTGATCTAGCAGCCCTTTTCCCTGCCCCCCCCCCCCCCGTAAATTTGTTGGAGGAGGTAGGTAGTACACTCCCTAATCTTCCAGCGATGCATTGAAAATGGTGGTGCCCAGCCCTGCCCAGTGTATCCTGAGATGCGTTAGAGGGGCTTCAAAGCATATAATACCTCCCTCCTCCAACAAAGGTACAGGGGGGCGGGGAAGAAGGCCACTAGAACACCAGGGTGGGGGGCTTGATTTGCAGCCCACTGGGCCACCAGGGCTTTTGGGGGTGAACTTGTCAGGGGGTCGAGGGGACTACAGGTCCGGCGGACCTCCAGCCCTTGTGTCACTGGCTTGGGGTGGGGATTCAGTGGGGATACTAGGCCACAAGGGCTTCGCTGTTTTGGGTCTGGTGGTCCCAAGAACTTCCAGCCCCTGTGTTTGACAGGTCTGGGCTTTTGACAGCCCAGACCTATCAAACAAGTGTGGGATATGCTCAGGCACCATCCTCCCGCACTTTCCCCTATGATCAGAGATAATGGCACGCATAAATATGCATGCTATTATCTCTGATCATAGGGGCAGTAAAGCTTGGCGCTGTTCCAGCATTATTTTTAGAGCGTTGTTTGGAACAGTGTGGGGCTTTCGATCATCTGGGCAACAGAATCTTCAAGGTGTTCAAAAAAGTGCTTTAGCAGCTTCCCAACAGAAGTTTGAAACAATGTTTTTGGTCCTTCCTAGTATCACAAAAAAAGTGCTTTTTACAGCTTGAAATAGCGCTACAGCTGTTTCCTGACAAAAGTTTATAACAGCGTCTCTAGTCCCTCCAAATATCACACTTCAGTTGCTGGGACTGCTGCTTTTTAACATATTTATAAATGATCTAGAAATGGGAGTTACTAGTGAGGTAGTTAAATTTGCTGATGACACAAAATTATTCAAAGTTTTTTAAATCACGAGAGGATTGTGAAAAATTACAAGAGGACCTTATGAGACTGGGAGACCGGGCATCCAAATGGCAGATGACGTTTAATGTGAGCAAGTGCAAAGTGATGCAATGGGAAAGAGAAACCTGAACTATTGCTACATAATGCATGGTTCCACGTTAGGAATCACCGACCAAGAAAGGGATCTCGGCATTGTCGTTGATGATACGTTGAAACCCTCTGCTCAGTGTGCTATGGCGGCTAAGAAAGCAAATAGAATGTTAGGTATTATTAGGAAAGGAATAGAAAACAAAAGTGAGGACATTATAATGCCTTTGTATTGGTCCATGGTACAACCACACCTCGAATATTGTGTTCAATTCTGGTCGCCGCATCTCAAAAAAGATATAGTGGAATTAGAAAAGGTACAGAGAAGGGTGACGAAAATGATAAAGGGGATGGGACGACTTCCCTATGAGGAAAGGCTGAAGCAGCTAGGGCTCTACAGCTTGGATAAAAGATGGCTGAAGGGAGATATGATAGAGATCTATAAAATAATGAGTGGAGTGGAACGGGTAGACGTGAATCGTTTGTTTACTCTTTCCAAAAATACTAGGAGTAAGGGGCATGCAATAAAGCTACATAGTAGTAAATTTAAAATGAATTGGAGAAAATATTTCTTCACTCAACATGTAATTAAACTCTGGAATTCGTTGCCAGAGAATGTAGTAAAAGCAGTTAGCTTAGCGGGGTTTAAAAAAGGTTTGAATAGCTTTCTAAACGAAAAGTCCATAAGCTATTATTAAAATGGACGGGGAAAATTCACTGCTTATTTCTAGGATATGCAGCATAAAATGTAGTGTACTGTTTTTGGATCTTGCCAGGTACTTGTAACCTGGATTGGCAAGTACCAGCTGATTGTCAAGGACTAATTAAGAATCTTTTGAAATGCACTGCTGACATGTTTACTGATTTGTTTGCAGTGTCTGCTAACAGTATTTGTTCTAAAAGGTTCAGCACAACTTCAGTTTTAGCTAATGTACAGTTACGTAAAGCCAATGTGTAGATAGCATTGTCACCATCTGTAGTATTTTCAATATTCTTTTGTAATGGCTGCACCTTATCATTAAGTCACCATGTTAACTGTGGTGGGTGTTTTAATGACTGCTTTTTGGATGTTGATAAAAGTATTTGCCTTATTTGTATATTAATTGCACCATTTATATATGCAACAACATTTATTATATAATTGAGCTTATTATGGTTTTAAGGTTGTTCATTACCAATTTTTGGAATCAGTTTCATTAATTTTGAAGTGATTGTTATAGACCCGCTCTCTGAATTGATGTCTCAATGCATCTTCTTTCTTCCTCTTTTCTTGGGGGGGGGGGGGGGCGAGGTGACTCAGACTTTTCTCTCTTGTCTTGAGAGGGTGACCCAGATGTTTTTTGAGATGCTTGGATTTGTCTCTAGGCTTGTTGTACGGATGTATCTGCATCACACATCCTAATGTGGCAGGTTCACTATCAGGTTCTTTTTCCTGACCTATGGATTAAAAGATATAAAATCATAAAACTAACAAACAAGTGCTCACAGGTTCCTGACGCTTGAGGCCATCAAGATGGCTGCCACCAAAGCCTGGTGCTGTACCATGCAGACGTCATGTGACCGAAGCTACAAGCGTCATTTTCTAAGGCTAGTAAACACTGAGAAAAAGACTTTCTGTATTTGACAGGTAAGTAACCACGAATTTGAAATATCAGGCTGCAAAGACAACAGTTCTTTTCAAAACATAAAGGTTTACTTTGTTGTCATGGCGACTCCCCACACTGTGTGGGAAATTTATTTGAACAGTAGGGATGATCGGCAGCTGGCACTTAGTGCGTATGCTGTCCTCTTTTCTCGATGTGATGGTTGGATTTGTCTCTAGGTTTGGCGTATGAATATGACTGTATTGTCTGCCCTGCAGCAGTCTCTTTTTCTTAGCCTATGGATAGAAAGTACAAAATCATAAAACTAATGAGCAAGCACTTGCAGGTTCCTGTTGCTTGAGGCCATCAAGATGGCTGCCGGCAAGACTCTTCACTGTATCGTGCGGGCGTCACATGGCTGAAGCTACAAGTGCCATTTTGTAAGGCTATCAAATGCTGAGAAAAAATACTTTCTGAAAAAGTAAGAAGCTGGGATCAGAAGGGAGAATCCTCCAGCTTAGGAGAAGAGATGCTGCTAAAGTGTTTCACATTCCAGGAAGCAGGAGAAGAGTGAAGCCGCTGTGTGGCAGTTTGTTTGGATGACCCAGTGCAAGAGAAGAGGTATGGCCCAAGCTCCAGGTGCATCATGCTAGCCTTCAGCCAGAGAAATCTTTGGGTCATTCCATGTCAAGTGGTCTGGTGGTCTCTGCCCTGCGCGACCATCACGGATTTCGATGAAATTTTCTGTGAACATTCATACATGTCCCCAATGAACATTGGTAAAGTTTTACGTTTGCCGATGCAATACTTGCTGAGATATAGTAATCTGTTTTACCCCATACTGCAGCCTTCGCGCAGGGACCAACAGACCACTTGACATGGAATGACCCATGATCGTTTTACTCTTTTCCTGTAGACTCTATGTCAAATTATTTTTATTGCCCTTCTTTTGTCCATTTAGTTCCTCTGCGGAGTGCCCATTAAACCAACAGCCTCCCTTGTTGTTTTTGCAAGTGTAGGTAGCTTGCTCCTGCCGAGGGATAGTCAAGAAAATCCTGAGCTACCCACCAAGGACTCTTTATCTTTGCTCTGTGTGCTTGGGAAGAGAGTGGTGGAGGAGATTAAGATTTTTAGCCATGCATACCAAAAAATACTATTTGCACCCCTCCTCAGAGGTCACCCTGAACCTCATTTACTAGAGAAGCAGCTACATACAAAATTCACAAGCCCACTTTGGGCCTCATCTTTTCTTCCCCTTCCTATCCTAGGAGAGTGCTGAGACTTAAGGGAGAAGCTCTCGGTTATCCAGGAATGGTAGTCTCTGAGGATCCAAAGAGGATCTGGAGACTGGGAGATAGTTAGAGGCTGACGTTGGTGAAGGAGGAGTTAGTCCCATGCTCATGGATCCTACTTTTTAGCTTGCCTAAATTCTAGTAGAAGTGAAGTTTTGGGCATGAGAATGCTTCAGAATTGTTGTTAGTGTATGAACTGGAGCTCATCTGCCCTATGTCAGGAGGATCCTTCAAAGTGTCTTGAGCCTCCATAAAGTTGGAGTTTGCATCAGGCCTTCAAGTACCAATATCAGGAAAAGCCATGGAAGGTCCCTCTCCAAAAAGTGTCTTTTTTCTACACAGCAGTAGTATACACTAGAATTGTCTGTGACTATTTCTGTGGATTTTTGGACTGTTTTGGGGTTGTTGTTTTTTTCATTTTCTCTATGGATTGTACCAAGCACAAATGCACCGCATGCCAAATCATTCATTTGTGTCAAGTACCCCAGTGAAAAGATTGCTTTTGAATAATATCCTACTGTGTGGCAGTGTTTTCTACTGGAATGTTCAAGAGGACTATTCCAGAAGCCTAGGCCCCTGAAAGGCTTTCTTTCTTTGATCCAGTAGAACCCAAGGAGCATGGGGTGTTTACTTCTCCCAGTGGACCCCCAAAGTTCTGCTTGCCTGGGAAATAAGGGTTTCAGAAGCTGAAGGGAGGGATGCTAAAAATGAAAGCAAGAAAATGAGAGGGTGGTGGACACTGGGAACAAATAGAGAAGTGATAGGAGTCTGTGACAGAAATCAAGCATACATGGGATAGGCACAGAGAGGAGAGGCGGGGAGAAGGTCACATATTGATGGCAAAGTAAACAGGTATAAATGAGCACAATGGGAGAACCAAGCATTCCTTATCTGCCAGTATCTTCTATGTGTTATACAAATATTCTATTTTATTCTCTATGATTTACAGACAACTAAATCTCAATAGGTCCAAAACAGTGCTAGGTCATAACCTGTGCCTAGTCAAACATTATACAAAATTTCCACATAATAGCAAAATAACACTGTAAAAATTAGTCAATAACTATAACAACCTCTACTTATGGCCAAAACATTTCTGCAAGATAAGGTTTCAACAGTTTACTAAAAGAAAAAAAGAGTATTGTTGTTTAACAGATATGAGAAATTTGTTCCAAATCAAAGCAATCTGATAGGCAAAAGAACTGTCCACAACTTTTTTTTAAAGCTTATACCTTTAGAGCTTGGAAAACCTAGCAAATAGTGAATAATCATTCAAAATCTTCTGTTAGGAGAAGCTCTGTTAAATATATAAGTACCTGACCAAAAATTATTTTATGTGCAAAACATGCCAGCTTAAATATTATTCTAGCTTCGAAAGAGAGCCAGTGTAGTTTCATCAGCAGTGAAGTTGCTCTCTCAAATTTCCTAGACCCATAAATTATTTGGCAGCAATATTTTGTTTACATTGAATTTTTTGCTTCAGATATTATGGACATTCTTGAAAGAGTTCAATCAAGTCTGAGGAGTAGTCGAGTGGTTAGTGCAATGGACTGTAACCAAGGGACCCAGATTCAAATCCCACTTTAACTTTAAAAATGGGCAGAAAATAAATCGATTTGTAGATAGGACAGAACATACTACCGTTCTCACTCACCCACTAAGACTTAGGCATAAGAGTAATCACATCAATCAAATACGCATACTAAAGCAACAACATTGCAGAGAAGTAATATAATCAAATATACAAACAAAGACACAGACAGAAACCACCATCCATATATAAGACACCTGCAAGTCTGAAGACTATTGATGTGGTATACATTCAAGTACAGTCCGGCTGATATTCAGCACCATTTAACCAGCCAGGAATGGCTCCTGGCCAGTTAAATAGCACTTAACTGGCTAAGCGCTAATATTCAACGTGAAATAGCAGGTTATATCTGCTGAATATTACCCCTTAGCACATAGGGCTAGATTCTATATAAGGTGCCTAAAAAATCCGCATGGTAAACATTTTCGCCTAAGCATATTCTATGAGCAGTGTCTAGATTTAGGTGTGGTATATAGAATACGCTTAGTTGATATCCCAGCACCTAAACCTAATTCAGTGTCCTTGTAACCTGTATTATATAGGGCGTACTTCTAGATCTATAAAGTTACGCTTGAATGAGCATAAGTCCCGTATTATGTGTAAAAAGGACCATGCACCACTGGTATCTCATTGGTTGGAAAACTCTCATTCTCCAATGGACATCAAATGGAGAGTGCTAGAACAGATACATCTGGGTTGGGAGGGTGGGGACCTGGAGAGGTTATGAAATTATCGTGAACAGTATTGGATCTTTTCTTTAAGAACAATGTCACTGATGGGACTTAATTTAGAAATTGATTGGGCTTCATTATTGCAATGTGGATTGTTGAGTGGGAGGAGTTCCATAGGGTGGGATCCTATCAGAAAACGGATTTAAAAAGCGTGATGTTTTTGACGTTCATGTATAATTACTGAAGGAGACACCAAAGTTGTATGGCATCTTAGTTGAGGTATGTGGGTTGTCTTGTTTGTATATAATTTTGTATATTTAGAGGGTTTCAGCTTACTGATATTACATTTTATTTGTATTTTAGACCCTAGCCATGACGCAGAGTGGCAAAACATGGCCCACGTTGAAATTTAATGAAGATTATATGAGTGAAGATGTTTTAAGATTTTCTAATGATTAGTTGAAGATGTTTCAATAAACATTTTCAAAACTGGACTACTCACCTATTGAAGATTTTTCATAAATTAATCCTTCCAATGATCATTTGGTCATTTGGGGTACCTTTTTATGCCTTAGCTGTTCTGAAACCAGGTCTAGCCCAAAACATCTTAGTTTTAGTCCTGGAAGTTTTTATTTTGTTCCATTATGGCAGAAAAATGTCCAAGTGTTGGGAATGCCCAAATCCTGCCCCTGACATGCCCCTCACAAACTCCCTTTTGATTTGCATTGCAGATGGACTGCACAGAAACCATCTAAAAATATATTTTGAAAATAGCAATTTGGATGTTTTTGCAAGAAAAACATCTAAATGCTGATTTGTGCCATTTTTTGGATATTTTTCTCTTTTGAAAATGAGCTCCTGACAATATCTTAAACTGTTACCTGATGTGGACAGGAAGCCAGTGCAATTGAAATAGCAAAGGTGAGGCCTGATTAGATTGTTTTGCATTATATAATAGCCGTGCCATAGTATTCTGTAAGGTTTGGAGCTGTTTAACCTGACATTAAAGCAATCCAGCATAGTTGAAGTTACCATTACCATTATTAACTCCAATAATCAATCCATGGCAGGAAGCTTGCCTGTAATCCAGCAAGCTGTTGTTTTCTCTGGGTTTAGGACTAATTTATGGTCAAACTAGTAAAAAAAGGCCAGTTTCTGACACAAATGAAACGAGCGCTAGCAAGGTTTTCCTCGGCTTCCCTGCAGCCACCCATATTCAGCGACCCTCCTCTCCCCCTGCAGCCACCCATGTCCAGTGACCCTCCTCTCCCCCTGCGCCCACTGCAGCCACCCATGTCCAGCGAACCTCCTCTCTCCCCTGCCCCCCTCCTGCCACCCATGTCCAGCGACCCTCATCTCTCCCCTGCCCCCCCCTCCAGCCACCCATGTCCAGTGACCCTCCTCTGGACATGGATCAGCTATGAGGCATGTTTTTTTCCCCCGTGTTCAGCCTGATCTACGGAGCCTAGCAGACCAACTCGGAATGAACCACGGTCCCAGGCAGCAAGACAGAACGTTGGAGGTGAGAATTATTATATAGGATAACCATCTGGATATGACAGAAAGGTGGTTCTGTAAAGAATTCGGGTCCAAACATGATGGAGAAATAGGATGGTATAAAAGAATATCATCTGTACGTAAAGCATCTTATACCCTGGGTCTGTATTGTGGAAGGGCTGTCTGGTAAGGTTTGTCTCTTTGCGGATTATACTAAACTCTGCAACAGGGTGGACACCCTGGAGGGTGTGAATGACATGAGGAAGGACCTAGCGAAGCTAGAAGAATGGACAGATATTTGGCAACTAAGGTTTAATCCCAAAAAATGCAGGGTCATGCACTTGGGTCACAAAAATCTGAGGGAACAGTACAGTATAGGGGGTGTAGTGCTTCAGTGTGCGAAGGAAGAGCGGGACTTAGGGGTGATTGTGTCTGACGACCTTAAAGCTTTAAAACAGGTAGAAAAAGCGACGGCCAAAGCCAGAAGGATGTTTGGGTGCATAAAGAGAGGCATGACCAGCAGGAAAAAGGAGGTGATAGTGCCGTTGTATAAGTCTCTGGTGAGGCCTCATTTGGAGTACTGCGTGCAGTTCTGGAGACCGCACCTACACAAAGATATAAACAGGATGGAGTCGGTCCAGAGGGCAGTTACGAAATTAGTAAGCGGTCTTGAATGCAAAAAATTATAGGGACAGGCTTATGAACCTCAACATGTATACGCTGGAAGAGACGAGGGAGAGAGGAGACATGATAGAGACATTTAAATATCTCAAGAGCATTTATGTACAGGAAGAGAGCCTTTTTCAAATAAAGGAGAGCTCTGGAATGAGGGGGCTTATGACAAAGATCAGAGGGAATAGTCTTAGGAGTAACCTAAGATTATTTCACAGAAAGGGTGGTAGAGGCGTGGAATGGCCTCCCGGTGGAGGTGGTGGAGTTGAGGACTGTTCCAGAATTTAAAAAGGCATGGGATAAGCATGTGGGATCACTTAGGAACAGGAAGAATTAGGGGTTACAGAGGATGGGCAGACTGGATGGATCATATGGCCTTTATCTGCCGTCATGTTTCTATGTTTCTATGTATTACTGTGCCTAGAGGACTTAGAAAAAGTAGGGGAGATCAGGGCCGTGCCGATGCGGTAAGCGAGGTAAGCGCCGCAGGGGGGCGCCCACCTCTGGAGGGCGCCACCGCGGTGCTTACCCTCGCCCCGCGCCCCCGAGGACTTTAAATTACCTCGGTCGCAGCCGCTGCAGCAGCGTCGGTGAAAGCGCTGCCGACGTCTCCCTTCCCTTGCACTCATTGGTTCCCTCATTGTCCCGCCTTCTTCTGACGTCAGAAGAAGGCGGACACTGAGGGAACCAAGAGCGCGGTGGGGGCGATGCGCCCCGGGTGTCAGCGGGTGGGGGGGTGCGCCGCTCCCGCTGCTCCCACCATACCTTCTTTTAAAAAAGAAATCAGTAAAGCGGCGTGGCAGGCAGCGCAGCTTCGCGTCTGCCCTGCTTGTAAAACAAGTAGATCTCCTCGTCGGGCCTTCGCTCACTAGGTCCCGCCCTCGAGGAAATAGGAACCCAGTGAGCGAAGGCCCGACGAGGAGATCTACTTGTTTTACAAGCAGGGCAGACGCGAAGCTGCGCTGCCTGCCACGCCGCTTTACTGATTTCTTTTTTAAAAGAAGGTAGGGTGGGAGCAGCGGGAGCGGAGCACCCCCCCCCCCCACCCGCTATCATCTCGACGGAGCTGGTAGTCGGGTCGGATCAGGGGTGCCCAGATGGCAGATGGGGAGGGGAGCCCAGATGACAGAAGGGAATGGGGTGGGGAGCCCAGATGGGAGAAGGGGATGGGGAGGGGAGCCCAGATGACAGAAGGGAATGGGATGGGGTGCCCAGATGGGAGAAGGGGATGGGAAGGGGAGCCCAGATGACAGAAGGGGATGGGATGGGGTGCCCAGATGGGGAGGGGAGCCCAGATGACAGAAGGGGATGGGGATGGGAGCCCAGATGACAGAAGGGGATGGGGTGGGGAGCCCAGATGGGAGAAGGGGATGGGGAGGGGAGCCCAGATGACAGAAGGGAATGGGATGGGGTGCCCAGATGGGAGAAGGGGATGGGAAGGGGAGCCCAGATGACAGAAGGGGATGGGATGGGGTGCCCAGATGGGGAGGGGAGCCCAGATGACAGAAGGGGATGGGGATGGGAGCCCAGATGACAGAAGGGGATGGGGAGGGGAGCCCAGATGGCAGAAGGGGATGGGGTGGGGAGCCCAGATGACAGAAGGGGATGGGGTGGGGTGCCCAGATGGGAGATGGGGATGGGGAGGGGAGCCCAGATGGGGTCTGGGGCTGAAAGGGGAGGCCCTAATGCAAGGCATGTGGATGAAGGGAGCTGGAACTGGGGGCTGAAAAGGAGGGTAGGTGGGATAAGGGGGCTAGTACTGGGACTGGGGGCTGAAAAGGGACAAGAGCTGAAACTGTGGGGACTGGGGGCTGAAAAGAAGACAGGGAGAAGTGGCTGGGGCTGAAGCTTGGGACTAGTGAGAGAAAAGGGCTGGGTTTGAAACTGGGGGCTGAAAAGGGGACAGGGAGAAGTGGCTGGGGGCCGAAGCTCAAGACTGGTGGGAGAAAAGGGCTAGGGCTGAAACTGGGGACTGGTGGGATAGTGGGGCTGGAACTGGGGGCTGAAAAAAAGGGGCAGAGAGAGGGGACAGATCCTAGATGGAAGGGGGAGTGAGAGGGAGGGCAGACCTTAGATGGATGGGAGAGGGAGGGCAAATGGTGGATTGAGCGGACAGAGAGAAAGGGCAGACAGTGGATGGAAGCGATAGAAAGGGCAGACAGTGAATGGAAGGGGGAGAGAGAGGGCAGACAGGGGCAGATGGTGGATGGAAGGTGCTGAGATAGAGGGCAGATGTAGATGGAAGGGGCAGGGAGAGAGGGCAGACATTGGATGAAGGGAACAGCAGAGAGGGCAGACACTGGATGGCAGAGAGAGAACAAAGACAGATGCTGGATGGAAGGAAGGAAGGAAGACAGTGAAAAGAAGATGAGGAAAGCAGAAACCAGAGACAACAAACTGTAAATAAAATATTTACTTTTATTTTTTTGCTTTAGGATATAGTAGTATTGTAGCTGTGTTAATAAATGTTTATAATAGGTAATCTTTTTATTGGACTAATTTTAATACATTTTGACTAACTTTCGGAGAACAAAACCCCCTTCCTCAGGTCAGGATAGGATACTGTAACAGCACTATACTGTATTGACCTGAGGAAGGATGTTTTGGCCTCTGAAAGCTAAATGTATTAGTCCAATAAAATGGTATTATTTTATTTTCTATATTTGTTTTATTTCTATTTGTTAATTTGTAAAGTGGTGATTGGTTCTTGTTAGTTTTTTTCAAATTTACCTCTGCAGTCTTTATATTTTGCACAGTACTAGGGGATATTTTCTGTTTATGTGGTGTTGCATTGTATGCAGAGTCTGGCATCTTGGGGGTTCAGTTTAATTTTTGTCTAGCGTTTGGAATATGTCCACTTTGAGAATTTACATCTGCTATCTTATTTTGCAATGTATAGCAATTTGTTTCTAAGAATATTGCTGACAATTCCTGTCAGTGTGGCAAGTGGTGAGCGATCATTTTCACCGGTGGGGGGGGGGGGGGGGCCTGATCATTTTCATGGGGGGTAGGGGCGCCAACTGATAGTCTGCAGGGGGGCACCAGAGACCCTAGGCACGGCCCTGGGGGAGATAGAATGGATCCTTGTGGGACACCACTAACCAAAGGGTGAGATTTGAAACTGGCTATCCAAAGATGTAAGGTCTTTAAGGGGGTCTTTTACTAAGCCGCGGTAGCGTGTTTAGCTCATGGTAGAAGTCAGCTGGCGGTAAATGCCGAGAAGCTCATAGGAATATAATGGGCATCTTGGCATTTATAACTAGCTGATTTCTACCACAAGCTAATCAATAGACATCAAACAAAATTAAAACATGGAAAAGAAAATAAGATGATACCTTTTTTATTGGACATGACTTAATACATTTCTTGATTAGCTTTTGAAGGTTGCCCTTCTTCATCAGATCAGAAATAAGCAAATGTGTTAGCTGACAGTGTATTTAACAGTCTCTCATAGATGGTCTAGCAGGGTGGATAGGCGATGTGTATGGGGACTTCAAAGCATTCCATAGTCTAGCTAAAAACACTACCACAGCTTAGTAAAAGACCCCCTAAATAATATAATATATGGCAATATCTGTGTGCGATAAGAATCCAGAATTGTAACTACTCTAGTTGCTGGGGCACTCCATGGAGCATCACTTTCTGTAGACATAGTAGTACACAGTTCTTTACCAACTTTCTAAAGAGAAGCACTCAGGAAAGTCATAGAAGAATGCAGTTCATTCCTGCTCTGCAGCACCCCCACAGTTGTTACTAAAGTCTAAAACATATCTCTGCTAATGCATCTCAGTCCTGTCCATTGCTATTCCACTATTAAGATCCCTCACTCCTGGCATCTCTGCCACTACACTTCAGTACCATCCTGCTGTTCTGGTGCTGGATCTCTTCCTTCCTCCCCCTCAGCTCCCTCTTAGTTCTTCCTCTTTGGTTTCAGCTTGTGTTGACACATGTTGACAAATCTGAGGTCTCTTGCATGTCGAAGGCATGAAGCAACCTTCTGCTTTTAGAATTTTGTCTGCCTCTTCTGCTTTTCTAGACCCAACATGGCAGTATCATTCCAGTAAACAGCACCTTGAGGTAGAGATAACAAACTATTCTAGACTGGAGGAATTCTCAAAACTTCCAGTTGTTCTCCCTTTGTGTGCTTAATAGAATGGAGGATGGAGGAGTGGCCTAATGGTTAATGCAGCAGATTGTAGACCTGGGGAACTGGGTTCAATTTCCACTGCTGCCCAGTGGCGTACCGAGGGCGGGGTGGTGGGGGTGGTCTGCTCGAGGTGCATGCCGCTGGAGGGGCGCAGCTGTCGGCTCTGCTGGTTCCCTGCTCCCTTTGCCCCGGAACAGATTATCCTGTTCCGGGGCAGAGGGAGCAGGGAACCAGCGGAACGGACAGCCGCACAGCTGCTCCCAGCAGGTAAGAATGCACCCCGGGGGGGGGGGGGTCGTTCTGCACCCGGGGGGAACGGACGCCGTTGCACCCAGTGGGGGGGGGGGGTGCGCAGCGGCGATCCGCCCCGGGTGACAGCCGACCAAGGATCGCCACTGCTGCTGCCCAACAATTAACAGTGGGTTGAGAGTGTGGGGAACAGGGTTCAATTCCAACTGCAACTTCATGCAACCCTGGGCAAGTCACTTAGCCCTCCATTGCCCTAGGTACAATATACTACTTTGTATGTGAGCCCATTAAGGACAGTGCAAGTAACTGTACATAAACAACACTGGGGCAACTAGTGTGCACAGATTCCTCAAAACACAGGGACTACATAGATCCATTACTCAATTCATGTTCAAAAGAGGCAGTATATCAAATTGATATAGAATCAAGAGGGGTGGCCACCTACCACAAGAACAATTGAGCTAATCACAGAAACTGGTAAGATTATTTATTTATTTGGATTTTGCTCACACCTTTTTCAGTAGTAGCTCAGGGTGAGTTACATTCAGGTACACTGGGTATTTCTCTGTCCCTGAAGTGCTCACAAACTAATATTTGTACCTGAGGCAATGGAGGGTTAAGTGACTTGCCTATGATCACAAGAAGCAGCAGTGGGACTTAAGCTGGCCACCTCTAGATGTCAAGATGGGTGTTCTAACCACTAGGCTACACCTATATGTACACAAATATTGGGTGTCCAAACATACACCAGTCTGGGTGCCCACATTGGAGCCCTGGGCAAGTGCCTTGTTTGCACCCCCCCTAAAGCCAGCCCTGAACAGAAGTGGATTTATTTAGCCCACCTGACCAAAAAGATGTTCCTCCATCCTCTCCCGCTGCACCCACAGAGCTGGCTCCTATGTCTACACAGAATCGGGTCTCACCCCACATTACTGGGGCACCTAAATGGGGGCCAAATTAGAGTTGAGGAGTAGCCTAGTGGTTAGTGCAGTAGACTTTGATCCTGGGGAACTGAGTTCAATTCCCACTGCAGCTCCTTGTAACTCTGGGCAAGTCACCTAACCCTCCATTGCCCCTGGTACAAGATAAGTACCTGAATATTTGTAAACCACTTTGAATGTAGTTGCAAAAACCTCAGAAAGGTGGTATATCAAGTCCTATTTCCCTCCCTTTCTATCCCCTTATTATATCTCATGTGTGGACATGGTTATGTTTTGTTTAAAATTATTTGGGCATGAAGTAGATGGAATGTATAATGGTGCGTTGGTCCAATGTCTGAATATGGCTCAATTTGTGATAGTGTTTATGTTACTCTCTCATAAGTATATAAGTACATAAGTATTGCCATACTGGGACAGACTAAAGGTTTATCAAGCCCAGTATCCTGCTTCCAACAGTGGCCAATCCAGGTCACAAATTTTGTTTCTCTTCTCTCTCTACAGTAAGGTTTCCCAAATCTGTCCTGGGGACCCCACAGCATTTCTGCTTTACTTTTCACAGAGATTCGCCAAGTTACCTAATTCCAGGCTGGAGACTTTTTGGCCAGTCTTGGTTTTCAACTTACATTCCAAAGCAGTATAATGCCTGATTCTGCCCATTGAAATCAGTACTGCAAGTCCCATAATGCACCAGGATAGGGTGGTCAGAAATCCAGGCCTGTCCCCAGGCACTATCCCCAGGCTTGGTATCTCTGCTGTCTATGACTGTCATTGACATGGAATTGTCCCTTGCCATCCAATAAAAATATTTTTAAAAAGAATTGCCTCCCAACTGTTTTAGCTTGAGGTAGTTCCAGAGTGTCTTAAGCAGGACATAAGAAAGAAGGGACTGACTCCCTGGGAGCTCATGGAGTTGCCTCTAGCAGCATCTGTCTGACAAAAAGCCTGGTATGGAATATATTGATTTACTAGAACAGACCTGCCCAAACCTGTTCTGGGGACCCTACAGCCAGACGGGTTTTCAGGATATCCACAATGAATATCCATGAATAAATCTGCATATGTTAGAGAATCAGCTTAGGTAAATGCATCTGATGCATATTCATTGTAGATATTCTGAAAACAGAACTGCCAAGCATAGGCGGTCGGTGGCCCAACTGTTTGGGGAGGCTAAAGGGGGCGGGGTTAGGGGTGGGGCCAGGGTGGAGCTTAAATCCATAATTGTCTGATAACACACAGAAAAAAAAATAAAAATAAAAGTCACAATACCTTTTATTAAATTTAGATATTAGATATCTATCATATGTCAAAGCATAAAGTGGTTGCTCAAAGCATATTCTAACCACAATCGCTCAACTGCAAAACACTATGCACAACTTTGTGCAAAAACACACTCATAACCTTACTGTACCATAAATATTACACTGGGCAGAACCTAATACACCAATATACCACCCATACGGAAAATGCAGAACATCAACAATATTATACAGGATCATGTCACAATTCTCATGTACAGCCACAAAACATCCTTTTAGGGTGGATAGTATTCACAATGAGCTCCTTTTATTAATGACCAGATAGAGATAAGAGTTTTCAAATTTCAATTTTGGCACAGTATAAGTCATCTTTATGACTACTGATGCACTCAAGCTTGCAAGTAATTAATTAAAGCCACAGTCTCACACTACCTGTGTATAAAACAGGATACAGGACCAAGTTATCACCCACAGTTAAATGTGAATCTTTCAGCATATAGAGTGGAGAAAAAAAGGGGGGTTCAGTAACGCCACCCAGCCAGCCCAAGATGATCAAACTATAAGGCGTAGGCCCGGCGCAACATCATCTAGCACCCCAAAAAACTCCACACTATCAAATGTCCAAAATATGAAAAATGGATTTGAAATGTCCTGCTGAGGGTTAATAATGGACAAAATCCTGTATCCACAAAGTTGAGATGAGATCACAGAGTCATCACAAACAAAATATAGGAAAACCAAAAGCATTAGGGGCTTATAGCCCATTTAGTTAGTTATGTTTAAACAAAAGAGATCTGCATGAAACAAAATATTTATTTTTTTGTTTTGACTTAAAACCTTCAGAGTCAGCACCTACCTCTCCTGAAATCCAACGTGCGCTGCTGCATGCCACAATTTCTGGGTCTGGGAAGGAAGTGGGAACAACTCCAAAAACATCCCTGGTGGTACATGTAGGCCACCTGGACCTCCCACCCTCCAACACCTCAAATTACCATGATAGCCCACTCCTGGCCCGGGCCCCCAGACCCCACCCGTTTTCCCACACACCTTTAAGTTGGAAGGGAGGACTAATGCCATGCCCACTTGATCTTTCCCTGCAACATCATCTTGATTGAAAAACACCGTGACCTGCCCAGAATCAGTCAGTCTAGTGAATTTATCAATGAAATGCTGTTCTGTTCCAAGCAAGAAGCAAGCAGCAGACAGCAGTGCAGTTTAATCTAGGAGTAGTAGAGCAGTGTGTGCAGCAAAACCAGGTCACTTTCTTACTTACCAGCCTTCAGTTCAGCTTCAGCCTTGAGTCTTCTTCTTAATCTTCCCTACAATAATGGCCCCTCCCGCATGTTCCCGCCTATGCAGAACAGGAAGTGTTGCATTGCATCACGGACGGGAGGCAGGACTCAGGAGCTCTCGTAGCAGGGAAGGCTGAGGCGCTGAGCCTAACTACTGGCTGAGCGGGCCTTAGACGATCGGTGACGTAATGTTGCAAGCCCGAACCAAACCGAAGGCGGATCGGCGGTGTACAGTGGAGGCAAAAAGAGGAGGACTGGAGGAGGAGGAGGGACACGGCGCGCCGCTGGTGACACACTGACGAGTAGCCCCGGGTGGGCGGAACTGGGCATGGGCATGGCGGCGCTCAGCGGTGATGGCGGCAGCACTGTCTGCAAAGAAGACAAGTCAGATTCAGGACCGCTCCCGACTCGGAGAAAAACAGCTGATCCAACCATCCGCCGCGGCTGGGGAGGCTTAGCCTCCCCAAGCCTCTTATACCGGGCGCCTATGCTGCCAAGTTACCCATTCGAGGAGGAAGACTTTTTGGCCGGTCCTGGATTTCTGCCAACCTCATCCTGTTGCATTATGGGACCTACAGCACTGATTGCAATGGATAGAATCATGGACTACAAATACTACACTGCTTTGGGATTTAAGTTTAAAAGCAGGACTGGCAAAAAAAAAAAATCTTCCTCCTCGAATGGGTAACTTGGCAGCTGTGTGAAAAGTAAAGCAGAAATGCTGTGGGGTCCCCAGGACATGTTTGGGAAACCTTACAGTAGAGAGAGAAGAGAAACAAAATTCAGTTATTTATTTTATTACATTTGTACCCTGTGCTTTCCCACTCATGTCAGGCTAAATGCGGCTTACATATTGTATACAGGTACTTATTTGTACCTGGGGCAATGGAGGGTTAAGTGACTTGCCCAGAGTCACAAGGAGCTGCCTGTGCCTACAGTGGGAATCAGACTCAGTTCCTCAGTTCCCCAGGACCAAAGTCCACCACCCTAACCACCTGGCCACTCCTCCACTTGAGTTAGGGTAAGCAGAGACTGCTTTTAGTGTCCTGTTCTGTGATTACATAGAAAAGTGCCTGTGCAGCATATATTGGAAACATGGTGACAGACAGAAGAGGACATGTGGGTAGTAGCACCCATCATCCAGGCTTCAGTCATAGCCACTGTCCACTCGTGTACCCTGGGGAGAGAGTGATGCAACATCTTTTTGGTCCAGGTGGGCAAAATAAACCCACTTCCTTTCAGGGCTGGTGTTAGGGGGGTGCAAACAGCACAATTGCCCTGGGTTCCCATGCCATAGGAGTGGACTTTGATCCAGGGGAACTGAGTTCAATTCCCACTGCAGCTCCTTGTGACTCTGGGCAAGTCACTTAACCCTCCATTGTCCCTGGTACAAAATAAGTACCTGAATATATGTAAACCGCTTTGAATGTAGTTGCAAAAACCTCAGAAAGGTGGTATATCAAGTCCCATTTCCCTTTCTCTCCCCATAAGGAGCCCTAAAGCTAAATAAAGCACAGCCTGCTGGTAGGGTTTGGGATCCTCTTTTTCAATTTCTGTCCTGGGCTCCAGCACATCTAACTCCAGCCACCTCCCTCCCTCCCCCCCCCCCCCCCCAGTTCTACCTGCTGATAACATATGGGACAATAAATTTATTATACCATTACCCCACTCCATTATGCTGCCTATGTCTGTAAGGGAGAGAAAAACTAAACACTGACACAGACAGCTATAGTGCAGAAACAGAGCCCAAGCACGGTTGGCAATCACATTGCAGGAAAATAGTCCTTCTACACGTTAAGGGGGAACTTCAGAGAAACAGGATTCACGACCCAGTCCTGGGGACACACCAAGCTAGTGAAGTTTTCAGGATACCCTCAATGAATATGCATAAGATAAATTTGCATACAATGGTCTCATGCATATTGTGGATATCCTGAAAACCTGACTGGTAAGGTGTGTTGGGAGGACTGGCTTGAGAACCTCTGCATTATTGCAATCCAGCTTTGTCTCTGGGTACAAACCATACTCAGTAGTCTTGTTCCAGATTAACCACAGCCTATAAAGATAAGTGCCTGTGGAGAAGGAACCCTTTGGGCTGCTATGTGAATGTATAGTCACTAGTGCTGTGTAACAAGGTTACACAACTATTTACTCCCCTTGTGAGTTGGGAGGACCTGATAATTAATTGAGCTGTAATTGCTGTGGGAGTGGGTCCTAGACCAGTATAAAGCAGGTGCAGGTGGGGGTTGTTTTTTTCTTCTTCTTCTTTTTCTCTGAGATTAGGGCTGTTTTATGATGAAAAGGAACAGAGCTTTGATAAGCCTCTTGGCGCTATGGGTATTGTTAGGGGTCTGGCGTGTTTCAGCCCAGAATGCCTCAGGTAAAAAATAGTGATAGAAGGCTTGGCATGTTAAAATGATGTTTTATTGGGTTGGAGAAGGGGGTCCCTTTTGTGTTGTGTGTCAGTTCACAAGTTGTGTTGAAGGTATTAAGTACTAGGAAGTCTTGTGCTGAGTGAACATTTTTTTCTTTCAATTTGCAGTTTAATATGGAAATAACAAAAATATACTTTATAGTTTTAGCTTTACAAAATGATGATGTAGAGACATTTTGATACTTTAAAACAGTGTTTTTGGGAGGGGGTTCACCTCTGTTTCATTCTATGTTATATTTTTTTTAATGGGAAAAGTAAGTAGTGTCTCTTATATGTGGTATAACTGGTTCCCCAATTTGCTAAAAACATTCTGGTTGCCAACTTGATCCAGCTGGACAAGGTGTTTACCCCACTGTATACAGGGAATTGTAGTCTTGCTTTTTGTATGGAAAGGAATGGGGCAGTCTGGATCCAGTTGTCAACTTTTTTTTTTTCTCACTTCCCTTGCAATATAGACCAGCCACCTGAGAGGTGGCTGCATGCATTTTGGGACTTCTAACTCTACCTATGCAGTGACCTGGTATTCTCCTTATATGTAAATGATAAATTTTGAGTATTTTAAACTATAGCTTCACTTGTAGAAAGGCAGGCTTGGAGAGTTCGTGACCTCTGACCTGGAGTTTTATCTTTTTCGAAGAATCCTAGTGTAGTGGTGACTAGGACATCCTAGATTGGGCTCTTTTAGCTGCCTGCTGGAAAAAAAAATGGTGTTTTATTCCTTGCTTTTTCTTTGCTAGCAACAGTGTCCCTGAACTGTGGCAGTTCCCGACTGGTTATCACTGTGGAAATGAATCTCTTTGGGAATGGTGTACTGGTACAGCCAGAGGAGTTAGTGCTTGGAAAAAATTGTTCAGTGTCCCACAAACTAGAGGATATACTCCTTTTTGACTACCTGCTGCAAGACTGTGGTGCAGTCAGGAAGGTAAGAGGGGTAGAAGTGCTTGCTTGCTATCTGCCCTGTCAATTGGGCAGCTGCTCCTTCCCACTTAATTTGTCTATAGGGTGCTGTGCCATCTTTAAGTGGGTGGTAATGGGGGGGGGGGGGATGCAAGTCAGTGACATTTATGGACACCACCACATCACACAACTTTCCACCACCCCCCTCCCTTACTTTTTAATTGGCAATTTAAGACACCAGGGCCTTCTATGCAAAAAGAACCTCTCGGGCTACTTTCAGCTACCAGGAAGAATTGCCATATAACTGATAAAACTTGTTGAATGATGTTATGTGGAAGTGAAGTCTGGGTTCTCTATAGGATTGGACAAAGTCTCAATATAAATCCTGAAGCTATAGCTTTTGTATGCTGCGTTGTATCACTACAGGAACAGCACACGCTCTTTCCACTGCCAAACACTTTAATGCAGAAGGGTTTTTGTTTGTGTGGTGACATCAGTTCATGCATCTGTCATATCTTACTAGCTAGAGGCCCCAAGGCAAGGACAAACAGCATGGGAGATAAAGGGCATCCTTGGCAGGTCCCCCTTTCCAGCAGAAACTAGATGACAAATTCCCATTTATTAAAATCTGCGCAGAGGGATTTTTGTATAAGGCCCGCACTCCCGCCAGGAACTCACCCATCACTCCAAATTGTGGCAGCACCCAGAATAAGTAATCCCATAAAACTTTATCAAAAGCTTTTTGTGCGTCGAGGCTTGTAATGATGGCATCCCCAGGGAGCCCTCCCTTCTCGTATATAGCCCGTAGCGCCCGTATAATGTTGGTGGAGGCATATCTACCCGGAACAAACCTCGTCTGATCCATATGAACCAGGCTTGGCAATACCTTCCCAAGCCTAGATGCCTTAATACTGGCAAAGAGCTTGATGTCCTGGTTTAATAGTGATATAGGCCGATAAGAGCCCAATTGTTCTGCATCCCTTCCAGGCTTGCGAAGAACCACAATAGTGGCGTGTCTTAAGGACTCCGTTTGCTGAGTTGGGTTACATAATGCTTGACACAGATCCCCAAAGGGACCAACTAGTTGGGGTCCCAATATTTTATAATATTCAGAGCCCAGGTTGTCCGGGCCCGGGGCTTTTGCTAGCTTTAGCCTTTTAATCGCTTGCTGAATCTCCCTGTCCTGGAGGGAGGCATTGAGTGTCCAGTTGATCAGTGGTGAGAGTTGGCATGTCTAAATCTTTGAAAAATACTTCCCTCATCTGTCCATTGCAGGACCCTGCATCATACAAAGATTTATAAAAGTCCACAAATGCTTCTTGTATGTCCACCTGCGCATTTAGCAAAGTGCCGGTTTTGAATTTTATGCGTGTAATAGGTTTTTGCTGCACAAGCTCAAACTAAAGAGGCTAGGAGTTTCCCTGCTTTATTTCTCCACCTATGCAGATTATATTTATAGAGCTGGCTGTCCCCCTGAGCCCTTTGGTTAAGTACTTCATTAACTCGCCTCTTTATCTTCCAGTAATTATCCCTGGCTCCTGATGAAGTGCCATTTAAAAACTCTGCTCTGGCCGTTTGAAGCTGTTTAAGCAACCGCACCAGCTCCCCATCTCTCTCCTTGCATTGGCGGCTGGAAAATTCTATTCTGACCCTCATGACTGCCTTGCCTGCCTCCCAATACACTATGGGGTCTACGTCCTGAGGGTCGTTTTCTTGTAAAAACTGGTTCCATGCTTCTCCCAAGAACTGGTGGAAGTCAGCATCTTGGTACAGCGTAGGGTTAATCTGCCAGCCTGCGCTTGAGTATTCTGTCCTAGGTCTAAATCCACCCACACCATATTGTGATCTGAGACTGCCCCTGATCTATCCCAGAGGCTCGCGCTATCGATAGCAGCGAGGATGGGAGCAAAATATAATCCAGCCTAGCATGTACTTTGTGCACATGAGTAATATGTATAACTAGTAAAAAAAAAAAAGGCCCGTTTCTGACACAAATTAAACGGGCGCTAGCAAGGTTTTCCTCGGAGTGTGTATGTTTGAGAGAGAGAGAGAGAGAGTGTATGTGAGTGTGTGTGCCCCCCCCCCCCCCCGGCAGGGTTCCCCTCCCCACCCCCACCTCTCTGGTCTCAGGACCCCCTGCCCCCCCTCCAGCCATCCATGTCCAGCGACCCTCCCCCCCCCCCCCCCCCCCCCCCCCCCCCCCCCCCCCCCCCCCGGCGCATCAAACCCCCTCGCCACCCGCAGCTGCCACTGGTAACGCTGTCCGGCTGCTTCTCCTGTTGAGCAGCAGTGGCTGCTACAAAAAGAAAAAAAGCAATAAATGTTTTTAAACCTGAAACGCGGCACCGTAGACAGCCATCAGGCATTGGCTGTCGGCTCTGCAGCCGCTCCTCCTCTCGCCTCTCACGTCGCTGAACTCCTCCAGGGGCTTACTGCAGGGGCAGTGATGTGGAGGCAAGAGGAGGAGCGGCTGCAGAGCCGACAGCCAATGCCTGATGGCTGTCTACGGTGCAGCGTTTCAGGTTTTAAAACATTTATGGCTTTTTTTTTTTCTTTTTGTAGCGGCCACTGCTGCTCAACAGGAAAAGCAGCAGTGGCCAGACAGCGTTACCAGTGGCAGCTGCGGGTGGCGAGGGGGTTGATGTGCTTCGGGGGGGGGGGGGCTTGGGTGATGCGCGGAGGGGGTGTTTGAGCGGCGCACTCACAGCTGATTCCCAGGCAGGGGGAGGATTAGGGAAAAATGCGGAGCAAGTTGCTCCGCGTGTTTCCCTACTACTACTACTTGACATTTCTATAGCGCTACTCCTCCCCCTGCCTGGGAATCAGCTGTGAGTGACATCAGCCTGGCTACGGAGCCTAGCTCAGCAACTCCAGGAGCCATGGACAAGGGCAGCTACTTTAGAACGTTGAAGGTAAGAATTATTATATAGGATCATGATCATTGTGCATTCAATGTCTGCCAGATGTCTATCAGGTCCAGTTCCAACATAAGAAAGTTGACTCCCTTCTCATCACACCCCTTCACCCTGGCTTTGGGAGGTTCACAGTCAATCAGGGGGTCAGCCGTAATGTTATAGCCCATCACAAGCTTATATTCATTTAACGCGGCCAAAGAGGCCAGCAGCATGGAGAAGAACTTATGGGAGTACACGTTTGGAGCATATATCGAGCATATAGCTATTTTGACCCCTTGAAGGGTTCCCATCCATATGACATAGTGACCTTCAGGGTCCTGTATGACCTTGTGCTTACTGCTATCTAAAGGTTTGTGGATAAGGATGGCCACCCCTTGGTGCCTGCTATTAAAGGAGGCGAAAGCTAGTTCTCCCACCCAATCTTTCTTCAATTTGGTGTGCTCAGATACTGAAAGATGAGTTTCCTGTAGCAATGGGATATCCACTTTAAGACGCCTGCTATATTGGAGAATCTTTGTATGCTTTACAGGCGAATGCATGCCATCAGCATTGAGTGGCCAATTTAAGACTACTCATCCCACATCCAGACTACATTGGGCTTATAGCCACTACACCTGAGATTAATCTGGGGGGGGGGGGGGGGCAGCATCCCAGCAGTACCACCCTCCAGAGCACAATATCTACGCCTGCAGGTCAGGAACACAAAAAGCTAAGTTCCCCCAGACACAGGAAGCCAGCAATTCCCACCCTCCATGCCCCTGAAACCCCTTAACATCAGACATACAACAACTTAGCTCCACACACTCAACCATTTCAAGACCAGCCACCCCCCTCCTCTGCCCCCCCATGCCTCCACCCTGAGCACATAATGCTACACCTACCCTACTATCAAGGCTGCCCACCTCCCTCCCGACCAACAAATCTCCCCCCAATAAGCAGTACAGGCACAGCGTTTTGCAAAAGTCAAGAGGCATGAACGTACAAGTCTGTAGATACAAACAAACTGAACAAATTCTCATTCGCTTCTCCGGTCATCCCACCAGCAGTCATTCCAGAGGCCAAGGAATAGCCCTCAACTGACACACCACCTGTAGGCGATCTGGATCCAATTGCACGATCAGGCAGCCCCCAGATGGCACGGTCACAGCAGCGAGCTGCAGTGGCGGGCAGTACATCGAGTGCAAGCCAAAGCAACCATAATTTAAAAGCCAAAAGGTCCGTTGTCCCCACCGCTGTCAGCACAGGTCTTAGCTCAGGATAGTGAGAAGCACAAGTCTCAAGTTTTGTATTCCAGGAAAGAAAAAAGATCCCATGTTCCACTCATGATAGCCTCTCCAAAGAGGTTTTTAACTCCTCCGGTGTTTCCATGAACATCGTGTTCTCGTGCACCATGCGCACTTTAGCTGGGTATTGAAGAGAGAATTTGACCCCCTTATTAAACAACTATGAGCAACACGGCGACAACTGCCTAAGCAGATCTGAAACTCAAGACAAAAAGTCCTGAAATAACATTAGCCTGGATCCCCGGTAGATCACTTCCTTATGCAGTCGGAATTTAGACATAAGTTGGGCTTTCTCTGCATACTTAAGGATTCTAGCAAGTACTAGACGCGGTCTTGCAGCCTGCTCCCTCAGCGCACCCACACGGTTCAGGTACACTCTCTCGATGTGTAAGCGTTGCCCCTCCACCTCCAGGCCCACCTGTCATGGCAGCCAAGACTCAACTAAGTCTCACAATTCTTTTTCTTTGACTCCCTCAGGAAGCCCGACAATCCGAATATTGTTGCGACGGCTCCTGTTTTCCTGATCATCAACTCGTTCCTCTAGCTGCTTGCAGTGTTTCTCTAATGTCGCTACTTGAGAGAACAGGCCCAGGGTAAGGTCTTCCTGATTTGAAATCCTGTCTTCCACTTGCTGAATGCAGGCAATTTGCACGGTCATGCTCTCTTTAAGTTCATCCATTGCAGCGTGGAACTTGGAGAGTTTATCGTTTAAAATGTCTGCTAGATTTCTTATCTCTTTAATTGCTGCCTCTTGCAGCGCGATCACTGGCGGTTCCAGGGGTCCCGGAGGGTTCAGGTCTGATGCCATCTTGGCCGCGTGGGTACTCGCACGCTCTTTAGTTGGTGTTGTAGGTTTTTTTTTTGTAAATTATCTTTATTGGAGTTCTCATCCAAAACAGTCACAGTACAAATATATGGTGCGTCAACATTCCGCACAGAGGAACCAATCTGTAACCAACATATAACATAACATATAGTATAACATTCACATAAGATAAATGCCTACATCAACATATAAAATCCACTCACCCTCTGGTGAACTCCAGTAACAAGTTTGTTTTATCTCTCCCCCCACCCATCCCTTTCCTCTCTCCCTCCCAGGACGGGACCCATCAAGACACACACACTCCTTGGAGTTTGAGGGCATACCCGCTCAACTGCCTGCTAGAGCACCCCATCTGCATCCATTGCAGCGTGCAACTTGTAGAGTTTGTCTAAAATGGCTGCTAGATTTCTTGTTATCTCTTTAATTGCTGCCTCTTGCAGCGCAATCACTGGCGGTTCCAGGGGTCCCGGAGGGCTCCGGTCAGACACCATCTTAGCCGCGTGGGTACTCACACTTTAGTCGGTCTTGGAGTTTTAGCGGGCATACCCACTCAGCTGCCTGCTAGAGCACCCCGTCTGCCTCGCTGACTCACACTATGTACCTTTACGCTCGCTGGGGTTCAGGAAAGAGGGGTTGAAGCAGGTATAAGAGCTGGTTTTCTATGCTAAGGGAGAGGAGATCAGCCACACGGTGTCCGTTCAGGTCTCTGCCATCATGTGACCCCCCCCACACTTCCTCTCTGATCTCCTGAACTGAGAATGCATGAGAATTGAGCACCCTGCCTCCTTCCCCATGGTACAGCATATTTTACTTCCTCTGGCCTGATCTCTTCCCCTCTTCCTCTGCTCACCTTCCCCCATTGCAGTATCTCTCTTGTGGGTCCAGTGTCGCTTCTCTTTCCTTTCCTTTCCTCCCTCTTCCCTCCCTAAGCTGCAGTCATATCAAGGTAGCCTTGCCTCCTGCCATCCTTGGAAGCCTTCCCTCTGCTGCTACTTCCTGCTCCTGTGTAAGCGAAGAAAGCAAGGTTTAGAAGCATAGCCAGGTTTTGGCATTGGGGGAGCAGACTGTGTAAAAAAAAAAAAAGGTGGCTGCACAAGTAGGTTTACAAAATCATATAGGCGCCATTTTCATTGGAAGTCTAGGGAAGTAGTGTGAGGTCGCTTTCATGATAAGCAGTATAAAATATTTTGCACATTTTTGGGATCTTGCCGGGTATTTGTGACCTGGATTGGCCACTGTTGGAAACAGGATGCTGGGCTCGATGGACCTTTGGTCTTTCCCATTATGGCAATACTTAATGTACTTATGAGCATTATCTGATTATAATTTCTGAAGGGAGGGGGGGGGGGGTGGTAGTGCAACTCTTAATGCAAGGAGGATGAAAGCAAGCAGGGATCAAGAGCCTAGGGTTTGACACCTGTTTGTTCCTACTGATGTTTCTTGTCACCTTGGACAAGCAAGATTTCTTTATTCAGGAACAAACCCTTGTTTTAAGGGGACATGTAAAATGTAAATGCTTGACACACTCCAGGCAACATTCCAAGGCTATTGAGCAACAAAGTGCTTTTGGATGTCAAAAGCTTGACAAATAGAAGCAAGTTTCTGTAAACACTGCTATTTATTATTACAGATGATCTGCAGACATGCAAACCTAACCCCCAGCTTTTGTATTTCAACATAATGGATTGGGTTATCAGTGTGGCAATATCTTTTCAGGAAACAGATGCCTTGCTATTTGGTGTGTGTGTGAATCTCTAAAAAAAAAAAAAAAAAATGTGCTCAATTACCTGGGTGGCTTTGAGCCCATTTGGGACAGAAAGTACCTGTACAGGTATTTGTGTGTGAACCACGCTGATTATGTGTAGGTGCGAGTGGAAACGAAACTTCAGCAGGACTAGTCTCCTGTCTTGAGTCCACAACAGTAACACAAACTCTCTGAGACTAAAATATGCAACCAATGGCTTCCGATAGAATGGGAAACTATAGCTACTCAATAAGAGCATAAACTATATTGAAGAAAGTCTTTTAGAAAAGAGGGAACCCTCATTGTCACCTTTAATTGATCATAGGCACATATGGAGCCAGTTAAAGGCTGCTATGGCTTTCCACAGTGATCACAACTTCACATCTTTGGGGTACCTCAAAGGAGTGTATAAACAGAATCCCAATTCAAAGCATGCCAAGGTGTATAACAACCAAATGGTGCCACCTTACTGAAGTCCAACCACTTTTAAATATACAAAAAAAATTACATTCAAGTGTCCACCTGGATCAAAAATGAACTCCTACAATTTTGTACAGATTCAGCTCACCACTCGACAAGGTGCCCTGTTTTGCCTCTTCATCAAGAGCGTTGCCCACAAATTTGTTTCATTTGCCGCAACAGGATTATTCATCCACAACAAAACATCCCCTGTTTCTGCTGGAGCATTAGGACTTTTGGTATGTTAATGTAGCAGATTTCTCAGACGTGTGGGGCTGAGGATGATCCCAGAGACGATTTACTAGCCATATTACAAAATAAGTACCTGAATATATGTAAACCGCTTTGAATGTAGTTGCAAAAAACCTTAGAAAGCCACTCTTCAGCTTCTAATACTTTCCCTGTCAGGACTGTAGACTTTCAGCAGTTTTTTTTTTTTTAAATCTGAAAACAGAGTCTGATCTCCCTGCTGAGATATCCCTCTTTAGGACACTTTGCCAGCTTGATGCCTCGGATCTCCATGCTGATGTATCCCTTTTCAGGGCACTTTGCCAGCTTGGTGCCTCGACCAAGGAGGTTTGATCTAACAAGAGGCAGCAGTAGGTGGAGCTTGCTGACCTATCAATTATGGTTTGGGTGTACCAAGATGGCAGCTGCATTAGGGAAAATGAAAACAACCTTGGGTGGACCAGCTTTGTGATGTCATGCTGTCTTCTGTTAACCTCCTTGCCTCAGAAAGCTGTATGCTACCTCTGATTCTTATACTTCTGTGGGAACAGGCCTTTTTCTGGATGTGAGCCCCAATGGCCAGCTGTGGACCAGCAATCCCTATGCTTTGTCTCCCTTAGCCTCTAGAGCAGGGAACAAAGGCTCAAATGGACCCTAGATTGGGGAACCCACCCTGTGTGGATTTACATATCCTCCATACAGAACCTATCTGAAGGAGAAAAGCGTCTTTACTAGGCCAGAGGGAAGACTTTGTGCCTCACTGAACTCTGGGATTTATGCTTCTATTTAAAACCTAGGGCTCCTGTTCTATTGGGCTGCTTCCCCAGAAAAAACAATTGGTTGGGGGGGGGGGGGGGGGGGTAGACTGCCATTGCTCTGGATCAAGGGCCAGAGCTTCCATGTTTCCCAGTTCCAGGAGGGAGTGGATTTCTGCTAACCTCATCCTCATGGCTTTGTGGGACCTGCTGCACTGATTTCAATGGGTAAATCGGGGACTACAACTCCCACACTTGGCAGTTTGAGGGACCCAGAATGTTCTCCTGCAATGGTATAAGGCGGCACACTGTTCCTGCTACACTAACAAATGCTGCTTTTGTGTTTCCTGCAGGATGTCAGACCTAGACTTCTGCACTCAGGGGTGGATATGAAGGATGCTGACCATGGTCATCAAACTGGGGAGGACACTCAGCCTTTCAGAGTTGGTCTGGGCCTATACACACAAGCCCATAAGAGAAGAGGAAGGGGGAACAAGCAACCTTTGCTCAAGTGTCATTTTGTCCAGTGATTGCCCTGCCGACTTATATATATATTCTGTGACAATTCAAAAATGTTAAGACGTTCACATCACACATTCCTTACACCATTCTGCCACACTATTAGTAGGTGTTCAATTCTTACAGGATAAAAGTGATCCATACTGACTTGGGGGTTTTGTGCTGTAGAAAACAGCTTTAGGGCAGAAAACAACTTTGCTCAAAAGCTGTAATTGAAGCAAAGTTGGTGTTTCTACCTACTGTCTTTTTGTGCACAGCTCCCAATAGGTTAGGAAGGATAATGGACTGGGGCAATGGCTGCAAGTTCCTCGGGATATTTGTGCTAGTAGAAAAGTGAACAATCCAGATCTGCTATTGCGGGACCATACCAAAACAATTCACTCACTATATTGCAAACTCATGTTTATGCTAAGCGGTAGTTAGTTCCTGGAATTCTCTACAATAGAAGATTGGATTGTTGGGGGATAATTCTTATTGGAGCAGAGCACTGTGGTAGGCCTGAAATCAATTACTGAAGTTAAGCCTTCAAATAGGGCATTTTTTTAGTTTTATAAGGCTTTCCCTCATTTTCCTCTGCAGTTTCTGTCAAACACGATCCAATATGAGAACCAACTGCATTATCGACCATCACACACAGGGGTCATTCAACGTACCAATGCTGTGTCCATGCCTGTAAGCTGCTTTTACCCTAGGTGAGTCTAGGAATGGAAATGGGAGGTAAGTGACTGTAAGATGCTTTACCATCGGGAATACTAGGTGGTCACCTTAGAGGGATAGTTCTGGGAGTGAAGGGAGAAAAGGAGGGCAAAGAAGAGCAGCTACAGTCAAAGCAAAACAATAGACCCTGACAGCCATATAAACTCGACTGCAGAAACAGAGCACAGTTTCAAAATGCCCATTTACCTGGATAAATGGCTCTTGGTAACTGCCTTCACTACATATTTACCACCTGTTTTATAAAGCCACGCTAGTGCTGAATGGGCTGTGTTGGCATTGCTGTGCATTTTTGTAATATTTAATATACTGCCCATCAGACAAAGGTACATCAAAGTGCTTTATAACAAAAGCACAATTATGAACAAAAATCACTCTGACGCAAATAGGAAAGGTATGAGGCTAGCCCAACAATTGAAACATTCAGGCTATATTTAACAGAAAACTGAAGGGGAAAAACAGCTAATGGGTGCATCATCCTGGAGCTCCAATATCGCAAAAATACCAACAAATTACTCAAAACTCCAATATGAAAAACTGACTGAAACAAACTACTCGGAGGATTACCTCATTAAAATAACAAAATAGTTCAATGTTTAGGGGGTCCTTTTACTAAGGTGCACTAATGGATTTAGCGCATGCTAAACAATGCCCATTATTTTATTTTTGTTACATTTGTACCCCGCGCTTTCCCACTCATAGCAGGTTCAGTGCATACTTATTTGTACCTGGGGCAATGGAGGGTTAAGTGACTTGCCGAGAGTCACAAGGAGCTACCTGTGCCTGCAGTGGGAATCAAACCCAGTTCCCCAGGACCAAAGTCCACCACGCTAACCACTAGGCCACTCCTCCATTATATTGCTAGGGGTCCTTTTTCTAAGGTAGATACCATAAGTGGGATGTTAATTGCATATTTTAAAGGGGATGGTTCTGGGATATGATAGAATCGTGAGACACTGGGGAGGGGGGCATGAAGGATGATTGAGAGGGAGGAGATGGCAAGGTTGAAGCTTCACCTAAGGTGTCAAACCCTTGAACCAGCCCAACTCTTACAGAGCAGGGATGAGAGTGGGTGTCATGCCCTATACTCAGAGCCAAATGGAAAGAGGTGGCTGCTGCCTTATGTTCCTGACGAACACCATTGAGAAGGGTAATCTGTGGCAAGATGAACTGAGATTTATTAAATTTCAGTGGCATTAGACAGAGCTGATACAAGGATATTAGCCCCTAGGAGATCTCTTTAGGCCTCCAGCAACCTCCTCTCCAGTATTTTGATAATTAAGCTCAATTATGATGTTAGAGGGATTAATCTTAAATATTGGACGATTTTTTAAATATTAAACTATTTTTGTAAATATAACTTCTGAAAGTTATTTACTTTTTTTTTTGTTAACATTTGTACCCCGCGCTTTCCCACTCATGGCAGGCTCAATGCGGCTTACATGGGGCAATGGAGGGTTAAGTGACTTGCCCAGAGTCACAAGGAGCTGCCTGTGCCTGAAGTGGGAATTGAACTCAGTTCCCCAGGACCAGAGTCCACTAGGCCACTCCTACATGAATTATTTGAAAGTTGCCCATTCTTTCTGCAGATACAAATATACACACGGATTCTGACAGCCACACATAACCACAGCTGTTTTTTCCTGCCCTAGGTGGCTACCTACTTTGCATAATAGTGGTTCAGCCCTGATTTAGAGCAGGCTGAGATGCAGAGGAGCAGAGAGGCACAAGCCTCTAGACCTCAGCTGAAGCTGGGTATCATTGAGCCTTCTGACCAGGGTGCTTGCAGGTTTGCTGTAGCCTGGGGAAGTCCAAGTGCTTTTATATGGCTGATATGAGGGATAGGCAACAGTCCAAGACCACAGCATTTTGCTCTAGTTGTGGGGTCTGCTATGGTCATCTCATAAGCATCATCTCTTCCAGGACTGGGAATACCTCTTCTTTGGGTGTCCAGCCCACATGGAGCCCCTTCAGATCAACATATCATGGCAAGGGCCGACTGGAATTCATGCTGCAACTGTATGATAGTAAGTGAGGAACTTTTTTTTTTTTTTTAATCAACAGTGCTAGAAATAAGCCAAGCTTAGACTCTAGTCCCTCAAATCTTGTTGAAATCTGTTCTACAGTTTCTACAAGTCAACATCCTGACGGTTCGGCTCTTCTAATTTTCATCATATGACAGGAGGAATATGAAAACTGTTGTAATGCTCAGTTTAGTGATGGCACGGAGGTGATTGAGAGCTTTTTTTTGCACTTACTTGGCAACTGACCCTTGGTAGTAATATAGTGAGAACCACTAGGGGTCAAGCATGCCATTTTGAACCCAGCACAGCAATGAACAGGAGTGGAGATGGCTTTGGCTTCTGCTAGAACACCAGAGACCTCAGTAAGAGCCAGCAGCAGGGGAGGAGGATCTGCCTCTTCCATTGGCAGGGAGGGGGATGAGTTCAACTATCAAGATGGTTCAGGTTGTGATGGGGTTGGGGGAGGAGTGTTGGCTGGAATTGCTTGCTTGTGCTATAGTGTGTCCTGTCATCTTGGGTTAGATATGACATAACATGGAAGATGTCATTGACATTCCTATGTCATTTCAAATGAATGCACATCCTTACTGGGTTCAAATAGGGAAAAGGTGCCACTGATTTTCATACACCCTCAAAGGTTCACAAATTAAGTAGAAAATAAGCACTTAATAGGATCCCTGGTTAATGCAGCTTGACCAACCTGCAGGGAGCCAAAAACACCTTTTGGAAAACGCCTGACCCCCCCCCCCCCCCCCCCCCAATAGTGTGCACTGGGACACGCTGTACAAGGTCAATCTGCCAAATTAGGAATCATTGGCTTATTTGACAAAATGATCCTGTGCAGTGTCTGACACACCATCTTCCAAAACAATGTTGCGGTGGAAGGAGCAAGTGGACAACTTTGAAGGTGTACTGGGGGAGGTGGGTTTTTTTTTTTTGGGGGGGGGCAGGGTTCCTGAGGTGGGATATCGGAGTCCATGTAATGTTTTCCAGGATATTTTTGTTGGGGATAGGAATCGGAGGGGGGCAGGGAACTAAGCCGCCAGGATTTCTGTGGGGCTCAGGAAGGAAGGTTGAGTGCCAGGGAGAGGTGTAGGAACCATTGGGCTTCTAGGAATCTTTTGGTGGGGGAAGAGGTGGAGGAAGCTGAGTTGTTTGTCAGCACATGAACCAGTCACCACTCTCCCTGACAGACAGGGGGATATTAATGTAGCAAATATCTACATACTACAGCAATGTGCTGCTTTTCTGACAGCACACACTTTAATGCTGTGGTAATTTTTTCAGTACATGCATTAGAACACAGTGCTGTAGCTTAGTACAGCATTCTAATGCAATGCTTTATTGCATCTAAGCCTGAATTTGATCTGTTAGGACAAGCATCGGATCTGACCAACCTTGACAGGTACACTATCATGACAGTTATAATCAGGGGTGTAGCCGGACCTCAAGGTGGTGGTGGGGGGGGGGGGGGGGCTCAGTTTCACTAAAAAGAGCGTGCGGGATGTGAGAGGAAGAGAGAACAGGGCAGGCAATGCGGTGGTGCTGGAGACCAGCGCTAGATGAAGTCTTCAGCTGGTGGGGGTTAGGGACCCCTGCCAGCCAAATCAGGAGCCCAGAACAAATTGGGGGGGCCCAGGCCCCTGTGGCCTCGCATAGCTACGCCACTGGTTAGAATCTAGTTTGACTTGTTTATCTTGGGTTTGTATAGCAGGGGCGTAGCCACGGGTGGGCCTGGACGGGCCCAGGCCCACCCATTTTTCCTCCAGGCCCGCCCATCCTTCGTACGCTGTCGCTGCCCTTTTGTCCCGCGGAGGCAGCGTTCAGCGTTTCCTTCCTGCTCTGTCTTCTCCCCAGGCTCCGCTTCATCGTCCCTGCAAGTGGAATCGTTTTTCTTTTCGGCCGTCGCGCTGCGCTGCCATACACACAGGCAGCTTCGCTCCTTCCCCGCTGCGTCCATTCTGGCCCTCTCTGATGCACTTCCTGTTAGGGCCAGATGAACGCGGTGGGGGAGGAGTGAAGCTGCCTGTGTGTATGGCAGCGCAGCGCGACGGCCGAAAAAGAAAACTATTCCGCTTGCAGGGACGATGCAGCGGAGCCTGGGGAGAAGACAGGGCAGCAGGAAGGAAACGCTGAACGCTGCCTCCGCGGGACAAAAGGGCTGTGACAGCGCGAGAAGGATGTGGATTCGCGGGCCTGGGGGGAAAGTGGCTGAGCTGCTGGGACAGAGGAGGAAGGGACTTGAGGGAAGGGAGAAGCTGCTGGGACATGGGAGGGAGAGAAAGAAGGGACTGGAGGGAAGGGAGAAGCTGCTGGGACATGGGAGGGAGAGGAAGAAGGGACTGGAGGGAAGGGAGAGAGCTGCTGGGACATGGGAGGGAGAGGAAGAAGGGACTGGAGGAAAGGGAGAGGAAGAAGGGACTGACGGGAAGGGAGAGCTGCTGGGACATGGGAGGGACTGGCAGGAAGGGAGAGAGCTACTGGACATGGGAGGGAGAGGAGGAAGGGACTGGAGAGCTGCTGGACAAGGGAGGAAGACGGGACTAGAGGGAAGGGAGAGAGCTGCTGGATGTGGGATGGAGAGGAGGAGGGGATTGGATGGGAGGGAGAGGAGGAAGGGGCTGGAGAGCTGCTGGACAAGGAAGGAAGAGGAAGAAGGGACTAGAGGGAAGAGAGCTGCTGGACATGGGAGGATAGGGAGAGAAAGAGGGGAGATGGATGAAAGGATGCAGAGAGGGGAGAAACTAGAAGGATGTGGAGAGAGGGAGGAGACTGAACAGAAAAGGGTAGAGAGATAGACACTGGATAGAAGGAGAGGGGAGATAGAGACACTAGATGGAAGGATCAGGAGAGAGGGTAGATGAGTGGAAGGATAAGGAGAGAAAGAGGGAAGACACTGGATGGAAGGGTAGGGAGAAAAAGGAGACGCTGGATGCAAAAGAAAGAGGGGAGACACTGGAAGGATGGGGAGAGAAAGAGGGGAGCTGCTGGATGGAAAGAGGGAGAGGACAGAGTAGGGAAAGACTGGAGAATAAGAGGAAGGGGCATGTGGCGAACAAGGGTGAGGAAAAGATGAAAAGCCATAGGTGATGAATGGACAGGAAACCCTGGCAAGAGAAAGACGAAGGAAAGCAGAATCTAGAGACTGGGAGCAACACAATGAGAAAAAGTAAATGGCCATACAACAAAGGTAAAGAAAATAATTTTATTTTTAATTTAGGATAAAGTAATATGGTACCTGTGTTAAAGTTTCAGAGACCAATACTTCCTTCCTTAGGTTAGGAGAGGATACCGTAACAGCATTATACTGACCTGAGGCAGGAGGTTTTGGCCTCTGAAAGCTCACTGAAAAGTGTGACTAAATTTTGCTGGGGGAGGGGGGTAGAGAGAAATTTTTGTGCCCACCCAAAATTGGCAGTCTGGCTACGCCACTGTTGTATAGTATCCTAGGCAGCAAGGTTGTAGCCACCCATTCCTCTGTGCTCCTCCCTGTTAAATATTACCTTTGGCACAGATGCCTGAACCTAGAAGATGTTCTGAACCAAATTGATAAATCACCTGGACTGGATGGTATACACCCCAGGGTACTGAAAAATCAAACATGAAATTGCTGATCTGTAACCTGTCAAAATAGTCTAGTACTTGAAGGTTGGAGGGTGGCCAATGTAATGCCAATTTTCTTTTTTTAATTTAAAGGGTTCCAGGGGTGATCAGGCAACTACAGTCCAGTAAGCATGATGTCCATGCTGGGTAAAATAGTAGAAACTATTATAAAGAACAAAATTATTGAACATGTAGACAAACATGGTTTAATGGGACAGTTCGGCCAAGGAAAGTCTTGCTTCACCAATTTGCTTCATTTCTTTGAAGGCGTGAATAAACATATGGCTAAAGTTGAGTTGATTGTTGTATATCTAAATTTTCCGAAAGCTTTTGTCAAAGTTCCTCAGACTCCCGAGAAAGTCATGGGATGTGAGGCACCCTTTTGTGGATTAGGAATTGGTTATTGGATAGAAAACAGAGGGTAGGGTTAAATGGCAATTTTTCTCAATGGAGGAGGGTAAATCGAGTACCATAGGGATCTGTACTGGGACAGGTGCTATTTAACACTTATAAATTACTAGTGGAACCATGCCCGTTTCCTCAACAGTGAAATGGGCCCTAGAAAGGCTGTCATGTAAGCTTTTTTTTTTCTCTCCCCTCCCCTCCATGTCCCGCTATTCTGTCCTCCCATCCCATCCATGTCCATCAATTCTCCTCTGCCCTGCCCTCCCTCCCTCCCCTCAATGTCCGCGATTCTCTCCTCCCCTCGATTTGTACCTGAACGTTCTCTGGCTAGCTAGCACTGGCTTCCATTCCATTCGTAACATCTCCTGACATCAGCCAGCCTCCAGCGTTCCATTCCCTCTCACTGTTTTGCCCCCTGACGTCATTACGTCTTGACGCGAGGGCAGGACAGTGAGGGGGAATGGAATGCTGGAGGCTGGCTGACATCAGATGTTATGAACCCAGGCAGCCAGACACGGAACGTTGGAGGTGCAAATTATTATATAGGATGTGGAAATTGGAACGACCAGTGAGGTGATTAAGAGGATGTTTTACTAAAGTATGCTAGTGTTTTTAGCTTGCACTAAGAATTACTGTGTGCTAAACACTAATGCACCCATTATATTCCTATTGGCATTTAGCGCACACTAATTTTTAGTATGAGCGTAGTAAAACACCCTCTAAATTTGCAGATGACATTACTATTAAAAGTTGTCAAAAACACTTGCAGATTGTGAAAAATTGCAGGAAGACCTTGGGAAACTAGAAGACTGGGAATCCAAATGGTAGATGAAATTTAATGTGGACAAATGCAAAGTGATGCACATTGGGAAGAAGAATCTGAATTGGTTACCTCATGGTAGGGTCCACTTAAGGAGTCAACACCCAAGAAAAAAAATCTAGATGTCATTGTAGACAATATGCTGAAATCTACCCAGTGTGCAGTGATGGCCAAAAAAAGCAAACTAGCTGCTAGGAATTATTAGGAAAGGGATGAGAAATAAGACCAAGAAAATTATAATCCCTCTATCTCTCCGTGGTATGACCTCACCTTGAGTATTGTGTTCAATTCTGGTCACTGTATCTCAAATATACAGCAGAATTAGAAAAGGTTCAAAGTGACAAAAATGATAAGGGATTCAACTCCTCCCATGTGAGGAAAGGCTAAAAAGGTTAGGGGTCTTCAGCTTGGAAAAGACAGCTGAGGGAGAGATATGATTTGAGATTTATAAAATCCTGAGTGGTGTAGAACAGGTAAAAGTGAATTGATTTTTCACTCTTTCAAAAAATACAAAGACCAGGGGCCACTCAATGAAATTACATGGAAATATTTTTTACTCAAAGAATAGTTAAACTCTGGAGCTCTCTGCTGGAGAATGTGGTAACAGTGGTCAGCATATCTAGGTTGAAAAAAGTTCTGGAGGGAGAAGTCCATTGTCTGTTGATGGAGGAAGCCACTGCTTGTCCTGGGATTGGTAGTATGGAATGTTGCTACCAATTGGGTTTGTCGGGTACTTGTGACGTGGATTGGCCACTGGAAGTAGGATAGTGGGCTAGATGGACCATTGGTCTTGACCTAGCATGGCTATTATGTTCTTTAGAGCCCCACCAGCCAAAGAGGTCCATAGTCTGAACCTCCCTCAGTGCAAAGCAGTTGGTGGCATGCTTTCTAGCTGCCGATGCTGATGTTGGCCACAGACTTCCTCACACCGGAGGTTGACCATGGAGCTCTTTGGCTAGCGGGGCTACGGCATCTGTACCAGCCATTTAGGATAGTGCAGTTTGGGGGGAGGGCAAGCCCCTCATGACTCCCGCTACTAGGAGGTTGCCTAGTACATACCGAGTATTGTTGTTCCCATTCCCAGTACATAAAGAATTAATTTACACCAGGAAGCCAAATAAGAGGTTCTCGGATTTAAGATTATCTGGAGTTACCTATTAGTGGATTATGTGTTCTGAACCAATTCTTTATGTAGTCACTTAAGGCACCACAGCATACAGCAGGGATTTAAGTTATATTTTTCCTGCTGCTACGGGCAGACAGGATGACTTTGACTTGGAGCTCAGATGCTAATTTGGCTGGGTATCCAATAAGCTGTTCTGGGGTCCTTGGGAGTCCTGCAGATATGAGGTAATTATACTTCAGACTAGAAATGTTCCTGAAACATAAGGTCTACAATCAAGGCACCTTGCTGGAATGCCCAGTTCTCTCCTTCCCCCTATGTGAAAGTGGAAAGGATGTGGAGAGGTCCCCAAAACCCTGACTACCCCAATAGGGTAGTAATGCAAGCAGTTCTAACTCCTGTGTAGTTAAATCTCCTTTCCTTTATAGCTCGGTATACTAGCCTGGGTGGCACAGCACATAAGCTCCTGCTTCAGGGACCTATATTGGTAAGGCTGTGGCTGGAAAGCTCTCCACTAATAAGATGGACAGAACCTAAAACAAGGGTTTCAGTATTGGGGTTTCCAGCTGCCACCAGTTCCTCCACAGAGTCTCGATTTCTATCACCTTCTGGAAAAGGTTACAATAAGTACATAAGTACATAAGTACATAAGTAGCGCCATACTGGGAAAGACCAAAGGTCCATCTAGCCCAGCATCCTGTCACCGACAGTGGCCAATCCAGGTCAAGGGCACCTGGCACGCTCCCCAAACGTAAAAACATTCCAGACAAGTTATACCTAAAAATGCGGAATTTTTCCAAGTCCATTTAATAGCGGTCTATGGACTTGTCCTTTAGGAATCTATCTAACCCCTTTTTAAACTCCGTCAAGCTAACCGCCCGTACCACGTTCTCCGGCAACGAATTCCAGAGTCTAATTACACGTTGGGTGAAGAAAAATTTTCTCCGATTCGTTTTAAATTTACCACACTGTAGCTTCAACTCATGCCCTCTAGTCCTGGTATTTTTGGATAGCGTGAACAGTCGCTTCACATCCACCCGATCCATTCCACTCATTATTTTATACACTTCTATCATATCTCCCCTCAGCCGTCTCTTCTCCAAGCTGAAAAGCCCTAGCCTTCTCAGCCTCTCTTCATAGGAAAGTCGTCCCATCCCCACTATCATTTTCGTCGCCCTTCGCTGTACCTTTTCCAATTCTACTATATCTTTTTTGAGATACGGAGACCAGTACTGAACACAATACTCCAGGTGCGGTCGCACCATGGAGCGATACAACGGCATTATAACATCCGCACACCTGGACTCCATACCCTTCCTAATAACACCCAACATTCTATTCGCTTTCCTAGCCGCAGCAGCACACTGAGCAGAAGGTTTCAGCGTATCATCGACGACGACACCCAGATCCCTTTCTTGATCCGTAACTCCTAACGCGGAACCTTGCAAGACGTAGCTATAATTCGGGTTCCTCTTACCCACATGCATCACTTTGCACTTGTCAACATTGAACTTCATCTGCCACTTGCACGCCCATTCTCCCAGTCTCGCAAGGTCCTCCTGTAATCGTTCACATTCCTCCTGCGACTTGACGACCCTGAATAATTTTGTGTCATCGGCGAATTTAATTACCTCACTAGTTATTCCCATCTCTAGGTCATTTATAAATACATTAAAAAGCAACGGACCCAGCACAGACCCCTGCGGGACCCCACTAACTACCCTCCTCCACTGAGAATACTGGCCACGCAATCCTACTCTCTGCTTCCTATCTTTCAACCAGTTCTTAATCCATAATAATACCCTACCTCCGATTCCATGACTCTGCAATTTCTTCAGGAGTCTTTCGTGCGGCACTTTGTCAAACGCCTTCTGAAAATCCAGATATACAATATCAACCGGCTCCCCATTGTCCACATGTTTGCTTACCCCCTCAAAAAAATGCATTAGATTGGTGAGGCAAGACTTCCCTTCACTAAATCCGTGCTGACTTTGTCTCATCAGTCCATGTTTTTGTATATGCTCTGCAATTTTATTCTTAATAATAGCCTCCACCATCTTGCCCGGCACCGACGTCAGACTCACCGGTCTATAATTTCCCGGATCTCCTCTGGAACCCTTCTTAAAAATCGGAGTAACATTGGCTACCCTCCAGTCTTCCGGTACTACACTCGATTTTAGGGACAGATTGCATATTTCTAACAGTAGCTCCGCAAGTTCATTTTTTAGTTCTATTAATACTCTGGGATGAATACCATCAGGTCCCGGTGATTTACTACTCTTCAGCTTGCTGAACTGACCCATTACATCCTCCAAGGTTACAGAGAATTTGTTTAGTTTCTCAGACTCCCCCGCTTCAAATATTCTTTCCGGCACCGGTGTCCCCCCCAAATCCTCCTCGGTGAAGACCGAAGCAAAGAATTCATTTAATTTTTCCGCTACGGCTTTGTCCTCCTTGATCGCCCCTTTAACACCATTTTCGTCCAGCGGCCCAACCGACTCTTTGGCCGGTTTCCTGCTTTTAATGTATCTAAAAAAATTTTTACTATGTATTTTTGCTTCCAACGCTAATTTCTTCTCAAAGTCCTTTTTTGCCCTCCTTATCTCCGCTTTGCATTTGGCTTGGCATTCCTTATGATCTATCCTGTTACTTTCAGTTGGTTCTCTTCTCCACTTTCTGAAGGATTGTTTTTTGGCTCTAATGATTTCCTTTATCTTACTGTTTAGCCACGCCGGCTGACGTTTAGTCTTTTTTCCCTTTTTTCTAATACGTGGAATATATTTGTCCTGAACCTCCAGGATGGTGTTTTTAAACAGCATCCACGCCTGATGTAAGTTTTTTACTCTGCGAGCTGCTCCTTTCAGTCTTTTTTTCACCATTTTTCTCATTTTGTCGTAATCACCTTTTCTATAGTTAAACGCTAGCGTACTTGATTTCCTAGTTTCACTTCCTTCAATGCCAATATCAAAACCGATCATATTATGATCACTGTTATCAAGCGGCCCTCGTATCGTTACCCCCTGCACTAGATCATGAGCACCACTAAGGACTAAGTCTAGTATTTTTCCTTCTCTTGTCGGCTCCTGAACTAGCTGTTCCATGAAGCTGTCCTTGATTTCATCAAGAAATCCTATGTCCCTTGCGTGTACAGATGTTACATTAACCCAGTCTATATGCGGGTAATTGAAATCCCCCATTATTATTGTGTTGCCCAGTTTGTTTGCGTCCCTGATTTCCTTTAACATTTCCGCATCCGTCTGTTCGTCCTGGCCAGGCGGACGGTAGTACACTCCTATCACTATCCTTTTCCCCTTTGCACATGGAATTTCAATCCACAGTGATTCCAAGGAGTGTTTTGTTTCCTGCAGAATTTTCAATCTATTTGATTCAAGGCTCTCGTTAATATACAATGCTACCCCTCCACCAATCCGATTCACCCTATCACTACGATATAATTTGTACCCCGGTATGACAGTGTCCCACTGGTTATCCTCCTTCCACCAGGTCTCAGAGATGCCTATTATATCTAATTTTTCATTTAGTGCAATATATTCCAACTCCCCCATCTTATTTCTTAGGCTCCTGGCATTCGCATATAGACATTTCAAACTATGTTTGTTGTTCCTAAGTACATCATGCTTAGTACTTGACAGTATTAATTGGCAATCTTTTGTCTGATTTTTATTGTTATTTAAAGATACCCGATCTACTACAATCTCTTTTGCAACCTCACTATCAGGATACTCTATCTTCCCTGTTATGGTGATATCTTTGAAAGATACCTTATCCCGAACCATGCTCTTTTGAGCGACTGTCGGCCTTCCCCCCATTTCTAGTTTAAAAGCTGCTCTATCTCCTTCTTAAACGCCGATGCCAGCAGCCTGGTCCCACTCTGGTTAAGATGGAGCCCATCCTTTCGGAATAGGCTCCCCCTTCCCCAGAATGTTGCCCAGTTCCTAACAAATCTAAAGCCCTCCTCCCTGCACCATCGTCTCATCCACGCATTGAGACTCTGGAGCTCTGCCTGTCTCTTGGGCCCTGCGCGTGGCACAGGTAGCATTTCAGAAAATGCTACCCTGGAGGATCTGGATTTCAGCTTTCTACCTAAGAGCCTAAATTTTGCTTCCAGAACCTCTCTCCCACATTTTCCTATGTCATTAGTACCCACATGTACCAAGACAGCCGTCTCCTCCCCAGCACTATATAAAATCCTATCTAGGTGACGCGTGAGGTCCGCCACCTTCGCACCAGGCAGGCAAGTCACCAGGCGATCCTCACGTCCACCAGCCACCCAGCTATCTATATGCCTAATGATCGAATCACCAAGTACAACAGCTGTCCTAACCTTTCCCTCCCGGGCAACATTTGGAGATATATCCTCGGTGCGAAAGGATAATACATCCCCTGGTGGGCAGGTCCTGGCTACAGGAGTACTTCCTACTTCACCAGGGTGATGCTCTCCTTCTAGGAGACCTCCCTCCTCCAAGGTAGCACAGGGGCTACCTGACTGGAGGTGGGACTTCTCTACAACATCCCTGTAGGTCTCCTCTATGTACCTCTCTGTCTCCCTCAGCTCCATCAAGTCTGCTACTCTAGCCTCTAGAGAACGGACACGTTCTCTGAGAGCTAGGAGCTCTTTGCATCGGGCACACACATATGACACCTCACCAATTGGGAGATAATCATACATGTGACACTCAATGCAAAAGACTGGATAGCACCCCTCTCGCTGCTGGATTGCTGACTCCATCTTAGTGTTTTTTTAGTTTTTCCGTAATTTAAAACTTGCTAAAGTATTAAGGATATCAGCCTATCACTAACTTACAGTTCCTCCTTTAAACCCCAATCTTCAAGTTCCGAAAGCACAAGCAAAATTTGTTCACTTACCAGAGAAATATCCTCTTCTCCCAGAACTTATTAGAAGGAAAGCTTTCGCGCGCGCGCCTAATGGCGCGCGGCACCTTGAGCAGAGGCCCCGAGTGGATCGGAACGGACCTGGGAGTCACTCCGGCGAAGGCTCCGAGGATATGCAGATGAGCTGCAAGTCCTCCACGGCACCTGAGAAGGCAATGTTTACAGCTAGCAATATGATGGAAGAGTCTCAGTGCTAATACCAAAAATATATGGTTACTCTTTTGCAGCAAAGCATGAGGAAAGACCTCAAAACATCCAAATGCTTACTATAATTTCAGCTCCTTTCAGTGGGGTTGTCATTTATCATTGGTCTAAAAAACCTCGTGACCTAGGACTAGGGGGCATGCGATGAAGCTAGAGTGTAGTAAATTTAAAACGAATCGGAGAAAAGTTTTCTTCACTCAACGTGTAATTAAACTCTGGAATTCGTTGCCAGAGAATGTGGTAAAGGTGGTTAGCTTAGCGGAGTTTTAAAAAGGTTTGGACGGCTTCCTAAAGGAAAAGTCCATAGACCATTATTAAATGGACTTGGGGAAAATCCACTATTTCTGGGATAAGCAGTATAAAGTGTTTTGTACTTTTTTGGGATCTTGCCAGGTATTTGTGACCTGGATTGGCCACTGTTGTAAACAGGATGCTGGGCATGATGGACCTTTGGTCTTTCCCAGTATGGCAATACTTATGTACTTATAGTTTTCTAATTTTATTACTTTTTAATCCTTTTTTTTTCAAAAACATTTTTTTCTATTCAAAAATAGCACTCATTTCACAATGCAACAATAATTTAGCTACATTTTTGTCTTTGAAATTGCAATGATGGCATATATGGAACGAGAAAAATTGAGCACTTAACTGACACTTAACTGTGGAGGAGTGGCCTAGTGGTTAGGGTGGTGGACTTTGGTCCTGGGGAACTGAGTTCAATTCCCGGCACAGGCAGCTCCTTGTGACTCTGGGCAAGTCACTTAACCCTCCATTGCCTGCCGCATTGAGCCTGCCATGAGTGGGAAAGCGCGGGGTACAAATGTAACAACAAAAAAAAACCCAAAGGCAGCCAAACCCGTTTTACTCAAACTGCTTCATCAGGGATTGTGCTTCGATATTGGAACATGAAAGAAGGATTTCATTCATTCAAATGACAACCATCATATTACTTGTGCATTGCTGAAGATATCAGAGACTCTTTCGTCAACAATACACAAGTAATAAGATGGTTGTCATTTGAATGAATGAAACCATCTTTTGTGCTAGACTTTTCTTGTTCCATATGCCCAGTGAAAGACTTCATCATATTGCTAGTTTGGATATTTAGAATTTTTTTTGGGTTTTCTCTTTTTTTTTTTTTTTTTTTTTTTTTTTGTTTGTATGTTTACAGAACACATTGCCTGTTCTGACCTCGGTGGCAGGTTGGCAGTCTATTTTATCCTACTGGTTTAAAGTATTAGTGGTTTGAATCCAAGCAGACATGCTTCACTGCCGGATTCTCAGGTGCCCTTAGCCTCAAATCTGACTCTCCAGATCTGCAGATTTGCATTCAGTTTTTAAGGCTTATACTGCTTTTCCAGCAACTTTCTAATATCAGAATAGGAGGAGGGCCCATAGGCAATGGCCCCACCATAGTTTTCTGCCAGCTGCCCCCTTCTCTTACATGCAGAGCATGAATGTAGTGGGGGAGGGGAGGGCAGTTCACCCTCTAAATTCTACAGGCATAGGGATTGGGACAAGGGCTTCTCTTCTACCCATATGGTCCAGGCATCTTCAAACCTCAGTACCAGTTGCAGCTTCCCCAGTACAGCTACAGCATTGGCTTCAAAACCACCGGCTCAGGTGCTCTGCAGGGGTCTGCAGGGACATGACAGGATCAGGTTTGCGGGGAGTAGGAAGTTGGGAAGATAATGGACCATGGTAGGCAGGAGAGGAAAGGGGAGATAATGGGCCATGGACGGGAGTGAAGTGGGCTTAGAATACAAGGACTGGAAATGGGGGTTGGAGATGGAATCTGTTAGGCCTGGGAGGAGAAGACAAGGATCTGGGGTCATGGCTTGGGGCTCTTAACCCCACCCCCTTCCACTAAAAAGGCATTCACTGCCCTCAAACGTTTATATAGTAGATGAACAATTAAAATTGGAAAAGGTACAAAGCAAAAATCTAAATGGGTGTCGTTTAAACTTTCAAAAAGCTAAGCCTTCATCTGTGTTTGAAACACAGCAGGCTCTCTGATATATTTTTACATATAGCAGATGAGTGTTGTACATTGTTGGCCCATTCCTCTTAAGAGGCCCTCTCTGTGGTCCCCATAATCCTCCCTTGCTAGAAAGCTGAAGTGTAACCTGCTGAGATCATAACAGCACATGATCAGCTTATAAAAGAAAATATGGGATTTCAAGTGTAATGAGATCAGAGAATAAGCTCATATTCTTTGATCTAGCCTCTGGCAAATTGGTAACATAATCTTGTGGAATTCTTATGATCTTGCAGGTGAGCTGGCAGAATACATTCAGCAGCAGTTGTAGTTGATCATAAAAGTTGCAATAGTCTAGATGTACAGTAACCCGTGCTTTTTAATTAAATCATCCCAACATAAGGGACCATTCCAGAAGTGAATGAAATATGTTTGCAAAATAGCCCAATTTGCCTCTACATAGAAGTCTAAACTGCAGGCATACCCAGAATTTTAACCATCTTTAGTAATAAAAGTTGAGAACTCAACTGAGGGCAGGAAATTTCCAAACACAAAACCTCTTTGCATGATGTTGCTGTAGGTTATTAATCTTCCAGTTCACTAAAGGTGGACATTAGCTGATCCACCCTATTCTCACATTTGCAGCCAACTCTCACAGTATAATTGACTGCATGAGTGAAATATCCAATACCAGCCACCTGAATATGCTGAACCAAGGAACATGTGTAGATTTGTTTTGACTGGCTGATTCTATAACTTCTAACCACTAAAAGGGGGGGCCTTGGTGAAGTTCTGAGGAGATGGAAGATGGAACAGTGACTTTCTTCTGCAAACCAGTTTAGCATCCAGCTGTTTCCCAGTTCTAAACTGAGCCAGTTCAACACTTCAGTAGCATGCTGTCACTATAACTGGCCACTTTTGAGCTTTGCTCATGAGGCTAGCTGGTTTGTCAGATGATGTGGTGACTTACCTGAATTTTTTCCCCCTAGGTGGTATTTACAGATCTTCAATTTCTTGTGTTGCTGTCACATACAATAGAAGTCCAAAAATCTAGATGCCAGAAATCCGGCCTACCTGAGAATCTGGACCTCTAAAAACTGCAGCTTCCTGACCACCTGAGAATCTGGATTCCTCTCCCTCCATTCCTGGCCCTGCCTGCTTGCTTGCTTTCTCACTGTTCCAGGCCCCCAAGGCGTTCCCCTGCATGGTCCAGTGTCCCCCCCCCCCCCCCCCCCCAGCTCTGCCCACTTGCTCTCACTCTGTCACTTGTTCCAAAGTCTTAGGCTGCTGCTGGCACTGTAGCACCTTACTGCTGGCTGCCTTCAGCATGTACCGGACATTTCCATCTGACCCATCCCCTGAGCAGTCTTGATTTTTGGACTTCTACTGTACCTGCATATAGAGAAGACAGAACTTTTGCAGTACCTGTCAAACAACAATTTTTTGGATTGTGCTGTGGTCAGTCACTGCACATCCTCAGTGGTAGATAGACAGCTTGTTCTGAAGTGGGACTTCCCTTCAGATGGTTGGCAAAGCCTTCCTCTGCCCAAGGGACTGGGCCTCTTTGAGAATATTGAATGAGAATCTCTGGCACCTATGTTTCTGTGTGTAGAACCGTTTTACACCCTATAGGTCTCATCTGGAGGTGTCCAGGATGTCTGTGTTTTTTTTTTGTTTTGGAGTTGTTGTTTTTTTAATACTCTACAGAGGTACAATACCCAAGTCATTTGCATCATTTAGGTTGGAGTCGGTCGTCTTTATCCTGACTTTAGTCTCAAGCCTCCTACATACTCTGACATAACCCTAGCAATTATGAAGCTGAGTATTCTGTACATGCAGCCGGCACACAAAACATGGTGCCCTTAATTTGACCAGTGATTAGATATGCTACTGCAATTTGAAGGCATCTAGCCTTATTTGCAGGAATTTAGGTATAGTCCTTTCTAAAACAGGAAATGAAAGGAACTTCATGAGTCCCCTCTTTCCTGATTTCCAGATACATGGTCAGCACCTCAGAAGAATGCACACTATTTCTATGGGGACCTACTGAATATCCAGGCATCAATGGTCACCTTACACCACGTGCCACTGAGGATCTATGTGGATGAGTGTGTGGCAAGACCAAGTAAAGATTCCATCCTCAAGTATGAGGTCATCATAGACCATGGGTGAGTAAAGCAGGACAATGGGTCCTTGTCATTGATGTAACAGCTAAGTGTTGTGCTCCTCACTGCATCTTTAAGCTCTGCAGAGATCTCTGGTGCCTGCTTATGAAAAAAGGTTCTCGGTTAGGGCTGGGAGGCTGTCTGCCCCTTGGATTCACGTATCTGTTCACTTTCAAAACAGGTCCAGTCTCTTTTTTTTTTTTTTTTTTCCTGAACCAATAATTTATTTTGTCTTTAGTGGAAAAATCAAAGGTTTCAGATAATAAAATAAGTTGCAGTTGAGTTCACCCGCACGCCACCCTTAGGCTCTAAAATATCAACAACTGGAACTTCCCATTTGAAGGAAATTAGGTTTCAGCACATCAGTCCAATATCTGTTTCTGGAGAGCAAATATAGATCCAGGCAGTGGCACTTCTTCTAATAGAACACAGACCCTCCGGGATCCAGTTTTAGGGTTGTCCCCCAAATCCTCACTTAAGGATCAGTAAAAACCCCACTGATCCTGCCACCTCCTGCCTGAGTTCCTTATTGCAGTTATCCAAAAGAGGTGTACTGGCTTAGCTCATAGGAGCACCCTAGCACTGCGGATGAGGAAATCCACTGTACCAAGACAGGAAACTCTCCAAGCTGTAATATTTATACTTTTGGATTTGCCTGATTTGTGAGACAAGTTGAAACTTTGCCTTTCCAGGGTTGAAGGATTCCCGACAGTAACTTCTGAAAAACAATCAACTTTTGTAACTGGTAGTCACTAGGTATCGCAACATTTAGAATACGTCAGTTTAAAATCAGTATACATGTCGCTACGTAAATATCCTCTAAAATGGTGATAAACTTCTGCCCTCTTGGCAAGACATTTCAGCATTCTAATATGGATCATCCAAGGGTGTTAAATGTAGTGAGATGGGCCACCTCAGCAAGTTAACAGTATGGTTTCCAACTATGGACAACTTCTATAGAACAGAAGGGGTTCACCTCGCACAATCCAGTGTGTTGGTACTATAATTTCATGGTGGAGTGAGTTTTTTTTTAAATACCTGTATCTTCTGCTTAGCTGTAGGTTAATATACATCAGTTTCAGGGTGGTTCTAATGGGGGCACAGTTGAAAGGATTAACTCATTTGATAGAGCTGAAGTCTAGATACTAACCTGCTGTAGCAGTGGTCTAATAAGACACCTTGGTTTTCTCCAGTGCTTGTCACCAGCCCATCCCTTCTGCTTTAGCTGAGTGGTACAAGGTTTACAGCAGGACATTATAAGGAGGAGGAGCTGATATGCTGGAAGTAGTTCCTGACAGAATGGACACTTTTTTGAATATTTCTTCTTGAGGTGGAGACTGATCCTATGACTGACTAGGATCTTGCGTTAGGACTTCAAAAATTGGAGAGCTGCGTGGGAACAGGGTTAGCAGGAATCCTGCGGGGGTCCAGCTAAAGTATCGTGCCAGGCCAGCCTACCTATCCTTGTGCCATGGTAATTATAATAGCACTAACAAATTAATGGATATGGTTGATAGCATTGAAATATAAGCACTCGGAGGGGAAGTTATGAACATGGGCTACTGTTAAGTTGGGTTATTTTAGCACAGGGGATGGAGGAGATTACCTGTAGGGACAGGAGAAATTTTTGTTCCCATACAACTCTACTTTAAATGTGCCCTTTGAGATGGTTGCACTATAATTCTAGTCAGTCTGGAGTTGTACACAGTTACTGCTTGACAGACTTGGTCCAGGTCAAGATCAGTATAACTTGAAGGAAAGGGGGCTGTTGGCAAACTAACCTACACTTTTATTTAAAAAAATGTATTACCTGTCCCATCCTATAATTCTAGGTAGTTTACAATCAACAATATATAACATCAAACTCAACATAACTACAAAACAATACCATAAATGTCAAATCAGAGACTTTGCATATTTCATGTAGTGATAAGAGCAAGCAACGCAGAAATGCCCAAAGCAGTAAAAGGCCTTAATTAAAAAAAAAAAATGCTTTCAGTTTTCCTCAACTGATTTACAGAGGTGACTTTTTTTTTTTATACAGTTCAAATGGAAAATATGGAGGAACAATATTCATTCAGCCTTATTGAACACAGAATATGGGCAGGTCTCTATCCTCAATTTGCAATTTGCTAATGAAACATTATTCAAGGCCTTGTGGATCAGAAATAATGTCTTGACTTTTTACTCCCATTGAATTGGTAGCCAGTGTAGATGTCTCTTCACCAGTACTTAACTCATTCCAGACTAGACATGGAATTCTGAACCAAAGGTTTACTAAATATACTTTAAACAAGACACTTGCAACCGAAGGCAAAAATTCAGTCTACTTAATGCCTAGGAAACTCCTTAACTCGGCTCTTGAATACCTTCCAGAACTGGATTGAACTCGCATGTGTTTCTTCTGGCTGCCCAGCCCTCTGTGCTCGGATCAGGACATGTGCTGCATTCTCTTCCAGGATTAATAGCTCGCTGCTGCTGCTCCTCTAATCCCTAGATGCGATCTCTCTCCTCTGTTACCTTGTGCACTGGATTTACCCAGATACTGGTTCAGTGGCCTGGCTAGCCGAAGACTTTTCTCTTTACCGTATGGTACAATGGCCAGAGAACCAAAGATCAGCAACACCCTTAAGGCTTGTGTTGTATAGCAGTCCAATTTCCCACCAAAATAGGCCTTACTATTACCTCACTGGTCCAAAAAAAAACCTCCCTGATCTGGAAACAGCATAGGTCGGTGGTTCTCAAACCTAATCCTGGAGGCACCCCAGCCAGTCAGGTTTTCAGGATACCCCCCAATGAATATTCATATGAGAGATTTGTGTGCACTGCCGCCACTGCATGCAAATCGTCTCTCTCATGAATATTCATTGCGGATATCCTGAAAACCTGACTGGCTGGGGTGCCTCCAGGACCAGGTTTGGGAACCACTGGCCTAGGTACAAACGAGACTCAGTATAACACTTCAGCAGAGCTACTACAGGTCTCAGTCATTTATCTAATGCAGAACTTTAGAGATCTTTGCAGAATATGTAGGCAGCTTCTTGTCCACTCTTGCGCTTTGACTTGGTCCTTCATGAGCAGTTAAGCATGAGTTTTCATTCTTTATATGTAATAAGTAAAGCCAGTGTTGCTGCCTTGCTCTCTACAGGTGTCTGGTGGATGGGGTGCAGAGTCGCTCCAAGTTTGTCCGCCCACGGGGAGATGATTTTCTCCGCTTCCAGTTGGATGTTTTCACCTTTGCAAAGGCCCTGGACAAACAGGTATCTACACAAGACAAAACTGGCTGCTGTGTACTCCCACGTTTTCAGAATCCAGAATTTGCCCATGTAAAACATCTGACTGTGTTTTTTTTTTTTGTTACATTTGTACCCCGCGCTTTTTCCCACTCATGGCAGGGTCAATGCGGCAGGCAATGGAGGGTTAAGTGTCTTGCCCAGAGTCACAGGAGCTGCCTGTGCCGGGAATCAAACTCAGTTCCTCAGGACCAAAGTCCACCACCCTAACCACTAGGCCACTCCTCCACTGCTGCCAACACCCAGGAGAAAATGCAGAAAAGTATTTTAGAAATAAAAGCAAATTCACTTGTTAACATATGATGCAAAATTTAGTCAACTGCCTCAGGTTTGGAGCACCATAAAGTTGTTCCCCCCCCCCCCCAGGATGAAGGGAAGTGGAAGGCCCCACCCAAATTTAACACCAAGCCCATCTAAAATACCAGATCTGGCTGCACCACTGACTGGTACTCTTCTGTAGGTGCTGCCTTGCCTTGCTGTGCATTGCCTTGAGTGAATTCCATCAAAAAAGCGGTAAATAAATCCTAATACTATAAGTAAATTATTGCAGGTAGTTTTTCAAATGCCACATGGTGTGTCAAGTGTATGACTAATCAGCTTAATGGGTTGGTACCAGGCACAGCTGTGTGGTAGCAGGATGAAAAAAAGCAGAAGTTAGAGGTAGAATGGGGAGGGGGACAGATGTGGTGCTGGGACAAGCCTGGAGAAGGGGAAGGCATGTTATTGCCTATGGCTAATGTATGTAATTTGCAGTCTAAATTCTTTTGCACTGACTTTCTGGGACACCAAAAGTGGAGCCTAAATAGTCCATTAGGAATCCTGATTTAATTGAAAATTTCAAGAAAATTTGAATTTTATAGTTGCCTACTGATGTAAACCAGATGTAAGCCAAGACTTGGGTTATTTTGAAAGTATTCTCTTATTGATTGTGTTAATGTATTAAGCTGGTTTTATTGGAATTTTTATTGTATGACTATTGTGTTTGTGCCTTTCGTGCTGCACCTCCAGAGTCTCTAATCAAGGTCAGCACTACTTACACAATACAATCCTCTCAACCGATATCTTAAGAGCTGGACAGCGGATAAAACTTAATTAGACTGAAACAAAGAAAAAAGGACCAGAGAAGCGCTTCTCAGGGTTAACACTGGTTTATTTAATTATCCAGAGATTAGGATAAAAAAAAATTAAGACGATAGTCATAGAAATAGTCTAGGATATGACAGAAATGAGAACATATATAGAAATGGAAATTACAATAGAAAGTGGGAGCAGGACATTCTTTCAAACTCCCTGGCTTGGGAGCCAAAAGAGATGTACACTGCCCAACCTCCTATCTGACACAGAAATATTATATAGGGTTTCTTTTCCCTTACAAGACAAAAGGGGAGCACAAGAAGGGGGAAGGGTTTCTTCTTACCCCCTTAATTAGCATCTTAAAGTCAGGCAGGATCTCCTGACAATAAAGAAATATATAGCATCTGTTTATATTTCCTTTTGAAGATGCATTTGGTCTGTTGTCCAAATGTTTTGGACCACAGCCTGCTTCCTTATAGAGGTGTTAGGTTTCTCTAGTCAATAGAACTATTGCTATTGACTCCAGGGATCAGGGAGATAGTGTTTGAATTGTTCTAGGCAGAGAAGGAAATAAGGTGTTACCTGGTTCATGGTTGTAAAAGGGTAATTCTCTCCTGGATAGTAGCCTTACTTCCAAGGGCATGGGAAAGTTTCTGTCTCCTGGCCATATTCAATGGGAGAGATTCTCCCCCTTCTGCAATATTTTCTTATCCAGTCCTGACTACAGGATTTCTATCTCTCTCTCTCCTCTGTCAGCCCTGCTCCCTACACCTGGAACTTCCTTTGATCTGCATCCTAAAAGTCTCTCAAAGGCTAATAAACACATTCATGTAAACAGCAAATGGATTGTCTTTCACTTGCTTGGTCGGAGGAAGGTGGGGGTACTTGCTCCACCTGGTCTGCTTAATATCATTGTAATTTACAGAAAAAAAGATTTCCCCTTCTCGTCTGTACATTAATTCATAGATATTAGATACTTAGCAGCACTGAAACTGCTTGGTTCAGGCTTTCATAAGTACAAAGTACACCTCCACCAACAATTGCATTCTTATTGCAACCCACTTTGAACCTGATGGTTAAGCAGGATATAAATGCTGGAATTTCAGTGAGATTTATGATAAAATACTCACTATTAAATTCCAGCATTTATATGTTGACTTTTGAAACAAATGAGTTTATTTTATTTGTTGCATTTGTATCCCACCTTATCCCACCTCTTTGCAGGCTGAATTAGTTTAGCTTTATGGAATAACATAAGCAGGTGATGTTTGATTAAAGGCAGCACAAAGTATTCCAAGTTTAGTAACTTGATAGGAAAACAATAGTTCAAGCATTCATATAATCCTTCACACCAGGATTGAGCAAATGTTGACAAATATCGGAATATATAAGTGAAACACAAAAGCATTCAAAGACCGCTTCACGGGAAGAGGGTGGGCTAGGTTAGGTGAAACTCTTTTAAGAGACAGAGCTGGGTGGGTGATAGAGGGTGACAAAGCAATATAATTTTATGGTTTCTAGTAGGCTAGAAAACCTAGATCTTAAGCCCTGTATGGGTGTCGAAATATTTTATCATTTTGACTTCAAAGATCTTATATTCTGGATTCTTTATTTCCTTAGTATTCTCACCACAAAATCACTATTGGTGTTCTGGTTTTGTAAAGTGCTGTCCCACAGAGGTGACATCCTGGTTGGCATGGTTATGCTTCATACGATGTCTATGTAGATTAAATCTCATCTTTAGCATCTGGCTTGTTTCTCCAATACAGCACCCTTCACATTTTTTGCATTGAATGATATATACCGCATGTGAAGGATCCCCTTATGCTGAATGTTTTACCCATGTGAATGACTCTGAGATCCTGTGAAATGTTTGGCACAGTTTGCAGTTGGACTGCAGGGATGTCGCGCTTTTTTTTTTTTGGAGCTATCTGGAGCTTTTCATTAGTTTTGGTGGCTGTCGGAAGGCCAGCACAGGTTGGGCTGTGAATCTTTCAGTGGTTCATCTGCCTGGAATAGTGGTTGTAGATCTTTTGATTCTTCTAGTTCTGGATTGTATGTCACTACAAGGGGATTCTCTGTGGCTTTCTTTTGAACTGCAATATATTTTCTCAGGGTATTTTAGAAGATGCAATATTCTTGGAGCTTATTTTGGGGTTGTAGCCTTTTTGTTTGAAGGATTCAGTCAAGATTTTGACGTTTCTCTCTCTTGGGGCAGAGCAGATATGATGGTATCTAGAGGCTTGGCTGGGTGTAATGGATTTTTTTATATGTGAAGGGCAGAAGCTGGAGTTGTGGAGGTAGGTGCATCTGTAGGTTTCCTGTATAAAGCCATTGCTGATGGAAACTGGTGTCTAGAAAGTTGACTTTTTTTTTTCCTCTGGGGAATAGTCAATTTTGAATTTGATTGTAGGATGGTATGTATTGAAAGAATTGTAAAATTGTTTTGATCCTCTTCTTTCTCAGTCCAAATCATAAAAATGTCATCAATATACCAGTAGTATTTTAGGGGGTTAGTCTGATGTGTATTTAAATATGTCTTCCAGTTCTGCCAATCCAGGAACTTAAGACCTTTTTTGAAATCAAAATGATGAAATATTTTGATAATCACCACACAGGACTTAACAAAGATCTTGGTTTTCTATCCCACTAAAAACCATAAAATTATACTGCTTTGTCACCTCTTATCAGTCATCTATCTCCCCTGTCTCTCACCCACCCAGCTCTCTGTTTATCGCCTAACCCACCCCTCCCTCTTACCTTGAGACTGTCATTGGAATGCTTTTGTGTTTGACTTAGTCTGATATTTAACACTGGCTCATTTCTGATCTGAAAGGTTACCTTCGAAACCTAATCAAAAAAAGTATCCTTTTCTTTTTTGTTTTTGTTTTGTTTTGTATTTATTGCCCTAACTGTTAACCAATGTAGTTCTTTTCAGCAATGGCAAAAGATATTACACTTTTTCCATTTAAAATCAGCCTGGCCACTGAGTTCTGGAGTAATTGAAGTTTCTTCATACTACTTGCTCAGTGGCTGGATAGGGTTAGAAAAGTAGTATATGCACAAAACACTAGCTCACGTTGGTAGGCAACTATTAAGTGAAAATTTCAAGAAAGCTAGAATTTTAATCAGGATTCCTAAAGGACTTTAGCAGAGGCGTAGCTAGGTGGAGCCACGGGAGCCTGGGCCACCGCAAATTTCATCCGGGCCCCTGGTTTTGCTGGCGGGGGTCCCCAACCCCCACCAGCCAAAGCCTTCAGCGCCAGTCTCCGGCACGCCGCGTTCCCTGCCCTCTTTCTTCCCTCTGATGTCCTGCACGTTCCTTTAAGTGAACTGAGTATGCTCAGTTTCACATAAAGGAGCATGCACGGGATGTCAGCAACAGAGAGCAGGGCAGCGAACGCAACTGTGCCAGAGACCGGCGCTGAAGAAGGCTTCGGCTGGTGGGGTTGGGGACCCCTGCCAGCAAAGGTGGTGAGGTGGCGGGGCAGCAGACTAAAATGTGGCCCCCTCCCACCATGAGGTCTGGCTACATACCTGCTATTTAGGGTTCTACTTTTGGTGTCCCAGAAAGTCGATGCAAACTAATTTAGACTACAAATTAAATACACTAGCCACAGGCAATACCCACAAAACATACCTTCCCTTTCTCCAGGCTTGTCCCAGCACCACTGCTGTCCCTCTCCCCATGCTGCTTTTTCATCCTTCTGTCACACAGCTGTGCCTAGTACCAACCCATGAGGCTGATTAGTCATACACTTCTGACACACCATGTGGCACTCGGAAAAACTACCTGCATTATTTTATTAGGATTTATTTACTGCCTTTTTTGATGGAATTCACTCAAGGCAATGTACAGCTAAGGGAAATGGATATCAGACTGAAAGAGTAGAGGGGAATGAGGTGCCACCGCTGGGTGGGCCTGTGCCTATCCAGGCCCCATCTATAGCTGTGCCACTGACCAGAGTCCCCCCAGCTATCTGACAGCTACAGTCACATACCCTGCCCCTATTTGATCCTCAGGTGCCTGATTGTATCTATCATGTCCTTGTGTGTTGCATGAACCGTGACACATGAAGCATGCCCACTGCCTTTTGTGTAGTTGAGATGTATCTTTTTGTTTTTGTTGAGCTTTACTGGAAAGGTGGGTTAGTAGAAATAACTGTAATGCTATAAGATGGTCTGTCTTGCTTTTAGATCATTCTGATCTGCCACCTGAAGGTGGTGAATGTTGACACTGCCATGACCCAGGCCAGGCTGAACAAAGCATGCTCGTATAATAGCTCCAGTGCTGCATTTTCCTCGGAGGAGCCCGGAGAGGACTGCTCATGCTGTAACTCTGCTGTAGGCTGCAGGGCCATGGAGAAGAGGAGACGCCGACAGCTGATGCTAACAGGCAAGTTTGAGCTGAAAGTCTTTGCCAGATATTCATTTAAAACTTTTTACTGCTCTCCAGAATTGAATAATCAACTTGTCATAATCTGAGGGGCGGAGGGAAACTAAATGTTAAATAGTGAAGAGAAAGGAGGGATGTGGAAAGATCAAAGTGTATCTAGAAATTAGAACAAGAAACATGGCAGGTAGGGCCAGCATTAAGGTGGGTTGCCCTGGACTCCTAGGCTACAAAGTGCTCCAAAGGAAACTAACACTCCTGAGGAAGACAGGAGTATACACATCCACGCCCTTTTCAGTAGCAGGTTCAGGCACCAAGGGGATTCACGTGAGAAGAGAGGCTGCTCGTGTGGCGTCGCACCCTTCTCCAAGTTGCCTTTGCCCATAGGCCCCGCGCAGATCGTTTTGAGTTGATGGCGCCGATCGCTACCGCTACTGGTAGCGATTAAGGGAGCAGGAGGACTCAATGCCAGCCGCCCAGCCTGAAGTGAGTCGTGTGGGGAGGGAAAGAGGAGAAACCACGGAGCGCTGCAAAGAAGAGAGACTGGTCTGGAGGAGGAGAAACTGCTGATCCTGCTGTTAACTTGTGGCTGGGGAATCTTAGCCTCACCAAGCCTCTTATACCGGGCGCTTATGGGAGTACAAAAGCAAATCATACTTCAGTAGGATAAGTCTTTCTTCATAATGTCGAGTTTCACACAAAAATTGCCTGATGTGACCACACTCACACATTACTAGGCTCCATTTTTATTTATTGCATTTGTATCCCACATTATCCCACCTCTTTGCAGGCTCAATGTGGCTTATTAGGGGTTCTACTAGTAATAAACCAATAAGAACAAATAAAATTTAAAAGGGCAACATAAAAATCTAAATCGGCTTATAGCACAGCACATCCCAATGAAAATCATAATGATCACATGCAAATCTGAGACTAGTCAAATATCCAAAATAAGCTGAAAAAGGTGCAATCAGTAAGCATTGCATTGAATCAAGTAGTTAACTCAGATGTTGAATTGTAGGCTGAATTGCTGCTGGGTGAATTTTCTTAACATGCAAATGGCAGCATCTAGTCTAGATGAAAATAACCAAAACAAGAGCTCAATGAGGGTTTAAACAAACCTAAACAAAATCGCTCCTCTAGTGCAAAAACAAGATTTCTAAAGAATAAGGAAAAGAAGCCTCAATCGTGGCTCAGCACATGACAGTGCTTAATGTCGCTTCAATTATAAGCTAAAAACAAAACCTCTTTTGTATTGTTGCATTGTGCAATCATTGAAACACCCTTTTTATGCATTGAACTGTATAAAAAGTTCTTTCGGATGGGCATTTCAGTGATTGCACTTAGGCCCAGATGCATTAAACTTTAATGACCCTTTAACGAAAAATTTTTGAACCGTGGCATGCATTAAAGGCCATTTTCCAACCACGGTAGCAGAAAACGGAATGCAGATGAGCAAATTGTGTAGAAACCCCATTGAAACGAGATGCATCAAAGTTTTCTGACTACCCTAACACAGGAAAACTGCCGGAAAGCTAACGACAGGTCTGTACCTGTCGTTAGGGCTATCCAACTAAAAACTTTAATGTAAAAAAAAAAAAAAAAGCAAGGGGGGCGAAAACGCGCACCAGGGGCATCTTTTATTGATGCCCAAGGTCACTGCTGCTCCCCGCTCCCCCTGCATCACTATAAAGTGAAAAAGAAAAAAAAGGTTTGGGAGGGTGCAAAGGCGCTCGTCAGGAGCATCCTTTATGGACGGCCTTCCCCCCCCCCCCCCCGCCCCCGCCCATGGTCGCCGCTGCTGCTCCCCGCTTCCTCCCCCAGCATTAAATAAAAACACAAAACAAAGCTCAAAGCTTTAGGAGCTCTGGCCCCCCTCCCTTCCTGTCTCTAAACTCTTTCTCCACACAGCTCCGCCTCCCTCCGCCCCCATACCCCACCCCCCTGCATTACCGGGCCCGTGCAGTGCCTCTCACCTCTGTATGAAGCAGGGGCGTATCTGGACTCCGGCGGTAGGGGGGGCCAGAGCCAGAGGGAGGGGGCACATTTTAGCCCCCACCGCCACCAATGACTCTCTCCACCCCCCTCCCGCCGCCAACCCTCCCCCGCTGCCGTTGCTTACTTTTGCTGGCGGGGGACCCCAACCCCCGCCAGCCGAGGTCTGCTTCCACCTGCCGCTGCCTTAAAAACTTCTTCAGCTGGCGGGGGACCCCAAACCCCCGCCAGCCGCCCCGCGGTGTTTAAAATTCATCTTCGGCCTCCGTGGCCGTGCTGCTGTGATAGGCGCTGTTGAAATCCACTTCGGAGTCTGACGTCGCAGCACGTACAACGTACAACGACGTCAGACTCTGAAGTGGATTTCAACAGCGCCTATCACAGCAGCACGGCCACGGAGGCCGAAGATGAATTTTAAACACCGCGGGGCGGGGGTTTGGGGTCCCCCGCCGGCTGAAGAAGAAGTTTTTAAGGCAGCGGCAGGTGGAAGCAGACCTCGGCTGGCGGGGGTTGGGGTCCCCCGCCAGCAAAAGTAACGGCAGCGGGGGAGGGTTGATGGCGGTAGGGGGGTCCAGGGCAAAATCTGCGGGGGCCCAGGCCCCTGAGGCCCCACGCAGATACGCCCCTGGTATGAAGGCGCTGCAGGGGCAAGAAGACCATCAGATCGCTGCAGTCTTCAGGACGTCTCTCTCCTACTCTGACCTGGCCCTGCCCCCGTCTGACATAAGAAACCTACGTCAGATGGGGGCGGGCCCAGGTCAGGGAAGATGGAGAAAGATGTCCTGAAGGAGGAGTGGAGGAGTGGCCTAGTAGTTAGGGTGGTGGACTTTGGTCCTGGGGAACTGAGTTCGATTCCCACTGCAGGCACAGGCAGCTCCTTGTGATTCTGGGCAAGTCACTTAACCCTCCATTGCCCCAGGTACAAATAAGTACCTGTATATAATATGTAAGCCGCATTGAGCCTGCCATGAGTGGGAAAGCGCGGGGTACAAATGTAACAAAAAAAAAAGTGTTGGTACGTTAAAAAAAAAAAGTGCCTATGGACGTCCTTTAAGGACGGCCTTCGCCCCTCCTCCCGCCCGAGGTCGCCGCTGCTCCCCGCTCCCCCCTGCATTAAAAAAATCGTGATTTTAGGCAGCCCCGGCCCCCCTCCCTTCCTTCCTCTCTTTCTAAACAGCTCCCACCATCCTCCGCCCCGTGCCCCGCCCTCGCAGCGCCTCTCACTTCTGTGTGAAGGCGCTGTGACGGCAAGAACAGCTGATCCTCTTCGCTGAAGAGTCTTCGGACGTCCCTCCTTTCGTCTAGGGTCCAACCTCGTTACTTACGTCAGACGAGGGCGGGCCCTGGATGAAAGGAGGGTCGTCCGAAGACTCTTCAGCGAAGAGGATCAGCTGTTCTTGCCATCGCAGCGCCTTCACACAGAGGTGAGAGGCGCTGCAAGGGCCCAGTAAGACGGAGGGGGGCCCGGTGGAGGGGGGAGCGGCAGCGATGACCTCAGGGGGGGCATGGGGGTGGGGCACAGGGCGGAGGATGGCGGGAGCTGTTTAGGAAGGAAGGGGGGCCGGGGCTGCCTAAAATCACGATTTTTTTTAATGCAGGGGGAGCAGGGAGCAGCGGCGACCTCGGGCGGGGGGCAAGGACGTGTTATGATGTCTGTATGACAGCTCCGGCCTTACCAACAGCTCTTACCACACGTTAAATATATCGCGGTAAATGAGTCAGTGCAGTCATCGGTATGGTTAGTGCATCCCGAATCATCCACATTACAATGGTAGTTACTCGTTTGTATTCCGTTTTCATTACGTGCTACCACCGTCGGAAAAAACTGTTTAGTGCATGCCACGGTTTACTACTTGTTCGTTAATGGCTCGTTATTGGCTCGTTAAAGTTTAGTGCATCTGGCCCTGAGACAGACTAAAGATCCATCAAGCCCAGCATCCTGTTTCCAACAGTGGCCAATCCAGGTCACAAATGCCTCGCAAGATCCAGAAAAAGTTCAATATATTTTATGGTGCTTATCCCAGAAATAAGCAGTGGATTTTCCCTGTCAATTTAATAATGGTCTACGGACTTTCCTTTAGGAAGCCATCCAGATCTTTTTAAAGCCCAATAAGCTAACTGCCTTTACCACATTCTCTGGCACCGAATTCCAGAGTTTAATTACATGCTGATTGAAGAAAAATTTTCTCCCGATTCATATTAAATGTACTACTTTGTAGCTTCGTCGCATGCCCCTAGTCCTAGTATTTTTGGAAAGAGTAAACAAACAATGTGTCTACCTGTTCCACGCCACTCATTATTTTATAGACTTCCAGCATATCTCCCCTCAGCTGTCTTTTCACTAGACACTTCAGCTTTTCCTCATAGGGAAGTCGTCCCATCCCCCTTTATCATTATCATTGCCCTTCTCTGTACCTCTTCTAATTCGTGTTTTTTTGAGATGTGGTGACCAGAATTGAACACAAGCTGAGCTGGGGGTGGGAGGCGGGGCTAGTGCTGGGCAGACTTCTACGGTCTGTGCCCTGAAAATGACAGATACAAATCAAGGTAAGGTATACACAAAAAGTAGCACATATTTAGTTTATCTTGTTGGGCAGACTGGATGGTCTGTGCAGGTCTTTTTCTGCCGTCATCTACTATGTTACTATGTTACAATATTCGAGGTGCAGTCGCACCATGGAGCGATACAAAGTTATTCTAACGTGCTCACTCTTGTTTTCCATTCCTTTCCTAATAATATCTAACATTCTATTTGCTTTCATAGCTACCGTAGCACACTGAGCAGAGGGTTTCAACGTATCTTTAATGATGATGCCGAGATCCCTTTCTTGGTCTGTGACTCCTAACGTGGAAACTTGCATGACATAGCTATAGTTCAGGTTCCTCTTTCCTACATGCATCACTTTGCACATGCTCACATTAAATGTCATCTGCCATTTGGATGTCTGTTCTCTTGTAATTTTTCACAATCCTCTCGCGATTTAACCACTTTGAATAACTGTGTCATCAGCAAATTTAATTACCTCACTAGTTACTCCCATCTCTATATCACTTATAAAAAGCAGCAGCCCCAGCACATACCCCTGGGGAATCCCACTATCTACCCTTCTCCATTGAGAATACTGACTACTTAACCTACTCTTTGTTTTCTATCCTTTTAACCAGTTTTTAATCCAGAATGGGACAGTACCTCCTATCCCATGACTCTCCAATTTCCTCTGGAGTCTTTCATGAGGTACTTTGTCAAACGCCTTCTGAAAATCCAGATACACAATATCAACCGGCATGCCTTTATCCACGTTTGTTCACCCTTCAAAGAAATGTAATAGATTGGTGAGGAAGCATTCCCATTCACTAAATCCATGTTGGCTTTGTCTTAAGCCATGCTTTGAATATGCTCTGTAATTTTGTTGTTTAATAGTCTCTACTATTTTGCCCAGCACCGACGTCGGGCTCACAAATCTATAATTTCCCAAATCCCCTCTGGAACCTTTTTTAAAAATCGGCGTTACATTGGCTACCCTTCAATCTTCTGGTACCAATCTCAATTTTAAAGATAAATTACATATTACTAACAATAGTTCAGCCAGTTCATTTTTCAATTCTATCAGTACTCTGGGATGAATACCATCCGGTCCAGGAGATTTGCTACTCTTTCAATTTGTCAAATTCCCCATTACATCCTCTAGGTTTATACAGATTTCATTCAGTTTCTTTGACTCGTCAGCTTTGTATATCATTTCTGGCACCGGTATCTTCCAAATCTTCCTCAGTGAAGACCGAAGCAAAGCATTCATTTAATCTCTCCGTTATGGCTTTGTATTACCTGATTACTCCTTTTACCCCTCGGTCATCTAGTAGTCCAACCGATTCTTTTGCCAGATTCTTGCTTTTAATATACCTTCCATGGCAAATCTCTGTGATGCAGAATTTGAAGACTAGGTTTTTAAAATCACCATGTTAAAGAGCAAATGGTTTTATAGAAGAGGTATTTTGATATTTTTTATCATTTGGAAGGACTTGGACACAGATTTTTATTGCTGATCCAGTTGTAAAACTTGTAAAAATTTTAGATATCCTCGATGGTAAGACTGATATTTATTGCAAACCAACTGATGTCAACAAGCTTCTGTATTATACAACCTGTCAGTACATCATTAAAACAGTCAGTTGTTAAGGTTGAAAATATTGTTCCACCAAAAGATTTCTGAAGTCAACCAAAGGTAATGAAACACACTTCCTGGATATCCTCCTTCCAAAAATCTATCTTAAAGAGATGATGACAGAACATCCCAGATAGGAAAGAATTATTGAAGCCCTGAGAGAGACAACAGCATAGTTTGTACATTCGGATTCTATCATCTTTCTAAGGACACTGTGGTGATTTTGAAGAAACAGTGGCACATAATACAAAGTTTGGTCCCTTTTTCAAGATAGCAGTGGCACTCGAACACAGGAGCAGGTAAAATACTTGGGGAGGGGGGCTTCTGTCAGGGGTGGCCAAATTGTGGGCAGGCACTTCAGGGGCTGATTTTTTTTGCCTGCGGCTATTTTGTTGGGGGTGCTTTTCCCCTTTTTTTTTTTTTTTTTTGTCAGGGCATTCTTGTCAGGACTATTTTGACCAGATACAAATTATGGTGTTGAGGCCCATCTTAATTTTTCCACCCAAGGGTCTATTTCAGTTCTAGCTATGATACTAGGCAAGAGGTGTAAGATTATAAACATACAAAGCACAGCAAATTATTGAAAAGGTCATGCTGTTCATAGACCCTACAGGACACTAACATGTAAATGAACTTGTGGAGAGTGACTAGTGATTTTCACACTTAGCAGAGTCTCAAAACAAGGTATTCATTTAGATGAAGGGGCTGGGAAAAATATTTTCCTTATGTTGGTAGTACAGGATAAGTAGTGTGGGGTGATGGGGGAGAAGGTTCTCACTGTAGTCTGTTGTACCTTCAATCATTTGTCTGTATAAAAATTTCAGATTCTCACTGGGAGGCAAATGTATCACTGGGCCCAATCTTGATCATGCCAACTGAACTGGATTTAGTCACACTAGAATCTGCCCAGGCAGTGGTGGTGCATCCATTGATTGTAGATGAGGACTCCACAGCACAAACATCCTCAGGTAACTAACAAAGACTTCCATTTTAACTTGTCATTTCCAGGTGCCATTGAGGCCTGAGCTGATCTATCATTGGTTTGTTAGATTCTTTGCTCTGGTCTAGTAAGGCACACATGTTCCTACGAAAGCTGGCTGACCCCTGCAATAGGGATGTTGTGAAGTGCATCCCTGCAATAGGGATGTTGGTTGTGAAGTGCATCCCTGCAATAGGGATGTTGGATGTAAGGCCATCCAATGAGTAATAAGAGACTGGTATAGCTGCTCTCTGCGTTACACTACTGCAGTGTTTTCCCCTATTTTAGGATGGGGGGGGAAAACTTTAGGCAGGGGAAGGAGAAACATGGGAAGAGCATATGATGGGCCCTTCCCTCTACAACTAAGACTACTTAAGCTTGACTGCTGAGGTGACTCCACTAAGGGTGTAAGTGAGGAGTAGGAGGAGGTGGTGGAAGAAGGTTGCATTAAAACCTGGAGTCTGGGGAAAGCAGTTAAGTCTTTGCAGGGGACAATAAGTAGGTGCACAATGTGGCTGTATTTATGAGAACTACGTTTGCCTTTTCAGTGTCTCTGGATTGGAAAATGATGAGTCTGCCCTTAATTGCCATGCTGGCCTTTATTCTGGGCTTCATTGGGTGTCGGGCTACTTGCCGAGGTCATCAGCCACTCAGAAGTCCTTCAGAAGATGCAGTGGATCAGTTGGCAATGCGTGGACTTCAATAAAGGATTGAGTCTCCTTGTAGACTGAATGTTACTTTGTTAAATACAAAAATACCAGGAAGAATTCAGCAAAAGTAGATGTCACTAAAATAAAAATACAGGACATTAAATTGAATAGTCATCAGGCATTCAATGCCTTGTGTCGTGTAAGATGTGCTCAGAATGCCAGGGAGCAAACCAAAATTAAGGGTAAAGTAAGCCATCATTAACTTCCAGAGCCTTGATATATCAAATTTTCAAAAGCAACCCTTTATTTTATTTTTTTTTTTTTTAAGTATTAGGGCTGCATGTCAATTAAAATTGTAATCATGCAATCAAAGGTATTTTCCCACTGCAGCTCCTTATGTCTCCTGAGCGATAGAGGGTTAAGTGACTCACCCAGAATCACAAGGGGGGGGGGGGGGGGAACCTTTTAATCACATGATCACAATTACAAACTTATCTATGAAGCCCTAAAAAAAAATTAAAGAATAAAAAGTAATGAAGATAAAATATACAAAATGAAAAATGACACACGAAAAATCTAGAACAGCTATAAACAGCCTTAGGTTTCACAGCCTACTTCAGAAAAGGAAGCCTAAGAGTAGTTACTGAGCTTTTAAATTTACAGCAAACAGAATAAACTTTTTATACTGCATAAAGGCAAAGAAAAAGTGATCATAAATATCCTCCTAAAATAAGATGTAAAAATGGGCTGCAAGTTAACCTTATCACTACACATAAAATTGGAGTTTTGTGCATTTTTTTTTTAACATAACGCTCCAACTTAAGATAACTGTCACCATTAACAAAAGAAGCTGATCTCAGCAGATGTAGCAGCCAGCCATGAAGGGATGGTTACTTATGTGTTAATTCTGGAAGTAATCTAATAGAGCATGTTAAGGGATGCATTGCTCCCAAGATAAACATGTTATCTCAAACCTCACACTCATCTCCATGACTAGAGGGTTTGTGAAGATTGAGTGATTTGCCTGGAGAGACTGGTCAACTGTTCATCATTTTCCTCTGCAGGAGAGGGAGGATGTAGAGACCTAGTGACTCTACTAGGTAAGAGTTGATATTGTCTGAAATGTTCTTTGATTCAGCACTGGGAGTCTCTCCATCAAACAAGAGGTAAGGAAAATTCTAAAGCAAGTACAGTCAGCAACACAAGCCACTGTTCAACTGCTATGGTCTTGGTTGACCCCCAATCCACTACTTGGTTCTAGCACAGGCGTTCTCAACCCAGGCCTTGGGACACACCTAGCCAGTCAGGGTTTCAGTATATCCACAATGAATATGCATGAGAGAGATCTGCATGCACTGCTTCCATTGCATGCAAATCTATCTCATGCATATTCACTGTGGCTTTCCTGAAACCTTGACTGGAGAGAGAACAGGGTTGGGAACATCTGTTCTAAGAGCTTAGAGAGAGCCTCAGGTTGAAGAGAAGGTTCTGGCTCCTCAGCTTCCTTTGGAAGATCAGAAGAAGCTTCAATCATTACTCAGGCATCGTATACCTTCTAGAATCCTAGGATGAATGTAAAGTCCGAACTCCAGTTTATTTTATTTATTTATTTGCATCCACATTTTCCCACCTATTTGCGGGCTCAGTGTGGCTTAAGTATTTAAGATGTTTTATATGTCTTTGGCAAGATGCTGGAAAAACTGAAATGACTGACTGAATAGGGTTCAAACATTTACAATTTTTCTTCCAATTACTTAATGGAAGAAAAATTGTAAAGGGTTGCAACCTATTCACTATTAAGACTTAAAAAACGTTTAGGTGGATGATGTCTTTTTGAAGACAGAAAAGCAAGTATATTGACTTCCCAGGGCCACTGGCTGCCTCTACCTTATGAACCCTGTGCCCTAGCAGTTAGGGCTCTAGTGCTCAGAGCTGCCTCCCCTACAATATTTCCCGCCCCCCCCCCCCAGTCTACCATAGAATGAGTTTGTTGGTGAAGGGTAACAGCATTTGCTTGGCCTAAATAACGTAGGGAGCAGAGCAATAACTATAAATTTTCTGCATTCAAAAAATGAACAAACTTAAGCTACATCAGGTTCAAGAATATAACCAAGGCTAGGAGTCTGTGAAAGTAACTACACATTTGTTTGAATAACTTTTTTAATTCATAAAACTGCTGACTAAAATATTAAACCTATCGGGGCTGATGCTTAGACTTCAGGAGGCAGCCCTGCTACCTCCCACAGTTGGTGAAACCAAATATTCAATGCTGGGCCATTTACAGTGACCAGCATTTGAATATCAGTTTATTTTTGGTCAATTTAAACTTAAGCGGCCAAGCCACGATTCACCACTGGCCAGTTAAATTTAAACATGACAAAGAGGTCTGCTCTATCAGCACCCTGCTGTGGCCACTAAAGTTAACTATCTGCCACTGAATATTTGTGGATAGCTGGTTAAGCACTATTTAACTGGCCAGGACCCAGTGCTGAATAGGGGGGGGGGGGGGGGGGGGGGAAGTAGGGCCCAATCTTGTGCTGGTGGCAATCAACTTTTGCTGACCACTGCTGCCTTTAAACACAGAAATTCAAGGCTGGGCCAGGTCAGGCACCAACATAGAACTTCTGTGTTGCTGGAGCCAGAAAAAACACAGCCAGTGTTAATGGCTATAAGTTAATGAATAAAGGTAGGTCTAACTTATGCCTAAGTGCTAACTCCACCCCTAAAATAGGCAGTTTTCAGTTCAGTGCACTAACGGTTAAGTGTTACAGAAAATTAGGGGTTAGACCCCAACAGGCAACTTAAACTGGCTAGGAGCTACAGCTAGATCTAATGAGACAGCCAGGCCTAGTTTATCGAGATGAAAGTAAATTTCACTTTAAAGCAGTTAAGACTGTTTCTGTACTGAAATGAGACCAACATCCAGACTGTTTAAGATGAAGTGCAAGTGTTTATCCATGAAGGATGAAACTTGAACATAGCCTACTTTTTTCTAACAGGTTTGACAAGAAACACAGATTGGAAACTGGATGCTAATGTGTGAAAACTTGGGGAACCAAAGATTTTTTTTTTTTTTTAAAGAATCAGGCGAACTACAGCCATTTTCTGTTTTTTTTAGAATTGGTCAAACTATAGCCATTTTCCAGTGAGCAGAGACTTGACCAGTGGAAAGACTGATTGATGAGGAGTAGAATTTTAGGAAGAAGCTCTAGTTCTGGTATTTTAAATCACTGTGATGGAAAGGGATCCAAAGTACAAGAGGCCGTCTTCACTGACTGAAGAATTTTAGAAAGAGAGCTTGTGGTCTGAAGTTGGCAAGAGGAGGATGGGGGTAAATTTAGGATCAATTGAGAAGACGAGACAAAAGAAGTTGTAGGAAGGGATTGGAGAAGATTCCTTACAGTAGTAAAGAACTGTGCAAAAGTCTCAAGCGGACGGGGCTATCTTATCTTGGACACTACAAGAAGGAGAAGTCAATGAATAGAAAATGGAAAAAAGTTCCTTCGATGGATTTGGTGCTTTTCTTAAGCAATTAGCATAATATTGTTTCTTAGCCTTCCTGAGCTGGAAACTGAAATATTTAAGCAGTAATTTAAGAGTTTTAATTTTAAAGAAATGCAGACCCTCATGGAGTTCTGAAAAGAACTTAAAACAGTACTATTTATGGAGGCCTCTGAAAGAGTTTAATTCATTTCAGTTATGTAATGTATGGGATCCAGTTTGAGAATTCGTGACAGGTACTGATGAGTAAATGCTTGGTACTTGCTAGTCTATATTTTTTTAGAATGTATGAAGAACAACGTTATTATTAGGTATGTCATTATGTAAACCACATTGAACTTCTTACAATAGAGAAGAATAGTTTTTAAATAAATAACTAAAACTAGAGCAGGAGATCACAAGTTTCCAAGTTTATTAAGAATTTACTATACAACCCCGTGGCAGCCTTCTGGGCGGTTTACAAACTAGTACATATGAACATTAAATGAGTCATACTATAGACAAACAGATATAAAGGAGGGGGTAGAACTACAATATTGAAAGGACAGAAACATATTGACACACAAGGAAGGGGAGGGCTCTGTGAGGAAAGAGGGATCCCTGACTGAAAATTGATGAGTGAAAGTTCAGCTAAAAGCATCATTTAAAAAGGTTTTGAGGTCCTTAAACTTTAATGACAGTAATTGCAAGTAGCTTGGAAGGGCATGCTGAAGTTGAGGTCCCTGAACTGAAAAAGAGGAATACCTAATGACACAAGAGGAGGAGATAAACTGGTTTTGTTGAGCAAAACAGAGAGATCTTGAAGGACTGCAGTGAATGAGATCCTTTGAAAGCTATACGAGAATGTTGTATGTTTTCCTGATTCTGACTCTATTGACTATTTTGTATCGTCTACTGTGGTTTATCAGTAAAACAAAGCTGTTTAACTTTTACAGGTGTTCACCATGCACAGCAGTGGAGAATAGCATTGGATAGTGCTAGTATAGATGCTTCAATTGTGTGATACACTATTTACTTATAGGATCAATCATCTGGTTTATAATTTTATAGTAAAGAAAGGGAAAAGAGTTTGAGGGAAGACATGACCATAGCCAAATACAACAAGGAATGATCAATATCTTAAAACAAAACAAGTTGCTTCAGGTAATCTTAAGCACATCCTGCCTATCCAGGAACAAGATCCATTTCATGTTTAAAAAAAAAAAAAAAAAAAAAAACCCCTACGTCATGCTCTCATGGCTCTAGTTAAGCCTTCAATCTAGAGTACGAGAATTCCAGTTTTAGACCCAAAAGCAAACTGTTCTAAAGTGATGGAACCACCATCTTAAACAGAATCGGGCCCAGGCTAACTCCCATGGTCGGCGCTGAGCCTGGATATTCAAGGCTGAGCTATGTCCGGTGACAGGCACTGAAGAGCCAGTTTTGTGAGAAAACATATTTAAAACTTATAGTTAACCACTGGAATGATAATTGACCCTTTCCTTTTTATTTTTCTGTACGACAATAACTAAATTGTTGTAGGTCTTTCAGGCAACTGGTATTAAAGTTCTTCTTGCTCTGTGCGCTCCCGAGAAGAGACCCAGCGACTTACAATTAATTCCTGAAACACAAAAGAGCAATAAATCCATTTCATCTTGTTCCTTCCTATCCAGAATCATATACACATATAAAAATGTATTTGTATTTTTGATAAACAGATATAACTCCCAGACACATCCCACTTATCAATCCCTGCTGAGAGCTTCCCCTGGAAATCATTACTCAGATTGCAAGTGAGTTCTAATATACACAAACTAAACTTCTTTAAAAGCATTAATAACACAATAGAAGCCTCTCTTCCCTAAAACAAATTCTGCTGTCTCCAGTACTATTATAACAAACAGTCCCCTATTTGGCTATATGGGGCAATTTATACAGGTAAAAACCCTGAACTGGCCCATCTGACTGTATGCTTTAGGACGTGGGGGAACACTACCATTTGGATTTTGTTTTTCACACACAGAGAATCTTGCCCCATTCAAGGCAGGCAGGCCCGGCCGGCTGCCCCCCCCCCCCCCCTCAAAAAATATATATTTTGAAAAATGTCTGCAATATGTTCAGAATTCAGAAAGTTAAGCTCTTGCAATAAACTGTTAGAACACATGAGGTCTGAAATACTCATCTCACAGACGGTTCAGGATGTCATAGCAACCCCTAGTGCTCAGCTGGCCCATCTACCTGCCTCTTTTCAGCACACTTTACTGGTAGCCTTACTGACCACAAATGTTGGTGCACTTCAACATATTAGGTGCCCTGTAACATGACAGGAAGCTGAAACCAGCAACAAGTGACAGAGCCAGAAACTAGGAATGGAGCACATACTTGCACTTATTATTTTTTATAATTCCCTTTTTGGTTAGGTTTTAAGCTTTGAGAGTCTACTACATGTTATGCAAATGCCTCCTGTGTCAATTTCTATGCAAAAAAAAAAAAGCTACATCATTAGTTTTTTTGCAAAAACAAAAAACACTTAATTACAAAAATGCTAAAGAGCTGATTTGTAAATCCATGCTGAAAGTTTATACAAAAGAAATATGTGTGCAAAATTGCTAAACCGTATGCGCTACCTTTAGCAAATGTGGTTTGGTATGAAAATGACTATACCTGTGAACTCATTCACACTTTATTTTTGGGATATGATATACCACAATTCAAAAGCAGAAACACCACACACATCAGTCCTTCAGTAAGCCAAGGAAAAAATTAATTGATAGTCAAAGTAACTTGCCTGAACTTTGATTCTTTTCATACACTCTGGTGACAACATCTCCTGTTCGCTCATATCCGATGGTTTAATCAAGTAACAGAACAGAAGCTCCTGATAACAAACAATAAAATGTTATTCCCTGAAAGAAGAAACCAGTGTCTACAGCATACATTACCTGAAATATTCAATATTTTTTCCTGATAATTTGCACTTTCAGGACTGGTATGTAGTGCCATGTATCTTCATTTACAACTACCAGGTTATTTCTCCCCGATTTTATATCACTTCCTATTTGCTTAGTCCAGTTACTAGACTGATAGCCCACACACCATGGTGTTCATTTTCAAAGCAGAAGGATGTCTCAAAATGGCCCAGAAAACATCCACCTGCCGAAAATGTCCATATTAGAAAGGCAGAATTTGGACATTTTACACTGCAGTTTGTCCAAATAGTAAGGGGCATGCTGGAAGTGTGTTTTGGGCATGAATGACTAGGGCAACCCAAAATGAGTATGTCTTTCAACAATAAGAAACGTCCGAGGCTAAAAAGGAGGATGTTTTTATTCAGACCTGTTTCAATCACATTCGAGGTACAAAAAGTTGCCCTGATCGAACAGCTGACCACTGGAAGGATAAAGGCATGACACCCCCCCTACCTTCATCTCCCAGTGGTTACTGACCCTCTCCCACCCTCCTAAGAAGTGAAAGTGGATACCAGGATCTATGACAGCTTCAGGTATTATGACCATTCCTAATGGAGCAGCAAGCCTCACAATAACATATAAAAGAATCAAAGTGGATTTGTACCTGGGTCCTGTTGTTTGAAGTCCACTGCACTGACCTCTAGGCTGCCCCTCTGCTCTGCAGGGACATCTGTGTGGCCGTTTTTGTACAAGTGATGCCAGAGAGATGTTTTTGTGCCTGCTTTTTTGGGCATTCATATTTTGGAAAATGGCTGTTCTTTTTGGACGTTTTCAGCTCAAGAACATCCTTCTCACAAATTTTCAAACAGGAAATACCAATATTTTTCCTCTTTGAAAATGGCTGTGAGATGGACAAATCTTTTGAACATTACGAGCAGGATGTACCAATTTTGACTTAGATGTTCTTTCGAAAATGTTCCTCTGTGGATCTCCTTCCACATCCGTGCAACTCTAGCCTTTACGTTGCAGCACTCTATATGGGTGTTACTTGATGACTATGATGCCCTCCAGGAGCTGTGACTGTTACCTTTGCAACACCCCAGCTTGCCCAACCCAGACAAAAAAAAACGTCCTGAGCTGGCAATCAAACTTTGAATGGCAGTGCACAGTACTGCCACTGAGCTGGCCAGAAATGTTTTTAAATCAACAATTAATGGAGTGGAGAAACAGTCCGAGCTCCAGGGAAGCCAGGATTCATATCTCACTGATACTCTTTTTGATCTTGGGCAAGTTCCTTAACCCTTATTTGTCTGCGGATCACCCTGGTCCCGACAGGAGTAAGAGAAAGACAGGCGACGGGTCCCCCTTAGAGGCCGGGGAGGAGTAGACAGCATTCCAAACTGGATATCACACATGCTCAGTTTTGATGAAATTGAGCATGTGCGACGTGAAGGGAAGCACTGAGCAGGGCAGGCAATGTGGTGTTGAACAATGCTGCAGGAAGGCTTCTTCTGGCGGGGCATGTGAACCCCCGCCAGCGAAAGTATATGGAGTGGCGGTATGAAGCAGAGAGGTGGGGCAAAATGTACCCCTTACTTTTGGCTCCGGCCACCCCCAATCTTTCAAGTCTGGCTACGCGCATGGAAGTAGGGGCAGCGATTGTGACTGTGTCCTGAATGGGGGGGCCCGGGGGTGGCAGTCCTGCCCTGGGCCAGGCTCTGTCTCTCTGCCACTCCCGGGCCCGGCTCTGTCTCTCGGCGGCCCTAGGTATAAGCTAAGATTGTGAGCCCTCTGGGTTAGGAAAACACCCTTGTACAAGTCTCTAGTGAGGACCCATTTAGAATACTGTGTGCAATTCTGGAGACCACACTTGGAATGCCCTCCCGAGGGAGGTGGTGGAGATGCAAAAATGTGTGGGATAAACATAACGGAATCCTGTTCAGAAGGAATGGATCCTCAGAAGCTTAGCGGAGATTGGGTGGCAGAGCCAATGGTGGGAGGCGGGGCTAGTGCTGGACAGACTTCTACGGTCTGTGCCCTGAAAATGGCAGATACAAATCAAGGTCAGGTATACACAAAAAGTAGCACATATGAGTTTATTTTGTTGGGCAGACTGGATGGACCGTGCAGGTCTTTCTCTGCCATCATCTACTATGTTACACTTACGGAAAGATATAAACAGGATGGAGTCGGTCCAGAGGGAAGCTACAAAACTGGTCAGCGATCTCGGTCATAAAACATATAGGGACAGGCTCATGAACCTCAACATGTATATGCTGGAAGAGAGGCGGGAGAGAAGAGATATGATAGAGACGTTTAAATAACTCAGTGACGTTAATGTACAGGAGGTGAGCCTTTTTCAAATGAAGGAAACCTCTGGAATGAGAGGGCATAAGTTGAAGTTAAAAGGAAATAGGCTTAGTATGAATCTGAGGAAATACTCTTTCATGGAAAGGGTGGTGGATGCGTGGAATGGCCTCCCGGTGGAGGTCGTAGAGATGAAGACTGTGTCAGAGTTTAAGAAGGCGTGGGAATCGGAATAGACACATGGGATCTCTTAGGAAAAGGAGAAGTTAGTGGTTACTGAGGATGGGCAGACTGGATGGGCCATACGGCCCTTATCTGTCGTCATGTTTCTCTGTTTCTATGAATGTAATCTACCTTGAACTACTGAGACAGGCATCAGCTAAATCCAGATCCCTTTCCCATTATGAAATTCTGCTACACTACCCCGGCAGCACTGCGCTCGAGTTAACAACACTGACAAACTCTTCTATAGAAGCACAAGGAACAAACAAAACGAATACTGTAAACTGTCTTTACCCAGAATCCTTCCAGTTCATCATTGACCAACAATTTCAACTTAGGAATTCCTATTGCATTACCTTGGAAACATTGAGAGTTGTTCTGTTCAGCCCAGCTAATGTCTTCCAAGTGAATGGTCGGCGTGGTGTTCCCTGGAAATGGTCATCAACTAATTCCACAATTACAGAATAGCTGAAACACAAAAGGCACAGCTTAGAAAAACAAATCTTCATAAATTATACATAGGGTCTCTGAACTTCCTAACAAAATACTCTCAACGGGAAATTTGGGGTATACAGTTATAACCAAATAAATTTTGGAAAACTGCCAGTTCCTCAGTTTTGATGACATCATTCGGCAGCTGCAATTGTAGCTGGCTGACATCATCAGACTCTGCCACTACCAGTCCCTCAACGATGGCAGGAGTTTCAGTTTTTACTCATCCTACTGGCTCTGCCACCAGCACTAGAAAAGGCTTTCAGATGTCCTATTCTTTCAAAGCCTCCCAAGTGCTGCAGAAAACAGCAAAGAGCAGTGCGAACGAGAAAAGAAGTGATTGCTGGAAGGACTGATATAGGGGTAGGAGAAGGGAGGAGCAGATGGGGGAGCTGGGAGGAGGGCTGAAGATGTTATTAGGGCTTAGAAAAAAGATGAAGCTAATGCAGGAGGGCTGGCACTGAAAAACTGTGCTTTAGATCACTGAATAAAACCTACTTAAAAAGTTAGTTTAAAAAAGAAACAAAAACATTTTTAATAATGCAAATATACCAATAAACTTCTGTTTTTTTAAAGCACCTGTATGCCTCAAAAATAAACCCCTAAAATTCCAAACTCTAAACACTTACGGCCTCTTATCAAGCTGCGCTAGTGGCTCCCAGTGCAGTAATGCCAACAAAGTCCATTCATTGCCATGCGTGAACCGCTACTGCGGCTTGATAAAAGAGGCCCTTAGAATCAGACGCCCCAAGAGCATAACTTTATAAAATCACTTTTGTGTATATAATGCCTCTTATAAATTACCCCATGGGTGAAAGTTTTCACGATGGCAGGACTGTGCATACCTGTACGCGTGTTCTGGGTCAGAGGTTTGGCAGAATGTGGGCAGAGTTGCTATGTATCGGTTATTTCCCCTTGGATGTATCGCTTTACTTGCAACACAAATCAAAGCACTTTACAATTGCACATTTTGGGAAAGAATTTCATACATGGCGCCTGGAAAATTCGCACAGAAATCATTTTCACTAAGAGTATTAATGTATTCTATGAGATTTAGGCGTGGTATACAGAATACGTGCATCCATTTACACCAACAAAAATGTGGAGTAAATCTATGCACGTAGATTTAGGCGGACTGGGCTATATTCTATAAGAATGCGTGTATATTTGGGAATGCCCATAAAACACCCATTTCCCTGCCCATAACATGCTTCTTTTTGGATGTATGCTTGGCACAGTGCTCGTTACAGCATACACTTTGTGAGTTACACAAGTAAATTCTAATTATTGCCAATCAGTGCTGAATTATTGCTTGTTAAGTGCTGTTAACAATGCTGATTGGGAAAGAGGGGGGGGGAAGGGAAATGAGACTTGATATACCGCCTTTCTGAGGTTTTTGCAACTACATTCAAAGTGGTTTACATATATTCAGGTACTTATTTTGTACCAGGGGCCATGGAGGGTTAAGTGACTTGCCCAGAGTCACAAGGAGCTGCAGTGGGAATCGAACTCAGTTCCCCAGGATCAAAGTCCACTGCACTAACCACTAGGCTACTCCTCCACTCCTTGTTAAGCGCATTGTTTTGGAATATGCTTAGATTTAGGCATGGACTCTAGGCGCGATATATAGAATCCGGCAGTTTATGTCAAAGGCACCATTAATTAGTAGTTACATCCAAGTATGCACTAGGCACTGTTCTATATAATTTAGTGGCTAAGTGCCATAGTATGTCCCTACAAGAGGGTGTATAAGTGGGCGGAGCATGGGGGGGTCCATGGTCAGGTCTTCAAGTGACACGTGTAACTTATAGAATACTATCAGTTACATGCGTCACTTAGGGGCCCTTTTACAAAGCGGCAGAAATCCAATGTGGGCTTACTGCACGCTAATCCGGAGCCACTGCTGGCCCAATGTGGGTGCCGGCTGTAGTTCCAGCCCCAGCAAGCGCCATTTCCCACCTGAGGAAAATAGGGTTCTAATTTTTAGCACGGCGCTAACCCAGCAATAATCGGACAACGCCCACGTCCTATCCAATTACCGCCAGGCTAGCACAGGAGCCCTTACCACCATCTCAATGGATGGTGGTACATGCTCCCCCTCGCATGGCCATTTGGTTAAGAGCAATCCTACCGAATGGCCATGGCTATTTTCAGCCTTTTTTTTTTTTACCCGCTGTGGTAAAAAGGGCCGCAGTGCGTGGCAAAAACGGCCCCCCATCACTAGCGCAGAGTCCTTTTTACTGCAGCTTGGTAAAAGGACCCTCTTAATGCATGTAGGTGAACCCATTTATATCTGTCATTAACATGGTGTAAACAGTCGTCCCTTAACTCAAATGCTCCAGTCAGTGCCACCTTGTGCTAATATTTTATAAGGGAATCCTGGCGCACAGACGCCATTACAGAATCAGTGCCCAGTGCTCAGAATCGGCATGCTTTAACTGGAGGTGCCAATTTAGAGACTTGCCTCCTTAATCTTCCAGTGCTTCAGGAACAAACATAGGGCTCCTTTTGGGAAGGCAGAACTAGAGGACATGAAATGAGATTGAAGGGGGGCAGACTCAAGAAAAATGTCAGGAAGTATTTTTTCACGGAGAGAGTGGTGGATACTTGGAATGCCCTCCCGAGGGAGGTGGTGGAGTTGAAAATGGTAACGGAATTCAAAAATGCATGGGATAAACATAAAGGAATCCTGTTCAGAAGGAATGGATCCTCAGAAGCTTAGCTGAGATTGGGTGGCAGAGCCGGTGGTGGGAGGCAGGGCTAGTGCTGGGCAGACTTCTACAGTCTGTGCCCTGAAAATGGCAGATACTAATCAAGGTCAGGTATACACAAAAAGTAGCACATATGAGTTTATCTTGTTGGGCAGACTGGATGGACCGTGCAGGTCTCTCTCTGCCATCATCTACTATGTTACTATTTATATTTTACAAAGCCACGGTAATGATTCCCGGCACAGCAACGATGACAAAGCACATTCATTCTGCAGCGCAAGAATCACTACCATGACTTAGTGAAAGGAGCGTTTAGTTGTAAGCCCTCTGGGAACAGGGAATTACCTACTTATACCTGAAAGTAACTCACCTTTAACTAAATGCTAGGTCCCTTCCCTGTTTCTCTTGCAGAAGTGAATGCAGCAGAGCCTGCCTCGGCAAATTTAGCCCTGATAATCACAATCAAGCCCAGCAAATGTCAGATGGGGATGGCAGAAGTGCAGTTCTGCAAGGAATTCACGCTTAGTGCACATCATCCCGTAGCCTAAATTTTGCACCATTTATAAAATTTACCCCTAAAGATGGGTATATCAAGAAAAACAATCCATAAATTGCATTTCACTCCCCCTCTCTACTATAATAAAAACCAGATATACTGTGAAGCTAAAATCATGGAAATGGTTTAAAATATTAAAACTATGGACCATATTCACTATGAGGCCCTTTTACTAAGGCACAGTAGGCCTAACACAGGCCTACCATGAAGTAAAAAGGCACTACCACACGACACGCTGAGGCGTCCCATGGTATTTTGGCCAGCAGCACGTGCTGCTCCTGCTGTAAAAAATATTTGTTGCCGCAGGAAGCATGCCTGCACTAATCAGGTAGCGTGGGCACATTACCACGCACTACCCAATTACCACAGTAGCGTGGGAGGCCTTACCGCCTCCTAAATAGATGGTGGTAAGGGTTTCCAGCAGTAATGACCAACCCAATTACCACAGGAGTAGCGTGGGAGGCCTTACCGCCTCCTAAATAGATGGCGGTAAGGGTTTCCGGCAGTAATGACCACACGCTAATGAGGAACTTAGCGTGTGGCCACTGAAAAAAAAAATCCAACTTCAGCCATTTTTCAACAGCACTAGGAAGTGGCCGGAGCGTGCGGCAAACCCACATGCTAACTGCAGCACCGATCACTTTCTAGCGCAGCTTGATAAAAAGGACCCTTTTGGTTTTTCTCCCCCTTCCCTGAAGACAGGAAAACTTTAGTGAATCAGCTTCTATCTTCTTTTCCCTTAAAAAGTTTTCTTCTTCCTGCATGTGAATAGAATTCATTCTGCTATGAGGTGGACAGTGTGTTTGCTGCTTTATAGAACAGTTTAAAAAAAAAATAAAAACAAACCAAACACGTTGCCACAGGTAATAGGGAAAAGGAAATTTCAAACCTGGCGTGGTAAAAAGGTGGACCTTTCCGATATAGCACTGAAAAATAAAAATACATCTTATTTAAACTTTCTGATTTGATACTCACTGACAAATGCAACCTACTTGCTCTTGATGAGGTATAATTAAAACTCCAACTTTATTCCACTTCCCTTTAAAAGCTAATCACACAAATCAAGCCCAGAACCTCCATTATATAGTGCAGTGTTGATTCACCTTTTCCTAACATATTACAGATACTGTTTATTAATATGCATTAGTTATTGACATGCAGTTAAACACAGAAATTTAGTGTGCAATAACAGCTAACATGGAATGGGGAGGCAAAGGGTATAATATGGAGCAGACACTGCACAATGCAGTGAATGAAGAGGTGGTTACTACAATGCTTCTTTTTTTGTACTGAAAAGTTTTATCGAAGAAAAATAGTTTTTCAGATAACAACCATAGCAATACAAATAATACTTTACAAAAGGATAAATCATAAATCACACCCCTGGCTCCCCACCCTACCTCCTTCCCCCTGATGCTTGTCTAACCCCCCCTTCCCCATCTAGCACCTACTAAGATGCAGATCTGTACTATTTGAAAGTGTTTTTGAAACTAACCAATATGAGCGGTTTAATTGCCAAACCTTACCATCCTATATAATAATTCTCACCGCCAACGTTCAAATGTGCTAGGGACCGTGCCTCCATCGGAGGTGGTCTGCTAGGCAGGCATGCACTGACTTAGCTGATTTGAAACCTTTTCCCTACTCCTCCCCCTGCCTCGGAATCAGCTGTCACCCCCGCGTTACGGCCCCCTGGATCCCCCCTTCCGCGAACCTTGCGACCCCCTCCCTTCTCGCCGAAAACCGCCCCCGCCGTCGACTACCTGTGCTGACAGGGGACCCGAACCCCCGACAGCCAAAGTGCTGTTCTGCCCTTCACGTTGGTTCCTCAATGCTCTTCTCAAGCTGTTCAAGTTTCTGTGCGTGTGTCTAACGTCAGGCGTATGCACAGAAACTTGAAGAGATTGAGAAGAGCATTAAGGAACCAACGCGAAGGGCAGAACAGCACTTCGGCTGTCGGGGGTTTGGGTCCCCCGTCAGCACAGGTAGTCAACAACGGCGGGGGGGGGGGGGGAGGTTTTCACCGGGAAGGGGGGGGTGACGGTCGCGGAAGGGGGGTCCACGGGCCGCAACGTGGGGGGCGGGGTTGAAAACGGAGGGAGGGCAGACTGTGAAACACCGAGGGAGGGTAGGGGATTGCCTGCCTAACGCCCGTTTCCTTGATTTCAGAAACGGGCCTTTTTCCTAGTATTTTAATAAATCAGACGTAAGACTATGGGATTAGTGTTGCGTTTGAGGCATGACTACTCTGAGTTCCCATTTACATTTATTTATTTGTTTGTTTAGATTTCCGCACACCTTCTTTACTAGTAGCTCAGGGTGAGTTACATCAGGTACACTGGGTATTGAGAAGCAGAAGCAGCAGCAGGATTTCAACCGGCCACCTCTGGATGTCAAAACCGGTGCTCTAACCATTAGGCCACTCCTCCACTCACATTAAATTGTTTCTTTCTTTTTAAGCTGAAGATCAGCCTCTAGCTTTTAACTTCCTTCCAAAGATCCATGTTTAAGTAATAATTAGGTTCTGGAGATCCAGAAGAAAGAATTTCAGTTTTATGAGTCAAGTTAAAAGATAAGAACAAGCCTGGTACCTTCTTCCCCAGTCATCCCTTGCTTTGTTCTTTTTTACTACCCTCTTTTAGGTCCACTTCTCTGATTTGGAATAGGCAATGGGCCTGTTCATGTAAGACTAGCCGTTGAGCCCGTAAAAACGGGCTAGTAAAGGAAGGGGAGGGGGGGTTGAAAGGCCCCCACCCCCGGATAGGTCGCCGCCGCCCCTCCCCCCCGGAGTCACCTCCGCCACCCGAGCCGGGTACCTGGCTTCACTATTCAAACCGCCGGAATGCAGCACACAGCTCATCTGAGCTGCCGTCGGCCTTCCTTCTTCTCTGCATGTGTTCCGCCCTCGTGTGACGTAACGTCAGCGAGGGCGGGACACAGGCAGGTAAGGAAGGCCAACGGCAGCTCAGATTAGCTGTGTGCTGCGTTCCGGCGGTTTGAATAGTGAAGCCAGGTACCCGGGCCGGGTGGAGGGTGGGTGGCGGCGGCGACTCCGGGTGGGTGGGGGGAGCTGTAGCGGCAACCCTGGGGGGGGGAGCGGTGACGACGGCAGTTCCCTCATTCACAGGTGCGCAGGTTCCCTGTCACGCCCCCGTCATCACGTATTGACGCGGGGGCGGGACAGAGAGGGTCTCTACTGCGCATTTGCGAGTGAGTACGCCTCTTGCCATTTATATGTTTGATTATCCAGTTCGGAGCAACTAATCACCCAATTCCAGAGAACTGGATTTTGTTTTACTCTATCTTGCTATTTTATATGGTCACTATTAGAAATTTTGGGCCCAATATTCAAAGCGATTTAACCGGCCACAGACTGGTTAAATCACTTGGTTGGGGCTAGCCACTAATATTCAGCAGCGCTTAACCAGCTAAATGACGCTGAATATCGCAGCTAGTGCCCAACTCAAAGTCACCTATGCTGGGAGCGTTCCGGGGCGCAGTCAGCACTTGGCTGCTTGTGCTGATATTCAGCCCTTAAGCGGACAGGTTTACCACATAAATATCTGTCCTATTTTTATGTGGTAACCCATGGTAACAAATATCGACTTAAGAGGCTACTGGGCTCATTTTCAAAACAGAAAAACATTTAAAAAGTGGCATAAAGCAGCATTTGGATGTTTTTCTGACAAAAACGTCCAAATCAGTATTTTTGAACATTTTTAGATGTTTTTCTATTAAGTCCATCAGAAGTGCGTCCAAATCTCGAGGGGGCGTGTCACAGGCGTGTTCAGGCTGGGACTTGGGCGGTCCTAAGACTTAGATGTTTTTTAGCCATAATGGAACAAATCAAAAACGTCCAGGACTAAAACTTAAGACGTTTTGAGCTAGACCTGTTTTTATCATGAATAAGGCACAAAAGGTGCCTTAAATACCCAAATGACCACTGAAGGGAATCAGGGATGACCTCCCCTTATTCCCCCAGTGGTCACTAACACTCTCCCACCCCACCCCCCAAAAATGTGATGAAAAACATTACTTGCCAGTCTCTAAGCCAGCCTCAGATGTTATACTCAGGTCCATTAGAACAGCATGCAGGTCCCTGGAGTAGTCTAGTGGTGGGTGCAGTGCACTGCAGACAGGTGGACCCAGGCTCCTACCTCCCCCCACCTGTTACACTTATGTAAAATCTGATATTTTATCTGTTATTTCCATTAGGCCTGCCAGACCAGTGGGTTCTGTCCCTTTATCAGCAAATGGAGGCAGATAATTTGAATATTCCAGCGACACCAGAGAGATAAGGAGTACTGCAGCCTAGGACAGCTCATTATGCCTAAGCCATAGCCAAAATGAACTAAAACAACCAGCATCCACCCACGGTAAAAACCCAGGAACCCACCAAGTGACAATTCTCTTTAGGTATACAACTATATACACAGCCAGAAGTAACAGCCAGAATATGCTTGGACAGACATACCAGGGTCACAGTTTTCCCAGAAGGGGTGTTGGACTGGTCCAGCAGGACTCAAGGAAAGGAAATTAACAGGCAAGAATAGTTTCACCTTCCTTATCATCCTGATAGATCAGCCTAGACAAGTGATATGTACCCAAGCTTTAGCCTTGAGGGTGTGAGAAAGACAAGGTCCCCTCCATGACTGCCCTGCCAAAGGAACTATTCTTTCTTGCTTATAAAGTGATCCTGTGGTACATAAAAGAATGCGATGATGACCATGTCACTTCCTTGCAGATATCATCCAGCACGACTGCTCTGGCTTCTGCTCAGGAAGCTGTTTGTAATCTAATCAAATGTACCTGGACCCCTTCGGGTATCACATTGTAATTGATGATGTAACTGAGGTCTTAATCAAATCAGGAATTGTCAACTTGAATGTCATCTGCCCCTTACATGGACCACTGAACTACAAGAAAAGATAATCTGAGCTTCTGAAGCTATTGGTGGCCTCAGGATATTGAAAAATAGTTCTGCCAACATCCAACTTATAGAGGACTCTCCCACAGCCCTCTCCTGTCCATTTTAAACACTGGTAGATAGACTGGTTCAAATGAAAGGAGGATACCACCTTCAGCAAGAAGGAAGGAACAGTGCTGATGGAAACTGAATACTAACAATTTAAGAAAGTATTTCAACATGAGAGGGGGCTGCATTTCCAAGACACTCCAGGCTGAACAGATTGTCATGAGAAACACCACTTTCAAAGCCAGATCATGTACAGACACCCTCATCTAAGGCTCAAACTACAGCCTATTTAAAACAAGTTCAGGTCCATCTGCGACACTACTGGATGCTTTGAGGGATAGATATGATTTGTTTTATTTGTGGGGTGAAGCACATCAGCATGCAACCCCAGAGACTCACCTCACAAAGGATATGATAACTGGCAAATCTGTTCACAGTGCTTAGACTCCATGCTCTCCACATCAGAGCTCAAATCATCTCCAGACACTTACATAATCCAAGGGTAGTGAGGGCCTTCAAGCCGTCTGAAAAGTAGCTACTACTGAAGGAACATAGCCTTTGTGCCTTAGAATGCACTCAAGGACCAAGACATAGGCCAAAAGGGGTGTGAATCCTCTGGACAACTGGCCCGTGAAGTAGCAGCCCTGACCTCCTGGGAAGAAGAGGCAGCATCACCAAGAGCTTGACTCTGCATACCAGGGATGTTGCATTCAGTCTGGGCTGCTAAAAATCACCAGAAAGGAATGTTTTACAATCCTGCAAATCTCTGACCACCTGACCGCTGGAGACCAAGTTTGAACCAACACATCGAGCCCCTTCATCCTTCCTGTGGCTGAAGAAGGGTAAATTAGACCTTACCTGCTAATTTGCTTTCCTTTAGTCCCTCCGGACCGGCCCAGAATTTGACTGATGGGTTGTGCACGCCTTCCAGCAGGTGGAGACTGAGAAAAAAACTGACTCTAGCCAGCCAATAAGAGCCCTTGCCAGCTAGAGAAAGATCAAGTAATAAAGTACCAAAGCAGAAGGAAAGTCATAGAAGAAATACAGAAACTGTGCATCCAAAAACCTGAGCAGCCACCGGCACATTGCCAACAACGGGTGCGTGCCTTCAAACATATCATGGTCCTTCATACCGGACCTTTCAGAAAATTTTCTTTTCTTTTTTTTAAACTATATAGATCAAGAAACTAACAACACAGCTCCGAACAAACACCGATATCTGAAGGGAGGGATCTGGGCCGGTCCGGAGGGACTAAAGGAAAGCAAATTAGCAGGTAAGGTCTAATTTACCCTTCCTTAGCGTCCCTCCGAACCGGCCCAGAATGTGACTGATGGGAAGTAACAAAGCAGTGAAAATATGGGAGGGACCCTAGAAGCCCCGCCGATAAAACACGCGCTCTAAACAACTTGATGACGACTGAGAACATCTAAACGGTAGTGGTTAGAAAAAAGAATGCAGAGACAGGGTATGATACATACCTGTAGCAGTTGTTCTCCGAGGACAGCAGGCTGATTGTTCTCACGACTGGGTGACGTCCGCGGCAGCCCCCACCAACCGGAAAAAAGGCTTCGCGGGACGGTCGGGACGCAGGGCACGCCCACCGCGCATGCGCGGCCGTCTTCCCGCCCGTGCGCGACCGCTCCCGCCAGTTGAATAACTAGCAAAAGATGAAACACACAACTCCAAAGGGGAGGAGGGAGGGTAGGTGAGAACAATCAGCCTGCTGTCCTCGGAGAACAACTGCTACAGGTATGTATCATACCCTTTCTCCGAGGACAAGCAGGCTGCTTGTTCTCACGACTGGGGTATCCCTAGCTCTCAGGCTCACTCAAAACAAGAACCCAGGTCAATTGAACCCCGCAACGGCGAGGGTACAACAGAAATTGACCTACGAAGAACAACTAACTGAGAGTGCAGCCTGACCAGAATAAATTCGGGTCCTGGAGGGTGGAGTTGGATTTACACCCCAAACAGATTCTGCAGCACCGACTGCCCGAACCGACTGTCGCGTCGGGTATCCTGCTGGAGGCAGTAATGTGATGTGAATGTGTGGACAGATGACCACGTCGCAGCCTTGCAAATCTCTTCAATAGTGGCTGACTTCAAGTGGGCCACTGACGCTGCCATGGCTCTAACACTATGAGCCGTGACATGACCCTCAAGAGCCAGCCCAGCCTGGGCGTAAGTGAAGGAAATGCAATCTGCTAGCCAATTGGAGATGGTGCGTTTCCCGACAGCGACCCCTAGCCTGTTAGGGTCGAAAGAAACAAACAATTGGGCGGACTGTCTGTGGGGCTGTGTCCGCTCCAAGTAGAAGGCCAATGCTCTCTTGCAGTCCAATGTGTGCAACTGACGTTCAGCAGGGCGGGTATGCGGCCTGGGGAAGAATGTTGGCAAGACAATTGACTGGTTAAGATGGAACTCCGACACCACCTTCGGCAGGAACTTTGGGTGGGTGCGGAGCACTACTCTGTTGTGATGAAATTTGGTATATGGAGCATGAGCTACTAGGGCTTGAAGCTCACTGACCCTACGAGCTGAAGTAACTGCCACCAAGAAAATGACCTTCCAGGTCAAGTACTTCAGATGGCAGGTATTCAGTGGCTCAAAAGGAGGTTTCATCAGCTGGGTGAGGACGACGTTGAGATCCCATGACACAGTAGGAGGCTTGATAGGGGGCTTTGACAAAAGCAAGCCTCTCATGAATCGAACGACTAAAGGCTCTGCAGAGATGGCTTTACCTTCCACACGATAATGGTAAGCACTAATCGCACTAAGGTGATTCCTTACTGAGTTGGTCTTAAGGCCAGACTCTGATAAGTGCAGAAGGTATTCAAGCAGGTTCTGTGCAGGGCAAGAACGAGGTTCTAGGGCCTTGCTCTCACACCACACGACAAACCTCCTCCACTTGAAAAAGTAACTCTTTTTAGTGGAATCCTTCCTAGAGGCAAGTAAGACCCGGGAGACACCCTCAGACAGACCCAACGCAGTGAAGTCTACGCCCTCAACATCCAGGCCGTGAGAGCCAGAGACTGAAGGTTGGGGTGCAGCAACGCTCCGTCGTTCTGCGAAATGAGAGTCGGAAAACACTCCAATCTCCACGGTTCTTCTGAGGACAACTCCAGAAGAAGAGGGAACCAGATCTGACGGGGCCAAAAGGGCGCTATCAGAATCATGGTGCCGCGGTCTTGCTTGAGCTTCAGTAAGGTCTTCCCCACCAAAGGTATGGGAGGATAAGCATACAGGAGGCCGGTCCCCCAATGAAGGAGAAAGGCATCTGACGCTAGCCTGCCGTGTGCCTGAAGTCTGGAACAGAACAGAGGCAGCTTGTGGTTGGTCTGAGAGGCGAAAAGGTCCACCGAGGGGGTGCCCCACGCTCGGAAGATCTTGCGTACCACTCTGGCATGGAGCGACCACTCGTGCGGTTGCATGACTCTGCTCAGTCTGTCGGCCAGACTGTTGTTTACGCCTGCCAGGTACGTGGCTTGGAGGAGCATGCCGAACCGACACGCCCAACGCCACATCCCGACGGCCTCCTGGCACAGGGGGCGAGATCCGGTGCCCCCCTGCTTGTTGACGTAATACATTGCAACCTGATTGTCTGTCCGAATTTGGATAATTTGGCAGGACAGCCGATCTCTGAAAGCCTTCAGTGCGTTCCAGATCGCTCGGAGCTCCAGGAGGTTGATCTGCAGATCCTTTTCCTGGAGGGACCACAGACCCTGGGTGTGAAGCCCATCGACATGGGCTCCCCACCCCAGGCGAGATGCATCCGTCGTCAGCACTTTCGCGGGCTGCGGAATTTGGAATGGACGTCCCAGGGTCAAATTGGTCCGTATGGTCCACCAGAGCAGTGAAGTGCGGCAACTGGTGGAGAGGCGGATGACATCTTCTAGATTCCCGGTGGCTTGGAACCACTGGGAAGCTAGGGTCCATTGAGCAGATCTCATGTGAAGACGAGCCATGGGAGTCACATGAACTGTGGAGGCCATATGACCCAGAAGTCTCAACATCTGCCGAGCTGTGATCTGCTGGGACGCTCTGGTCTGCGAAGCCAGGGCCAAGAGGTTGGTGGCCCTCGCTTCGGGAAGGTAGGCCTGAGCCGTCTGGGAATTCAGCAGCGCTCCTATGAATTCCAGAGATTGAGTTGGCTGGAGATGGGACTTTGGGTAATTTATCACAAACCCCAGCAGCTCCAGAAGTTGAATAGTGCACTGCATGGACCGGAGGGCTCCTGCCTCCGAGGTGTTCTTGACCAGCCAATCGTCGAGATATGGGAACACGTGCACTCCCAGCTTGCGTAGGTAGGCCGCTACCACCACGAGACACTTTGTAAACACTCGTGGGGCAGAGGCGAGCCCAAAGGGCAGCACACAATACTGAAAGTGGCGTGCGCCCAGGCGGAATCTGAGATACTGTCTGTGAGCTGGCAGTATCGGTATGTGAGTATATGCGTCCTTTAAATCCAGGGAACATAGCCAATCGTTTTTCTGAATCATTGGCAGAAGGGTGCCCAAGGAAAGCATCCTGAACTTTTCTTTGACCAGGAATTTGTTCAGGCCTCTCAGGTCTAGGATGGGACGCATCCCCCCTGTTTTCTTTTCCACAAGGAAGTACCTGGAATAGAATCCCTGCCCTTCCTGCCCGGGTGGTACGGGCTCGACCGCATTGGCGCTGAGAAGGGCGGAGAGTTCCTCTGCAAGTACCTGCTTGTGATGGGAGCTGAAAGACTGAGCTCCCGGAGGACAATTTGGAGGCAGGGAGGCCAAATTCAGGGCATATCCGCACCGCACTAGTTGGAGAACCCACTGGTCGGAGGTTATGAGAGGCCACCTTTGGTGAAAAAATTTTAACCTCCCTCCGACCGGCAGATCGTCCGGTACGGACACTTGTAGGGCGGCTATGTTCCCCTGGATCCAGTCAAAAGCCCGTCCCCGGCTTTTGCTGTGGAGGCGCAGGGGGCTGCTTAGGCGCACGCTGTTGACGAGAACGAGCGCGCTGGGGCTGTCCCTGTGCCTGACGAGGCCTTCGGGCCGGCTGGTTGTACCTACGCTTCGCAAAAGAATAGGGTGCAGCCTGCCGGGCCCGGGAAAAACGTCCACCTGTGGAGGTGGATGCTGAAGGCGCCCGGTGGGAGAGCTTGTCGAGAGCGGTTTCCCGCTGATGCAGTTGGTCCACCATCTGCTCGACCTTCTCACCGAAAATATTATCCCCCCGGCAAGGGACGTCAGCCAGTCTCTGCTGGGTGCGGTTGTCCAGGTCAGAGGCGCGCAGCCATGAGAGCCTGCGCATCACTATACCTTGGGCCGCAGCACGAGATGCCACGTCACAGGTGTCAAAAATACCCCTGGACAGGAACTTTCTGCACGCCTTCAGCTGCCTGACCACCTCCTGATAAGGCCTGGACTGCTCCGGCGGGAGCTTCTCGACCAGGTCCGCCAGTTGTTGCACATAGGTCCGCATGTGAATGCTCATATAAGTACATAAGTACATAAGTACATAAGTAGTGCCATACTGGGAAAGACCAAAGGTCCATCTAGCCCAGCATCCTGTCACCGACAGTGGCCAATCCAGGTCAAGGGCACCTGGCACGCTCCCCAAACGTAAAAACATTCCAGACAAGTTATACCTAAAAATGAGGAATTTTTCCAGTCCATTTAATAGCGGTCTATGGACTTGTCCATTAGGAATCTATCTAACCCCTTTTTAAACTCCGTCAAGCTAACCGCCCGTACCACGTTCTCCGGCAATGAATTCCAGAGTCTAATTACACGTTGGGTGAAGAAAAATTTTCTCCGATTCGTTTTAAATTTACCACACTGTAGCTTCAACTCATGCCCTCTAGTCCTAGTATTTTTGGATAGCGTGAACAGTCGCTTCACATCCACCCGATCCATTCCACTCATTATTTTATACACTTCTATCATATCTCCCCTCAGCCGTCTCTTCTCCAAGCTGAAAAGCCCTAGCCTTCTCAGCCTCTCTTCATAGGAAAGTCGTCCCATCCCCACTATCATTTTCGTCGCCCTTCGCTGTACCTTTTCCAATTCTACTATATCTTTTTTGAGATACGGAGACCAGTACTGAACACAATACTCCAGGTGCGGTCGCACCATGGAGCGATACAACGGCATTATAACATCCGCACACCTGGACTCCATACCCTTCCTAATAACACCCAACATTCTATTCGCTTTCCTAGCCGCAGCAGCACACTGAGCAGAAGGTTTCAGCGTATCATCGACGACGACACCCAGATCCCTTTCTTGATCCGTAACTCCTAACGCGGAACCTTGCAAGACGTAGCTATAATTCGGGTTCCTCTTACCCACATGCATCACTTTGCACTTGTCAACATTGAACTTCATCTGCCACTTGCACGCCCATTCTCCCAGTCTCGCAAGGTCCTCCTGTAATCGTTCACATTCCTCCTGCGACTTGACGACCCTGAATAATTTTGTGTCATCGGCGAATTTAATTACCTCACTAGTTATTCCCATCTCTAGGTCATTTATAAATACATTAAAAAGCAACGGACCCAGCACAGACCCCTGCGGGACCCCACTAACTACCCTCCTCCACTGAGAATATAGAGCAGGTATGATTGGATGCGGGTCACGAGCATGGAGGATTGGTAGGCCTTCCTCCCAAACGAGTCCAGAGTGCGAGACTCCCGCCCCGGGGGCGCCGAGGCGGTATCCCTCGAACTCCGTGCCCTCTTGAGAGCAGAATCCACGACCGCTGAATCATGGGGCAATTGGGGCCGCATGAGCTCTGGGTCAGAGTGGATCCTGTACTGGGACTCTGCTTTCTTGGGAATGGTGGGGTTAGTTAACGGTCTCACCCAGTTCCGGAGCAGCGTCTCCTTCAGGACATTGTGCAGCGGCACCGTGGAGGACTCTCTAGGTGGTGATGGATAGTCGAGGACCTCGAGCATCTCGGCCCTCGGCTCTTCCACAGAGACCACGGGGAAGGGAATGCTAATAGACATATCCCGCACAAAGGAGGCAAAGGAGAGACTCTCAGGAGGTGAGAGCTTCCTCTCCGGTGAAGGCGTGGGGTCCGAGGGAAGGCCCGTAGACTCCTCTGAGGAGAAATATCTCGGGTCCTCCTCTTCCCCCCACGAGTCCTCATCCTCGGTATCGGACATTAGCTCATGTAGCTGAGTCCGGTACCGGGCCCGGCTCGACGTCGAGGCACCGAGGTCTCGGTGTCGTCGAGCGGTGGACTCCCGCGCCGGCGGGGACGGAGCTCCCTCCATCGACGTCGACGGGAACGCCACCTGCGTGGCGGTCGAGACCGGCACCGCAAGCGGCGGCGGTGTCGACAGCCCCGGCGCCGGGCTAGAGCTCGCCGGCGCCACAATCATCGGCGCCGGGGGCGGCACCGCCTGGCGCATCAGCCCTTCCAGGATCCCCGGAAGGATGGCTCTGAGGCACTCGTCCAGGCCCGCTGCTGGGAAAGGCGGTGGGGCCGGCAAGGGTGTCGGTGCCGGAAGCTGCTGGGGGCCAGGAGACGGCACCGAGGTGCCGGAACCCCGACGCGTCGGTACCTCCACAACCGACGGAGACCTCTCCTCACGATGATGACGCTTCGGCGTCGCCTCCTCTTCGGGATGCACCGAAGGCGACCGGTGACGATGCTTCTTATCCTTCTTCCGATGCACGTCACCGGCGCCGGAGGGCATGGAGGAGGAGGAGGTCGATCCCCCTCGGTCTCGAGGTACCGGGTCAGACAGGGTTCGGTCCCGTGGGCCACGAGCTGAGGGCGTGACCGGGGCCGACTGCCCACGCGGCCTCTCACCCCCACTCTCACCGGAGGACCGGCGGACCGACGGGACCTGTTCTCCTGGGGTCGCTGCCATCGGTGCCGATGTCTCGGGCATCGATACCGGTACCGAAGGGCCGGGCGTCGATACCGATGCCGTCGAGGTCGACGTCGAGGGGCCGGCGCAAGTTCCAAAAAGACGGTCCCGCAGAACTTGCCTCGCAACCTGAGTCCGTTTCCGGAGACCGAGACACAAAGAACACGACTTGAGATTGTGCTCCGGCCCGAGGCACTGGAGGCACCAAGCGTGGGTGTCGGTCTGCGAGATCGGCCGGCCGCAGCGACCACACTTTTTAAATCCACTCGGGACCTTTGAGGACATCGACGGAAAAATCGCGTCGGCGAAGTCAAAATCGTCAATGGTGGCTAAAATCACACCACGAAAAAAGAAAACGACCGTGCGGCCACTAGGCCGCCACGCAGCGTCCCCGCTGGAAGCGAGGGAAAAGAAGGGGAGCGCGTGCTCCACACGCGCAGGGTCTCTCTTTTCTTTTTTTTTTTTTTGAAGAGAGAAAAAAAAGGAAATAAATTTAAATTAACGAAGCGCGATCCGCGTATACGCGATCGCAAGAATCCGGCGGCTGAAGTAGAGAGAGCGGCAAAGCACGACTCTCTCCAGGCGCGGAAAAAAAGGAACTGGCGGGAGCGGTCGCGCACGGGCGGGAAGACGGCCGCGCATGCGCGGTGGGCGTGCCCTGCGTCCCGACCGTCCCGCGAAGCCTTTTTTCCGGTTGGTGGGGGCTGCCGCGGACGTCACCCAGTCGTGAGAACAAGCAGCCTGCTTGTCCTCGGAGAAAACCGAGAACGTCTAAACGGTAGTAGTTAGAAAAAAGAATGCAGAGACAACCATGACGCCGCCTTACAAAAATCTTCTGAAGTCACCAGACAGCTGTCTGCCCACGAGAGTGCCCGATCTCTTGCAGAGACAACCTCAACTTGCTCTGGAACAGACGTCCCAGAAAAAGAATAAGCTGAAGCAATCATTACTTAGAGCCATCGAGAAATAGAGAGGTTAGAGGCTGCCACTGCAACCAGAACAAAGAAACAATCGCAACAGATCTACCCTGCTCGTTTTTACAGCCCAGAAACGGCTCTGCCAAGACAGCAGACCGGGAGGCTTTTTTTTTAAATTTTTTTAACTGAGTAGCTGCCTCTCCCTACCTCCACAGTTACAACTAAGATTTGGAGAAAAACTCACATCAGTCAGACTGTTCCTGACAACAGTCTGCTATGGAAAGCATCAGAATTTACCAAAGAATGCTTTTACTTCAGGGAGGAACAGGGGTGAGGGACTCGACTACCCGAGCGTGGCACCCCCGGGGCAAACAGAGGCCCCCAAGGACCTCAGCCCCTACCAAACAGGTTTTTTTTTTTAAGATGCACAGAAATAACCTGAACCTTTCAGCAGAAAATAACATTAATAAGAATTAACAAGAAAGAATAGACAAAAAGGAATGAGACTGAAGGACTCACTACCTTCCACCTGCTGGAGACTGAAATTACTGGATCTTTCTCTAGCTGGCAAGGGCTCTTATTGGCTGGCTAGAGTCACAGTTTTTTTCTCGGTCTCCACCTGCTGGAAGGCGTGCACAACCCATCAGTCACATTCTGGGCCAGTCCGGAGGGACGCTAAGGAAGGTGGGTATTTTGCATTCCAACAGAAGCCTCCCCAGGAATCCATAAGCAGATGGAACACTGTGGGATCTAGCTTCCACTCCCCTGGATCCAGAATTATAATTTTTTTATTTAGAAACCGCCTTTATCCAAAACGGAGATACAAAAAAACCCATACATAATGAAAATACAAACAAGCAAAGACATAATCAAGCAGAGAGAAATCTTTGAAGCACTGTGGAAAAAATAAACAGTAAAAATACTAAAAATTCAAACAAAGAACAAAAGTCAATCAAGCACAAAATAAGCCAAAACACAACGGGTAGTCTCTCAGATTCTTTTTAAAAGAGATCAGCTATGAGTCAGTCTTCAAATGTAAGGGCAATTTGTTCCATTCCACTGGAGCTACAACAGAAGATGCACCAGCTCTTGTCAGCTCCAGGGGAAAACGATGAAGAGTGGGCACAACAAGGTTGAACTGTTCTTGTCATCGTAATTCACATACCGGCACATAACGCACCACTGCCTCCTTCAAATAGGCAGCTGAATCCTGATACAGTGCACGGTGCGTAAACAACAGTAATGTATACAAGAGTTGATACTGGTAACCACTTCAGATGCTTAAGATACACAGTTACATATTCAGACCTAGTCAATCCAAATAGCACTTTGCATAGATGAATTTTGCACCACTTGAAGTGCCTGATACAACACTTCAGTAACCCAGCATCTGACAACTGAGAAAGTCTGCTTGCATGTTATCTACTCTGGCAATATTTGCCTCAAAAGACTGTTAGGAGGTGAGACTCCATCCAGCTGCATAGCTCGCTGACCTTACAAGCCACCACAACACTCGTGGTGTCTCCTTGCTTGTGGACATATGCCACTGCTGTGGCATTGTTGGACATCACCTGAATCAACTGTCCCTCTAGCAGGTGAAGGAACTGAAGCTATGCCAAACAATTTGGTCTTGTCTCTAACTGACTGATCAGCTTCAATACTTTCAGGGGCCACCAGCAACCTTAGGCTACATAACCCAGCCTAAACTGGCATCACTATCAACCGCTCCAAGGAATCCAGTGGGACCCCTCTTAACAGATGCCACAAATGACTCCACCGGGTCAATTGCTTCCTTGAGATTTGCTGGAGGTGACCTAACCTCAAACAGCTGTAATCTAGGAAACCAAGGAGACAGAAAGGTGGGTTGAAACAGTCTCATATGCACCCTCATACAGAGAAACACCTCCATGATTGCTGCCATGGACCCCAACGGTTGAAGTTAACTGTCCTCTAAGCCCGGAGCTTGTTCATTCTGTCATGCATCAGAAATACCATTCCACGCCTCGTGTTGAAGCAAACTCCCAGGTACTCCAAAACCTGGGCTAGGACAAAATGACTCATAGGATAATTCACCACCCAGGCAAAGCTCTCCAGAAGCTGGATCACCCTCAACATTGCAATCCAAGAGTCCTTCTCCAAATCTGAATCTGCTCGAATCATCCAGTCGTCCATGTAATGTAACGGTGCACCCAAATGCCCTCCTTGTGCAGGAAGACAGCCATCACTACCATGACCATGGAAACAGTCCGAGGAACTGTAGCCAGACCAAAGAGAAGAGCTCTGAACTGAAAATACAGGTAGTGCTTGTGCACCTTCCTGCTCACTGTGGAAATAAGTCTCCAAAAGATCTAAAGAAGCAAGGAACACCCTGGGTCACACTGAGGCTATCAATGAATGTTAAGGTCTCCATGCAAAAGCGTGGCACCCGAAGAGAGGCACTGGCCCTCTTTAGATCCAAAATCAAGAAACCTTCCTTCTTAACACCACAAAATAGATGGAATAGCTACCTCTGCCCTGCTCGGCAATCACCACAGAATGGACAACTCCCAACAGAAATAACCACTGAAATGTGTCCCTACTTGTCTCTTGAGAAGCTGCAGGAAGACACCATAAAGATGTCTGAAATGGGCTACACCAACTTCAGAGCACAGCCCAGCTGCATGACCTCCAAAACCCATCAGCTGGAGGTCACCAGGCAGAGCCAGTCACCCACCTGCAATTCCTGAAAAAGGACCTACATCTTCTCATTGGGGCCCTTTGGTTGCACAGGCAGCAGAGGAGGAAAGGTCACCATCCCTCTTCCTCCTCGCCCTGAAAGGCTGACCTTTCTGAAAAACATTGCTCTAGCCAAAAAGGTTCCTGAAGTCCTGGATGGCCTAGATAGTGGTCTTTTTAGTAATAGCCAATATTAAGGCAGCTTATTCATCTGCTCCTGTACCAAGGAATACAGGAATACCCAAAGCAATGGGCAGGCTGAACATCATATCTACAGCTTCCTACTCTGATTCGACCAACTGTGAGAAGGCCCTATGGAGGGGGAAAAGTCCTAGGGGGCTTGAGAGGCCTCTAAGATTGGGTCGCCATCCGAGACCACCTCCTGGGCTACCCTTGAAGTATACAGCATCTCAACCACCTGTCTTAATGTCTTCCCATTGAGACAGTCACACCACAGGAGATTCATCCTCCTTCGCCTCAGGGAATAGCTCCCCAGGTTCAGGCAAGAGCTTGCCAAGGAAGGGGGAGGGGGGGAGCCTCTCTTCATCCTCAAGACCTTTCCATGTCTCTTCCCATGTGGACACGGCTCGAACAGCATCCTTACTACCTTCAATTCCTCACTAAGGTGACCGAGACACCTGTTACCCTTGACAGTGCATTCTGTGGATCCCGCAGCCACCTCAGAGGACCCAGGCCTTTGCTTTCATCTCCAGATCTTTCCAAGACTCTAGAAGTCCTGCCAAGGCCAACTTAATTCTCTAAGACAGATCCTGCACCAATCAGGGCCCAAACACCATTTACAACTGATCCCCCTGGAGAGCCTCTTCCTGATCCCCTAGCCCTCAATGGAGGCAAGTGCAACTCTCCCACATTCTGGAGAGCCTATATCTGGCCTGGCAGGGACCACGCAGGAGCCATATAGTCTGGTGGCAAAATGGCTGCCACTCCCACAAAAACTAATTCCCCACTAACAATTCCACCAAAACTAATTCCCCACTAACAAATGGAGAATCCAGTGGCTGAGAAACTGCAGCCTGATTCACCAGCAGCTCCCTGGAGCCAAGCACCATTGAATCCATCTGTCTCTGCCATCTCATTGCGGCCAGCAGGAGCCAGTCGTGCTGCCAACACACCAGTTTCCACCACCACCAATAACTCCTGCCTGCGTGTATAGAAACAGCCCTTCCTCTACACCATTTCTGGGACTCCTGCAGTCCTCAGACCTGCCCAGGTTCCCCTGCTCTGGCACGCTGCCTGTTCCTCTGACTGTGCAAAGGTTCTGCCTTTGAGAGTGCTTTTTTAATATACAGGCAGAGTGTCCCCAGAAACGGGGGCCAAGAAGACTAAGATAGAAGACAACTCACTCTGCTGGCAGTCTCAGTAGCTGAGAAAAAACCTGCAGGCTAAGACAAGGGTAGTGCCACTCCAAGTTCAACTGGGGGAAGCTCCACAGACCAATCCTCAGGAACACCAGTTACGGACTCTACCACAGGACCACAAGCCATAGACTGTGGCCTAGGGAGTCTGGATTAACCTCCTATCCTGCTGCACCAGTCTGACCTGCGCCACCTGCTGGAGGCAGAGAAATACCAAGTTGATCCAGGCTGTACCAGTTCTTACATCACTTGATATCAGTGAAATATTCAATTTCTCTGCTTCCATCTGCAAGTAAATGGACACAACCCACTAGTGTGTTATGATCTATCAGGATGGTAAGGAAGTACACGATTAGTTATACTAGCCCACAAAATGCAGGATTATGTTTTCTATTCAAAAGCTGATTGCAACTAACTAGTTATTTCAAAATTCAAACGCTAATCAACAAGCCAAACATTACACAGATGAATGATGGGATGATAAGGATCAGTAAATATGCCTCTAAAACTGAAAGGGAACATTCACAACAGTCTATTTTGACTGGCTATACTCACAGAGATCTGTTCCATATTTCAGTCCTACTTTGGGCACCCAGCCCTTGCTTCGGAAGTAGTGATATGCCATATATATGGTCTGGAAACTGGGTTGGATGATACTAAAAACTTCCCATAGCTTCAAAATCGTTAAAGGCTCCTAAAACAACAAAAAATTATAGCATCTAATGGCCAGACTGGCTCTCAGATGGAGAAAAGGGAAAGGGGATGGGATTTGATATATAACCTGTGGTTACAATCCAAGCAGTTTGCATATAATAAATACAGGTACTTATTTTGTACCTGGGACAATGGAGGGTTAAAGCAACTTGCCCAGTGCTGCAGTGGGAATTAAACCCGGTTCCCCTGTTCTCAGGCCACTGAACTAACCATTATATGCTGAGTACTGAGAAACAGCAAAATGGTTCTCATTAATGTCACCATCACTTTGTCATAATTCTTTATTTTAACAATACATAATCCCAGTGAATATAGAAAGTGATTGGATATTTCTGAGTTTTGTTTGCTTGTTTTTTTGTAAAGTTCTCTGTCTTGAAACAAATCATAGGAGGTAAACAAATATTTTAAAATTAACAAAACCAAATGAATAACTATCTACCCTACAAAGTGTCATCCTGGTGTGCACTCGTTGCATACAATTTTTTTAAAAATTGTTCTCCTCTCAGCCAGCAGTTTAAGTTAAGCTGATCAGTATTTTTTTTTTTTGCAAACATAAAGCCAACAGAATTGGTTGCATATTTTAAAAACCACAAAAACCTCCCTTTTAGAATGAAAATGCATGAGGTTCTTGACAGAGAGAAGTCAAAGCCTTAACAGGAGAGCTTTGCATCTTGTCACTCTTAGTGCTTTGTTTCTGTAATCCTAGAACAATAAACCCAAGGTTAACAGATACTCTTAATTAAGGAAGCAGTTTTATAAAGCTTTTTTTCCACATGCAAAGTCTGATTTACATAGAGAAAAGGCTTTTTATAAAACTGCACAGCACTGTATATACAACCAAAACTGCTGAAATCTGCAGTTCAGTTTCGGACAGAACCAGAACCGTACCCAAAACTGTGGCCCTGCCCCTAGAAAATGACATGGGGACGGGGACCCGCAGTAACCGCAGGGATGGAGACAAGGACAGCTTGTTGGGACAGGGCGGGGACAGATCCCACAGGGGCAGGAATAGGGACAGGGACAAACTTTGTCCCCGTGTCATTTTCTACTTTGAAGCCTGTTAATAAACTGAACTGTTATATATGTTTGAGTGATGCAGGCAATGATATTTAGATTTTTTGGAAAAACAAGCAAACATGCTGGCCACAACTAGTAAAATCTGCATGGGGATCCTGTACATCCTGCTACCAGCACATCTTCTAAGAAGACATCTTCTATTGCAGGAAGGACTGTGGAAGACAGGAGAGCTAGACTGAATCCTGAGATTGTTCATGACTTATTCATCCACAGATTAAGAAATCATAACAGTGCTTCATAGGACATATTTCTCCCCTCTACGGCATACAGAACGGGTTGTATTTTGTACCCCTGGACATTTTGACAGGGTGGATAAGGATTCCTTGGGGTAGTAGGAATCATCTATTGTTGGGGTTGGAAGAGTAGAGGGTGATGGTGAGGAGGGTTATTATAGCTGCTCGCTGTTATTATTTTCTATTTGTAATTTATACACAATAGATGCACAGCATATTGTTCCTTTTTACACTTTAATAAAAAGATTGAAATATAAAATCATAATTGTTCGAGGCTTCTGCAGATGAGGATAGAACTCAAGGGGACGGAGCGGGGACAGGGAAAGAACCTGCGGGGACGGGGTGGGGACGGGCCAAACTTTCTCCCCGTGTCATTCTCTACCTGCTCCCCCCCCCAGCTGCCGCAAGCCAACTGCCATTTTGGAATCGCATTCCGCAAGTGGCATAGTGCCTGCAAGAGGAGCACACACATGAAAGCAGTACGGGTAAGAAGCAGGCATTTCTCCCACTTACATAACTTATAGAACACTGTAAATTACCCACATCTCTACTGCATTTACTTGCCTGCAGTTACAGCAGAGCTATCCCTAATGTAACTGCAGAATGTAAATGTAATGCCCCAATACCAGGTTACACTAGTGTTCCATAATTGAATCAGGTGTCCAGATGCTGTGTTCGCACCAGATAGCAACCAGACCTAAATGGAGGTACCCGGCTACAGAATTACTCTACATGTAGGTGTGCCTGGGGATATCTTTTGGGTGGAACAGGGACAGAGTTGCGAAATATGTATGCGTGTTAGAGTACTTGCACATATTTACAGCAGGTGTAAAATTTCTGCATCAGCGTTTGCGAGGTATTGGGGTTGGATCTGGGTACCTACACTGGTGGCTCAATATGAAGCACTTCAGTTGAACATGGACCTGCATACAACGCAAACAGCCTCTGTACCCCAATTTATCGTCCAGCCTCTTCAGATCTTATTGAGTTAAATCGGAAGTTAACAACACAGCGTCATATTGCACAATTTGCTAAAGCATAAGCGCTAACAATTCTTGTTGACTGTTTGATTTTTGTAAAAGTTTTGAAATGTCTTCTAAATGAAAGCAATGGACAAAGAAAAACTAAATGCACTGTATATGCTAAAAACAGGCCTTACACAAGCAAATGTGTCTCAAGAGCCTGGTGTAGGGAAGTCAACACTTCGTGGGTAGATAAAGGAAGAGTTCAAGTTATCTCAGATTTTGACAAGAGAGAGGGACTACAAAGGAAGAGATTAAAACTCAGCACAGACAATGATTTGGATAAAGCTGCGTTCACATTATTCACACAGAAGAGGGCAAAAGATATGCCAGGTTCCGGGACTATTATATGGTATAAGGCAGAGTCTCTTTGACAAAATCTTGACAGTGAGCAAGGAACTTCAAGGAATTTCAATGTAAGTAATGGATGGTTATGGCGTTTTAAACGTTGACATGGGATTCAGCAAGTTGCCATACCAGGAGAAATTTGTTCAGCCGACATAGCTGCCGCTAATGACTATCCAGCTAAATTACACACCTTAATCGATGAAAACAGGTATTCTCCAGAGCAAGTCTATAATGCAGAAGAAACTGTGTCTGTTACCGCAGTGTTTCCCAAGTCGGTCCTGGAGTATTCCCTTGCCAGTCAGGTTTCCAGGATACCTACAATGAATATGAATGAAGAGATTTGCATATAATGGAGGCAGTGTATACAAATCAAGTTCATGCATACCCCTGACCGGCAAGGGAGTACTCCAGGACCAACTTAGGAAATACCATGTTACACAACACTTCCAGACAAAACACTTGCCTGCAAAACGGATGAAAAAAAGGCAGAGGGTTTCAAACAGATGAAGTATTGTGCAACACTGCTTTTATGAATGAACAAAACGGATTCGCACAAACTGAAACCACTCTGCACGTTATTCATTTATTTATTTTAAAACATTTCTATTCCACATATTCCAGAGTTCAAAGGGGATTACAATAGTAAACGTACAAAAATCAATTAAATCAACAACAGATACACTACATAACTTAAAACAAAAGAAACCATAAAACACTAAGTTGAGAGACCTGTTATTTCAATTGTTTCCTGAGTTCCAAATAGAAGCCTGCTTTTCTTCATAAAATTTAAATGCCTTTTGGAACAAATGTGCTTTTAGTTGTTTCCTAAATGCCAAAGAAGAATCCATTTTCCTAAATTCAAGAGACAATGCATTCCACAGATTTGAAATGTAGAGTTCCTTAACCCAAGTAGACAAAGAACGAAAACTAGGTACCTCAAATAACAAGTTAACTGAGGATCTCAGTGTCCTAACTGGTTGGTAAATCTTCAAAATAGATGTCAAAGCAGAAGGAGCTTTATTCTTCAAAATTTAAACAAGTAATGTCAAGATCTTAAAATGAATCCACGTATTAATAGGTAATCAATGCAGCTGCGTCAAGACAAAACAAGGGTAATATGATCGAATCTCAGGGTGCTTTATGGATAATTGGATGATCAAACATATTTCAAGAATGGTTTTATACGCATTTTGTGCCACCTGTTTGGGCTCATATGAGGTGGCTTAAATTTTAGCCAAAGGCAGTAGTCCTCCTTCTTGATAACTCCCCTGCACATTCTCCCGTGGAAACGCTTACCACCAAAGATGGAAAAAATCAAGGCAAGCTGTTTACCCAAGAACACCACCTCCAAAATATAACCCCTGGACCAGGGAATCATTTCCACTTTTAAGTTGAATTTATCAAAAGGCCCTGGTGAAGAAGATTATGGAAGACAACGCCACTGTAATCAAAGTAGTGAAGGAGCTCAGATTCTACAAAGTGTTCAAATTGGGAGGAATAACATGGAAGGATATAGCCCCATCCACCCTTGAGAAATGCTGGGAATGCGGCCTAAAAGCAGATTTCAAACCAGTCACCCTTCATGGTGGAAATAATGGAGACAGTGTTGAAAATGATGATGCTTTCAAAGGCTTTACAGAAAAGGACGTCAAAGAATCAGAAGACGTCTACAAGGCTCTGCTGGCGCTGACAATTAGCAATAGCTTGGAGGAGTGGGTGGACACCGATGACCAGACCACTGTTCAACTTATGAAAAAATGTCTTGATAAAGAGCACTGAACATGCAGTATGCAATCCTTCCACCAGAGACCCAACTGAGGATGAAGATGACGAACATGAGGAACCAGAGCAACCACTCACAAAGCTTGAGACTGTTCATGCACTGGAACTTGGAATGAGAAGGCTAGGAACCCAGGAGGCAGACTGTCTAAATATTCTCCAGCTGTAGTCCATCATCGACTTAGCTACACGGAAGAAAAGGGAAGGTATGAAACAAATACTATCACATCGTTTATCCAAAAATGAGCTCACCCTTATCCTGAGTCAGAAAAATGCCATATCCTCGTGCAAAACCCTGAATGTGTTTTGTTAATGCCAAAATCTTTGGTGCACACGTTTTTCTAATTTTGCCCAACATTACTGTGTTTACACGCTGCACTTGGCCTAAGTTTTCCTTGTGTTCTTTTCATTTATGAGATATGATTCTGACTGAATAAACAAGATTGAAAATGAGCATCTACATGTATTATGAGATAAAGCACATAAGACTTACAAAGTTACATAGGTTACTTTAATTCAAAGGAGAAAGGGGGTCCTCCTTACAACGCGGCCTCATGTACAACATGGTGGAATTGTTCGAGTCACCAGTGTATTATATAAAAGGATCATAGATGCATACATATGTGGCCTTCATAAAATAGGTGTCTTTTTGAACTTTTCACATAGGCAATCCTGTTATAAAACCAGACCCTAACCCCCTGGTTCTATACATGGTGTATTGAGTTGTGCACAAATTTGGATACACACATTGAGCTGTGCGCAACTTAACTAACGAGCCAATCAGCACTGATAATTGGGCAATAACAAGCAATTAGCAGCACTAATTGGAAATAAAGCAAAGTTACTTAGCTGTAGCAAGTATTCTCCGAGGACATGGGTGACATCATCCATGCAGCCCAATGTGGAAACGCTGCCTAGAGTACTATTTCTTTAAGACCTCAAGGCAGTGCCCCCACTATACATGCATGTGTGCCTTCCCGCCCAGCTTACGAGTGCAGGACCATTAGTACAATAATATAGCTAAAAACGAGACAGCTCCAAGGGGAAGTGGGAGAGGTACATGAGGATAATTGTCCTGTTGTCCTTGGAGAATACCTGCTATAGGTAAGTAATTTCACTTTCTCCGAGGACAAGCAGGCCAGGTTATTCTCACATGTGGGAATCCCTAGCTACCAGGGACAGTTGCAGCCTTGCAAATCTCTTCAATTGAGGCCGATTTAAAATGGGCTAATGACACCACCATGGCTCTGACATTGTGAGCCTTGACATGACTCTCTAAAGTCAGCCCTACCTGGTCATAAGTAAAAGATATGTAATCCACCAGCCAACTGGAAATTGTATGTTTGCCGATGGCAACCCCCATCCTGTTGGGATCAAAAGAAAAAGAAAGCTGGGTGGTCTGTCTATAGGGCTTAATCCGCTCCAGATAACAGGCCAATGCTCGCTTGCAGTCAAAGGTGTGCACTGCACTTTCACCAGGATGGGCATGAGGTTTTGGAAAGAATGTTGGACGGACGACTGACCGATTTAGATGGAACTATACCACCATCTTAGGAAGGAATTTAGGGTGTGCATGGAAAACTACGCTGTTGTGTAAAGTGGATTCACTACTAGGGCCTGAAACTCACTGACCCTGTGAGCTGAAGTTACTGCCACCAAAAAAAGGACCGTCTAGGTCAAGTAATTCAGTGGACAGGAATCATTGGCTCAAAAGCAGCTTTCATCAGCTGGGTGAGGGTGACATTGAGATCCCATGACACAGGGAGAGGTTTGATAGGGGGCTTTGTCAAAAGCAATCCTCACATGAATAAAACCAGAGGCTGTTCATTGATTGGCTTACCCTCTACTCAGTGATGGTAAGCACTAATCGCACCGGTGAACCCTTAAGGAGTTGGTCTTAAGACCAGACTCAGAGAGATGTAGAAAGTAGTCAAGCAAGCTCTGTGTAGGAAATGTGGATCTAGGGCCTTGCCCTCACACCAGACTGCATGGAAGTTTTCCTGGAAGCCAGCAAAACCTTAGAGACAACCTCTGGGAGATTCAAGGAAGCAAATTCTAAGCTCTCAACATTCAGGCTGTGAGGGCCAGAGACTGGAACGCAGAAGAGATTCCTCATTCTACGTGATGAGGGTCGGAAAATAGTCTGATCTTCATGGTTCTTCAGAGGATAACTCCAGAAGGGGGAACCAGATCTGCCTGGGCCAATACGCAGGATCAGGATCATGGTTCCATGGTCTTGTCTGAGTTTCAGAAAAAGGTTTCCCCACTAGAGGAATGGGAGGATATACATACAGAAAACAGGAGGAAGGCATCTGATGCTAGTCTGTCATGTGATCTGAGCCTGGAACTGTACTGAGGGTCTTTGTGATTGTAAGGGGTGGCAAAGAGATCCACCGAGGGGGTGGGAGCTTCCTCGAGCTCATAAAGAAATATTACACTGGGCAGCATTTCTGCACTGGGTTTCATGGATGACATCACCCACATGTGAGAATAAACTGGTCTGCTCATCCTCAGAGAATTAGAATTTGCACGTGCATCTTTTTAGAAGTATTCTATAAAGAAATGCACATAAATTCAGAGTGGAGTGGCCGAGTGCTTAGTGTAGCAGGTTGCAGACCTGGGGAGCTGGTTTGATCCCCGCTGCTGCCCGACAGTCGGTAGTGGGCTGAGATCCTAGGGAACCAGGTTCAATTCCCTCTACAGCTCCATGTGACCCTGGGCAAGTCATTTAGCCCTCTATTGCCCCAGGTACAATATATAACTTAGATTGTGAGCCCAATAGAGACAGTGCAAAGTAGTGTAACAGAAACTGTAAACCACACAGTTGCCTCAGGTATCACTTGTGGTATGTCAAGTGCTGAAAACAAATAAATAAAACTCTAGTACACAGATCCAGAAAGGGGGCGGGGCATGGGTGTGTCAGGGGTGTTCCTAAAATTTTTGCGTGTTACAGAATTAGCTGGATCCATGCCTAATTTACATTGGTTTAAACGGTCGTGCCTGAATGTAGTTGCAGTTTCCGGCAATAAGCACTATTCTATAAACAGCGCCTAACAGTAAGAATGGTTTATAGAATAGCACTAGGCGCTGATTTTTTAGGTGCCAGTCCTAAATGTTTTGTCAAATCAACAAAATGCTGCTAAACACCTTGCTGTCCTTTGGATGCTCTGGACAGAAACGGGTCTCAGACAGCACACTACAGAAGGCATGAGTTCATACGCCACATCCCTTCAGATCAAAACCAAGACAGAAAGTGATTTATGTCCTTGGCTTTCTCTCTTTCTTCACAGTTCTGAGCTCATTCTACATCTGTGCAATATAATGTTCAACTTACCTCACTGTAACAAACTGTTAAACATCCCAAAGCATACACCAAGAAAAAGGCCTGAAAAACAAACAAAAAAAAAGGCAAAAAAGAATGCTATAGCACCATGCAGGACTGACAAGAATTCATCCAAGAATTTAAAGAACACAACAGTGTAGAAACTAACCTTCGGCAAGTCACTTAACTCTCCATTGCCTCAGGTACACACTTAGACTGTGAGCCCTCCAGGAACAGGGAAACACCTAGTGTACCTGAATGTGAAACTCACCTTGAGCTACTACTGAAAGAGGTGTGAGCAAAAGCCAAGTAAAATTAATAAAGTATGAATTGTGTTGTGACATTTCCAGTGCAAATGGGACAGGACAGGGCATTTATTAAGGAAAGTTAACCCTTGTTTGGACATGTCAAACCTATATAGTATTAACAAGGAAATTCCCCAGTCTGAAAGTCACTATCATAAACCTCTCACAGAAAATACATCACTAATTCATTTAAAACTCTGTTATAAAACTATATAGATAAACGTCCTCTATCAGTGCCAGCTGATCAAGTAATAATAGGAATTAGTTTAATATGGTTATTATTGTTCAGTTCCAGCAGGAAACTTAAGTCACGTGAAACTGAAATAATTTCTTTCAATGTCGAACATAGTTGATGACAGAGCAAAAGTTTCATACTTATGTACCTGTGTGTTTTCTACCTCACTGTGCGTTATTAACTCAACGATGCAAAACATTTTGGGCCAGTTTTACTATAGCTTTCCAGACTCAAGAGTTGCAGTCCAGTTCTGGGTCAGGCCCTGTTCTTGTGACGCTGTTCACAGGTGATGTGGGAGTATGGATCATACATGGCTGAAAGAGATAGACGACTGCACTGAAATGCAAGTCAGTAACACAAAGGGAGGGAAGCGCTGGGAACGAGAATGAACAATGGTGGGGGGAGGGGGGAGCTGAGAGAGTGAGAAGACCAAGCTAGTTAAAGAGAGACAGACAGCGAGCACAGGAATCAGGAGAGTGAGAGGTGGCTTCAGCTAGGGGGCCTGAGGAGAGAGACAGCATAAGCACTGTGAATAAAAGAGAAAGAGAGAGAGAAAAAAAACAGATCTAACTGTGGATGGGCCACACTTTCACCTTTTAATCCTATCTTGACAAAAATATTTGGGGTAGCAAGCTAGGTATGTATGGGGGGGGACAAGTCAAAGCGAGGTTTCCATACATAACCCCCTTCCCTTCTCCACTTTTAAATTAGCAATCTTCTATACATATAAGAAACCCTCCCCCCTCCAGCCTGTTTAAACTGCCTGGAAAAACCATCATTATAATTGATAGCATCACTCAACAAATTCTTCTATTTGGGCATGAAGTTTGGATACTCTACAGGAGTGGAGGAGTGGCCTAATGGTTAGTGCAATGGGCCTTGATCCTGGCAATCTGGATTCGATTCCCACTGCAGCTCCTTGTGATCTTGGGCAAGTCACTTAACCCTACATTGCCCCAGATACAAAAACTTTGATTGTGAGCCCTCTAGGGACAGAGAAAGTACCTGCGTATAATATGTACAGCGCTGGGTACATCTAATAGCGCTATAGAAATAATTAGTAGTAGGATTGATCAGAATCTCAATATAAACCTTGAAGCTCTTGTTCTGTATCACAAACTCATATTCCCCAACATTGAATCTACCTCCATACAACTGGCCACACAAAAAATATTCAAATTATGAAAATTATGACAATCAACTCAGGATCAGCACAAGCTCCTTCCACTGTCAGATAGTTTGTTTAAAGTAATGGGTTTTTGTTTGTGTGGTGACTATCACAACTCAATCCTTGGGGCACACCCAGCCAGTTGGGGTTTTCAGATATCTACAATGATGATGCATGAGATAGGTCGGTATACCAAGGAGGAATTGCATGAAAATCTCTCATGCATATATCCTAAGCATTTTTATTTTTCATACAGGCCAGATTTGAAAAATAATAAAAAGCCCTGCAAAAAAGCACTAAAAACCTCCACAAGCAAAATCAACGTCAAAAACTACAGACCAGTGGCTTCCATACCCCTTATTGCCAAATTATTAGAAAACATTGTCAATAAGCAACTCACAGAGTACCTGCACAGCTTCTCAATACCCCACAACTCTCAATCAGGATTTAGATCTCGCCACAGCACAGAAACAACACTAACTGCACTCATCGCCAACTTCAGAAGAGAAATCAGTCAAGGCAGAAACATGCTGCTACTACAATTCAACACGTCCTTAGTAAGGTCTTGACTGAACTTTAATAAGAATACTTGACAAGAACGACATAAATGGAGCAGTACTCCACTGGTTTCAGAAATTCCTGACCAAGAGATCATACCAAGTCAAAATTAAAAACGAAATTTCCTCTACATGGAAAGCTCAATCAGGAGTCCCACAGTGAACCTCAATTTCTCTAGTTCTCTTTAACATCACAATGACCTCTCTAGTCAAGACTATCGACAATCAAGGACTCAACCCTTACATATACGCAGACGAGTGACCATATATGTCCCATTCAAAAATGACATCAAAGAGACAATCAAAAGAAGCCTAAACACACTAGAAAACTGGGCCACCGTCTTCAAGTTCAAACTCAACAGAGACAAGACCCAATTCCTGGTAATAATAGCACCATACAAACAAAACCTCTCACCCAATATAACCATCGATGGCACATATTCCCCTCTTGGATAACCTAAAACTACTGAGAGTAATCATCGACCAAACACTGATGCTCAAACCCCAGGTCACAAAGGTTATAATGAACATATGGAACAAGTCAACATCAGATCCTCCAAAATATTCTAAAACCATGTCTGAAGTTATGACAAACAAACTAAAATTAATTTAAAGTTTCGATGTCACCTCAGTAAGGCCAACGCACAATCTCTCCACTGCAAAACACTATACACAAACTTGTGTAAAAACACACTGAGAACCTTACCAAACCATAACAGCACTAATTCCAAGGACAGGATGAGCTACAACCTTATGCGTGGAAAGGCAGCACTGTAATTACACCAGGCTCTAAAACACCAATACACTATCTAGTGAAAAACAAAACAAAAAGTGCTGCAAATACTACACGCGAGCAGAATACTGCACCTTGATCACACATGAAAAACATATGACAACAGATATGACACTAGGAACTAGAAATCAAAAGATATGAAGGCAAAATACTGAACTGGAAAGTTACCTCAAGAAGTTAGACTTGGCATGCAGCAATACTAGAGAAATTAAAACTTAAATGCAAAATATCACAGATGCACATTTCCAAAAGACGACACATTCCAATTAATAAATTCTGAATAAAATACTTTTTTCTACCTTTGTTGTCTGATCATTTAGTTTTTTTCTATTCGCTTTGGTTCCAGTGCCTTCTGTTTTATGCAGTGCCTTCTTTCCATTTGATATTTTTCTCTCACCATGTCCACCATCCTTCTGTGTCCTTATGCATCCTGTCTACCATCTGTAGCCCTGTCCCTATCCTTCCTCCAGTTTCAGCATCTGCCCTCAAAGTGTTCCAATCCAGCCCTTAAATTCAGCAGTTTCCCCTCCATCCATATCCAGCATTTCTCCTCACTCCCCTCCTTCCATGTGCATCTACTTCCTCTGTCTTCCCTCCCCTCCATGTCCAGCATTTCTCCTCTCTCCCTTCCCCTCCATCCGTGTGCATCTCCTTCCTTTGTCTTTCCTACCCTCCATCCATGTCCAGCAACTCTCCTCTCTCCCCTGCCTCCTCCATCCATCCATATCCAGCAATTCTCCTCTCTCCCCTGCCTTCCCTTCCATGTCCAATGATTTTTCTTTTCTCCCCTGCCCTCTCCTCCCATCCATGTCCAGTGATTCTCCTCTGCCCTCCCCTCTCATCCATGTCCAACGATTCTCCTTTGCCCCCTGTCCTTCCCTCCCATCCATGTCCAGTGACTTGCCCCAGCCTCCCTTTTCAGCCCCGAGTTCGAGGTCCAACCCAGCCCCACCTGCCCGCCCTCAGCTCCCCGACAGCCCTCCTTTCCGTTCCTGCTGCAGCCGCTCTGCGTTTAAACCTTTTATTTTAAGTCTCAGTGGTGGCTTGTCTCCAGCTTTTCTCTTCCCGCTCAGTGTCCCACCTTCCTCTGATGAGGTATTTCCTGTTTCCGCAAGGGCGGGACACTGAGCGGGAAGGGAAAGGCTGGAGGCGAGTCGCTGCTGAGACTTAAAAGGTTTAAATGGAGGACGGCCACGGCAGGAATGGAAAGTAGAGCTGTCGGGGAGCTGAGGGCGGGCTCAGCGGGGGGTGGGCGGTGGTGGCAGAAGATACAATTTTGTTCCTGGCTGTACCGGGGCCACACCGGAGGAGGAGGCAGGCGGGGAAAGTCACAGCTGGGCTGGGGAGGCTTAGCCTCCTCAAGCCTCTTATACAGGGCACCTATGGACCCTTCTCTACCCCAGCTGCCACAAACTCGTCTACAAATCCATTCATGCTGCAAACTTCCTCCAAAATGTAGAATGCCCTTCCAAAATCTCTATGGTCCCTAACACCCTACACTATGTTTAGGAAACACCTCAAGACCTTCCTTTTCAAGAAGTTCCTACTCACAGACAACAAAACAACCAACCTCACTCTACAACTGACCACGTAGAATCGATGGATTATGACAGGTTATGACCAAATGAAAACTTGCTCCCGATCCCTTGCCCCCTCCTTTTCTCTGCCTATTGAAGGACTCATGACGAATACCTACTGTTCAGTTCATCTGTAACTTTCTGTCTATTGTTCATCTTAAATGTAACGATTTACCACTGCGCATCTACAATATAACTCTACCCTAATATCTTCTGTTGCAAGATATCTTTTGTAAGATATCTGACATCTTCTTTTGTTCATCTTAAATTACATTAGGGCTTATATCCCGCTAACAATTTTTCAATTCTAAGCGATTTGCAAACTTTTTGCACAAGAGAATCAGAACATTCTTCTGATGATTACTGTTGTTACTTTGGAGATCAGCAGAAACCTAGCTATAATACGTATTTCTTAAATAGGAAAGCTTTTATCTTTTTTCAGAGCAAGAGGTAAGATTGTGTTGGGGAATACAGTCCGACAATGTCTTTCCAAAGTCTAGCAGCTTGGATGGAAAGATTTGTTGAGGAGTGCTAGTCTCTTCTTGTCCTTAGATGAGGGGAAGTGAAGAATTTGGTGGCTTCTTTTCTCCTTGATCTGGTTGAGGTTGCAAAGCAGAAGTGAGGAAGTAGGTAGTTGGGGATCAGTCCTTCCAACATTATAAAGCGGAAGCAGGCCAGCTTGAAAATAACTCTCGTCTCGATGGGGAGCGACTGTAGTTTAATGTAGGAAGGGGAGATGTTATCAAATTTTGATAGCATGAAGATTAATTGGATTACTGTGTTTTGAATGGTTTGAAGTCTTCTGAGTAAGGTTTTTGTGCAGCCTAGGTATATTAGATTGCAGTAATCAATCGATGATAGTACCAGCGCACGTACCAGTCGTTCATTCAAAGTATTTCTGAATGGTTCGGAGCTTTCTCATTAGGTAGAAACATTGTTTGGTCAGGGCGTTGACTTGCGCTGCCAGGGAGAGAGCGCTGTTGATTTGAACTCCTAGGAGTTTAATGTTGGGAGAGAGATTAAATTTTGCTTGGTTAACGGTAATTGACTTAGGTATTTGGTCTGGTTTTGTATTGAAGCATAAGTATTTGGCAGCTTGGATGGCAAGTGATTTGTCGAGGAGTGCTAGTCTAGGGCTAGTTTTAGCTTGTGAATGTGCATCCATTTTTCTATCAAATTGATGCATTGTTGGACCCTAGTTGTGTCTGATTGTATGGGGATTAATACCAAGATAGCATCATCATACACGTAGTGGAGAAAGCCATTATTATCTAACATAGTGCTTAAGGATCAGAGGAAAACATTGAACAGTACTGGAGATAGTGGGGAGCCTTGGGGAATCCCGTATCTGGTGCTCCAATTTAGGAATAAGTCTGCATTTAATCTGACCCTGAATGATCTATTTTCCAGGATGCCTTTGAACCATTTTAACATACTGCCTGTGATTCCCATTTCTTTGAGTTTCCCTAGTAAGAGAGTGTGGTCTACTATGTTGAAAGCTGAGGACAGGTCAAATTGGAGTAGGACTGCACTTTTTCCTTCGCTTAGCAGTAGTCAAACGTGGTCTAGCATGGAGCTCTGAACTGTTTCTGTACTAAAAAGCACATGGAATTCTGATTGAGATGGTGGAAGTATATCATGCAGGTCTAGAAAGTGAGCGAGCTGTAGGGTTACCATTCCCTCCGTTAACTTGGTAAAGAATGGAATGGAGGCCACTGGACTGTAGTTAACCAGTTGACTAGATTTGCTGAGTTCTTTTCATATTGGTGTAATGATGATATCGGCTAAGCTTTGAGAAATATTCCTAGTGACAGTTGCTGGTCAATTCCAGGGCCGGTGTCGGGGGGGGGGGGGCAAACAGGGCAGTTTCCCTGGGCCCCACAGCTCCAGGGGGCTCCCGCGGTCCACCATTTCTTCCCCTTCCTGTCACAGACCTACCAAGTCTCCCACATTGAGTGGGAGACTCCCGCTTTGGCGGGTCATCTCCTGCACTCCCACCAAAGCAGAAAAGTCTCCCGCTGACAAGGGAAATACTATAATGTGGCACTCCGCCGCACTCTTCCTCCGGCATCTTTCCCTTCCCTTCTATTCACTGTAGCCATTCCACCCCAGACCGGCACCTCCTCTTTTCTTTCTTCCCTCCCTCAACCCTCTTCCCCGAGTGCTACCTTTAATTTGTTTCAAAACTTGCCAGGCGGTGGCAGTGATTCAGAGGTGCTGCCCTTCTGCCAGACCAACATTCTCTCTCTACTGCGGTGTTCCGCCCTCTCTGAGGTAACTTCCTGTTTCTACTGGGACGGGCTGCGCAGCAGAGAGAAAAGATGTTGGGCTGGCTGTAGAGTAGTGCCTGTGAATCGCTGCTGCCGCCTGGCAAGTTTTGAAACAACATTTTTATGTTTTTTTTTTAAATTTATTATGACATTTGTATCCCGCATTATCCTAAACAGAGTTCAGGTTCATTGTGGCTTACAACCCAATTATAAGCAGGTACTACCTCTACACCTAGAAGGCTCACAATCTTGTTTTTTGTAATTAAAAGTAGGTTTGGGGGAAGACGGTTGAGGGAGGAAGAGGGGAGATGCTGGCTTGCTGGGTGGTTGGGTGGGGGGAGAGAATGTGAGAGACGTTGGGCTTGGGGCAAGGTGGCTAGATAAAACAGGAGACGGGGTGAGCCTATCTAGCCCATAAACGTTTTACTATTATTTTCAATAGCGTTTGCCACCACACTGGTTCACCCAAAACAATAGCAATCTCCACATATGTTGGATTCAGCCAATATAATGTATTAGACATATTTATATACCCTATTAGTTCACAAGAAACATCAATGTTAAATTTAACTAATCCTTCAAGGGAATTGATTGAAGGATGCAGTTATTGCCTTTCATCTCTATATTATGAAAATGCAAATCACAGTATTACTGTTTAGGTCATGGAGATGAAGGGGCCCCTTTTACTAGAGTGAATTAAAACTGTGCAGGTACTGCATATTAATAGCAAAAATTAACATGCAATAACTGCAACATCTCTGCGTTAACTGTTGGGGGGGGGGGGGGGTGCCCAGCATCTTCCCAGACAGTTAACGTAGAGACAATTCACTTGGCCACACATTAACTGCTTTCCAGATAACTCGGCTACACACCACCACTTACTGAGGCAGCGCTAACTGCTACATCTTATCTCCTGCATTCAACAGTTAAGCAAAAGCCGGTTCAGAGGGAATTTGAGGTGCAGCAGGGACCCAGCAACTGACTGTGCTACCAAAGGGGACCCCATCAGTCCGCCACCCCCGGCTCAAACTGGCCACCGGCCCAGGAGCACCCTCAGAGGTCTTGGGCCTAGGAGCTGGAGAAAAAGCCGTCCACCACCTGTTGAGATAGAGACATACTAACTGAGGAAGGAGCTCGCCCTCTGACATCACTGCCTTTAGTTTGTTTATCTCTATCTCCACATGCTGGTAGGCGGACTTAACCCACTAGTTCCTGGATTCATCTGCTGCAAGTGACAAGGAAGGTAAATTACCAAGACATGGCCTATGCCCATTCTCCACCCCATTTCATGCAATACAGTGAAAGTAAGAATTAAGGCCCAGGGGTGTGCTTACAGATAGCCTGTGCTAATTCCATGTTAATTGTTTAATATGCTTTATTAAAAGGTCCCCCAAGTGTTTTACCTTCCACTGGGTCAAGAGGAAAAAATAACCATCTGAAAACCAATGTTTTAGAGAAAAGTTTCAGAGTTACTTACCTCTTCCAGACTAAGTTGTAAATATTCAAAAAGTCTAAATGGATTTCTTCGGCAAACTAATTTTTCTGTTTTTACCAACTAAAACAAAATGCAAAATATATACATAAGCTGTAACCAGATGACAGCTGTAGAATAGACATATGCATTTTAATAACATTACTTAATGTTTCTTATCCTTTTCATGGCAGTAAATATAGAGAACACTTTTCAGAGCGATTCTCTGGGGGTATACAGACATTTACAAATGGAGAAGACCCCTTTAAAACCTGCCCACCCTTCAGTGCACAGGAAAGCATACTTGTCCCACAGTGGGCTAGATTCTACATATGGCGACTAAAACCTAGGTGCTTCCAATTTACATGCCTAGCGGTATTCTATAAACCGCGTCTACGTTCAGACACGGTTTATAGAATAGTGCATAGGCCGGGTGGACGCGCTTAGATTTAGGCGCAACCGTTTACGCCAGTGAAAAGTTGGTGTAAATGCCTGCGCCTAACTTGTAGGTGCGCTCCCCCGAATTCTATAACCACGTACGTAGATTTGATTGATTGCCCCAACACCTCCACAATCCTCCCATTGCTGCGCCCCCTTTTTTGCTACATGCGCTGGAATTTATTATTATTAATAGCATTTGTATAGTGCTACCAGATGCACGCAGCGCTGAACATCTGATACAAAGAGACAGTCCCTGCTCAAAAGAGCTTACAATCTAAATAATACAGACAGACAAGACAGTTGCGGGTGAGGGAAGTAATGGGTGAGAAGGAAGGAAGGGACAAGGGGAGGGCAATTGAGTAGTGGCTAGAAGCTAAAAAGCAGCAGTGAAAAGGTGGGTTTTCAGCATAGATTTGAAAACAGGTAGAGATGGAGCTTGACATATAGGTCCAGGAAATCTATTCCAGGCATAAGGTGCCGCGAGAGAAAATTTACAGGTGCCTCTTTTCAGAATATGCCTAAAAAGATGCACGCGTAAATTCTAATTGTTGCCAATTAGTGTTGATAACTGGTCGTTATCGGCCAATTATCAACACGAATAGGCTCGCTAACTAATTCAGTAGTATGCGTAAATTGGCCACATGCCCAATTTAATGTGTGCTTCTTGGAACGTCACATATAGAATCCAGGGGAGTGTGTGTACCTTTCCTCATGGGGAAAAGGGATAGAGTGAATTATACATGAGGATTTCATTCAAAAATTTCCATATGCTCTTCATTCTGAAAATATAAATCTCAAAGCACCAGCCCAATGCTGGATTTTGGGAGGGAAACTTCACAGGAAGGGATTTCCTTTCAAAATCAGTTTACAGGTTCACAGGTAGAAAGTCTGAACATCAGGTTCCTAGGGGTAATTTTTAGAGCTGCATTTCGATTAAAATTTAATGTCCTTCTCTCCCACTACCAGATCCAAAATCTCTACTTCTCTGACATCTCTTCTTGTTGCTGCATGGGCAGGTCGGGCTAGAGGGCACGCTTCACATCAGGCCTCAGGCAGCATCTGTGCATCACTGCTGCTGCTGGGGACCAACAGAAGAACACCTTTAAGACAGACCTGGGGGAGCTGGGGATTGAGAAAGGGGGAATAATGAGTCACACGTGGGAGGAAAGATGCTGGATCACCCCCCCACGGATTGGGGTTTGAAGTAGACGAGAAAAAAGGAGAGATGTTGGCAGGAGACAGGAGATGCTGCAATGTAAATAATTTTATTAACCGTGATTTTCTTTTTTAATCACGACTAATGCAATTAATGTGCAGCCTTAGTAATTTTATGAAGTTTTGTAAATGAATAAAAAGCTTCTTATTTAAAAAAATTTACCCCCAAACATAAAAGAACGTATGGTAATAAGGAAGCGTATACTTTTATCCAACCTGTGGTTAGGCATGTTTGCAGAAGGAGTTTGGGCAAAACGCAGGCAGTCACAACACATTTGCATAGGTTATAAAATACTTATCTAAGTGCACACATTTACTCCAGCTCCCGAAGTCATCTAAGTATATGTGGCTGCATTTTAGCCACAATTGATGCAGATTGTGAGATGCTATTTTACGAAAACACGCAGGTACCTACGTATTTTTATCAAACAACCTCAAATGAGGTGACAACTATGCCTGAACCTAATATAAAACTCCCTCCATATGGACAGCAAAATACCTTCCAAGTAACTGCAGGACATAAAAATAGAAACTTTTCAAACCAAATGTAAATGGTTTTGATCCAATTTATTCATGCTTTCATTGGTAAATTTAAATGTGTGTTACCAAATGGAAACAATACGATGCTAGTTTTCATAAACTCACTTTTCCTTTAGCCTCTTCCTCGTCATTACGCTGGTGGTTTGCTTCTTCCTGTACTAATACATACTCAAGATCATGTTCCTTTGCTCTGGAAGGATCATGACACATCGGTGTAACACCTTCTTGTGTTTTGCAGCCACAGTACAAAATAAAGTCATCATGCCTTTGACAATGTATTCTAGCTAAAGCTTCCTTGTCCACTGTATTCAATACATCCAAGCCATACTTGGCTAATGGGTCATGAGCGGGATGCCCTTCTAAGCATAGTTTCTTACGGTCTCCCCCTTGGCTTTGATCTTCACTATTAGCGGATACTGAGTCTCCATTAAATGTCACTGTAGACATTGCTTCTTCTCCATCTTCTTTTCCTGTGTCTGGCTCATTGTGAAGTTCAGTGTGCAACTTAGCAACCTCTTTCTCAAGTGGCAGTTCGAGTGGTTTTATATAATTCTCCAGGATACTGTTGGCTACCTCATCATTCAGTCCTTGTCCTTTCAGTAGGCTTTTTGCCCATTCTACATGGTGCCAGTATCTAGGATAAGGAAATAAATGAGATTTAAAATACCACATAAATTCCAGCAAACAAATGTCACGTACAGGCAGAGTAAAATCCAGGCTTCCTGCCAGTCTATGTCAGTTAACACCTATTCATCTCACTTTAGGATAACCCATTAAGGAAAATGATGATATGAACATGCTGTAAATTGCTTAGAGCTATTTACTGGCAGGACAGTATGTAAATTTGACAAAAATTGAGCCTGATATGTTTAAACACAGCTGTCAGACTTAAGTCTCAATATGCAAATTATAAAATTCATAAACTCTGTCCTCAAAAGCAGTCCTGACCATTATATACTTACTTATTTGATGTGATTACAGGCATATTCATATTATAACCTAGAAGAGAACAGAACAAAATACCAAATTGTAGTCGTCCAAAGGTTTTCAGTGAAGCAAGATATGTCATTTTCTCTAGCTGAGTCTTCTTTAACGTGGGGAGTCTTTTACTAAAGATTTGTGAATGTTATCTGCAGCAGGACCCATAGGAACAAAATGGGTCCAGTGGCAGATATACAGGGGCATTTCCGAACGGGGACGACCATCTCTAAGGGCGCCCAACTCTAAGGACGGTGACGCGAAGGGGCGGGGCAACGTGTATTATCGAAACAAGATGGACGTCCATCTTTCGTTTCGATAATACGGTCGGGGACGCCCAAATCTTGACATTTAGGTCGACCTTTGAGATGGTTGTCCTCAGTTTTCGGCAATAATGGAAACCAAAAGACGTCTATCTCAAAAAAGCCCAAATCCAAGCCCTTTGGTCGTGGGAGAAGCCAGCATTTGTAGTGCACTGGTCCCCCTCACATGCCAGGATACCAACCGGGTACCCTAGGGCGCACTGCAGTGGACTTCACAAATTGCTCCCAGGTGCATAGCTCCCTTACCTTGGGTGCTGAGTCCCCCAACACCCCCCCCCCCAGGTCCGCCTGTCTGAAGTACACTGCACCCACTACAACTACTCCAGGGACCTGTATATTGCTGCAATGGACCTGAGTATGGCATTTGAGGCTGGCAAAAAAGTATTTTTAAACTTGTTTTTTATGGTGGGAGGGGGTTAGTGACCACTGAAGGAGTAAGGGGAGGTCATCCCCGATTCCTTCCGGTGGTCATCTGGGGCACCTTTTGAGGCTTGGTCATGAAAAATAATGGACCAAGTAAAGTCGGCCAAGTGCTCGTCAGGGACGCTTTTCTTTTTTCTATTATCGGCCGAGGACGACCATCTCCTAATCACGCCCCAGTCCCGCCTTCGCTACCCTGCCGACACGTCCCCGTGAACTTTGGTCGTCTCCGCGACGAAAAGCAGTCGAGGGTGTCAAAAAAAAAAATCGGCTTTCAATTATGCCGATTTGGACAACCTTGCGAGAAGGACGCCCATCTCCCGATTTGTGTTGAAAGATGGGTGTCCTTCTCTTTCAAAAATGAGCCAGATGGGCTAACCTTTAGTAAAAAAAAAACCTTTGGTTTCTAAAAGATAGTGACAAAGACTATTTCCAAACTTTCTTTCTACACAAGGTTCCACAGTTCCAGGGACAGAGAAAATTCTATGCCGCTTGTAAACAAATTTTTTGTATTTTCTATAAAATGAAGTCCTTGCATAAAGGCTGTAATACTGGACTAAAAAGGATACAGTTTATGCTTTGAGAAGAACAAATATTACCTGAATCTTGCTGACCAATCCAACGTTCCTGAACAAAAACTTATGGATTTACCTTTCAACTGAGCAGTCAATTCAGGGTCTGAAATATTGTATTCTGGTCTGCTTCTGGACAGAATCCCTTTTCCAAAATAGCCCTTTAGTATAAAATAAAGAAATTCAATCAATGTACAACAAAGAAGTTGGTAACAAGCTCCCCTTTGACTGCATACCATTATTATATTTCAGGGAGTTCACTAGATTGTCACAGGACATGGAAGATAACAAGAAAATAATTGTAAGTAATGATTATTTCAAATAAGTTAAATAAAAATACCTTTCCATACAGATGTTCTATATCCTCTGGGTTCCTCACAATTACATTGTTGTTATGGATTTCAGCATTACAGATCCTGAAGTCTTTTACATTCGTGTCTCCCTGAGATGTCAGGACAGGGAATGCAGCTTCATAAGATTCAAAGACCTTTTTCTTTCGTCTTGGTGCACGGAAAACTGCCTCTGCCATTGTTCAAACAGTTTCTTCCTACAAGAACACAAAATAGCTATTTCTTCATATAATTTAAATAGACAGCTATTAATAAAATAGAGATAGCTTGGCGTTGTTTTTGGCATGTGCCATTTTCTTTTTCTTGATTGATGGCAGGGCAAAACTCAAGCTTATTAACAATTTGTTCAATTTGGATATCTAAACAATTTACACTATAATAAATTGTTTCTTTCTCTGAAGAATTGGAGCTATGGTCCAGATGGATGAAGGGTATCAAGAACTGGATTATAAATTCAGGAATACTACAAAGCCCAGTTGGAAGCCAGTAATGCCAGAGACTGTGCAGGACCTTGGACAAGCGGGTGGGGTTACCAACTAACCTGTAGCATGCCGGTGATATTCCTCAAGCAGGTCAGGCAACCTAGGGGGAGACTGGCCTGCCTTTGGAATCAAGGAACTATCTCCGTAGTTAGCTGAGGCATTAGTAGTTGGGAGCTAGGAGTCCAGAGCTGCTCAGTGTGTCTGGAGCTCTGAGAGAAAGTTTGGTGTTGGGGACAGGCACCAGGGCTTATTTTTTATTTATTACATTTGTATCCCCCAATTTCCCACCTATTTGTAGGCTCAATGTGGCTTATAGCACCGGAGAGATGTTTGCAGACTGCGGTGTGAACAAATACAATGTGATGTTGTGGTAAGATAAAGTTCATATGGTACAGCCACATTAGGAATCGTAGAGCGGAAGAGTTGTGCTATGTTCTTTATGTGCTTTAGTTTTCTTGTGTAGCCAAGTTCAGGCATTTAGGTTGGATCGGTAGGGTATGCCTTTTTAAACAGGTGGTTTTTAGTATTTTCCGGAAGTTTAGGTGGTCGTACGTCATTTTCAAGGCTTTTGGTAGCGCGTTCCACAGTTGTGTGCTTATGTAGGAAAAGCTGGATGCGTAGGTAGATTTGTATTTAAGTCCTTTACAGCTTGGGTAGTGTAGATTTAGATATGTTCATGTTGATTTGGATGTGTTTCTGGTTGGCAAGTCGATTAAGTCTGTCATGTATCCAGGGGCTTCGCCGTAGATAATTTTGTGAACCCAGTATGCAGAGTCAGCAATCACTGATTTTGAAGCTGCTTATTTTAAACTTGTGCCTGCAGCTAGTCTGACATGTTTATCTGTGATTTTTACATCAGTTGTCTTCCCAGCAAAGGAAGGAACTGGAATTAACTTTGCTTTTCACATTTTGACAGCGTTTCAGCTCCCCCTCTTTACCTTATAAATACAAATTAAAGCTGGGGAAAGGAGGACGGTCTTTCAAAATCAAGGTTCCCAGAGATGCCAAGTCTCAGTCATTAGGACTGTGTCGCACTCTTTTGAAAGATCTCTAACTCTCACACTCTTTGAGCACCTCTCATTGATTAGAGACTCCATGCACCGATTCTGACTGTGGATTTTTTACACCCCCCCCCCCCCCCCCCCCCCCCCCAACAATCTGCCCTACTTTACCTCAAGCTGTCACAGTGGCTTATTACTTCAGGCAGAAATTGAATAGAAACATAAAAGTGAAACACTAACCTCATCCTGTTATCTCTGAAGGCAGCAGAAGGAAATTGTTTAAACTATAACTGTTAAGTCAGTTGGAGAATACAGTAAACTGTGCAGACACCTATTGTGTGTTACGGAGCACTGCTCTCCAAATATGAGAAATGAAATGACTGATATATGCACTTTGATGATCTTGTGTTAATCCTGCTTTTGGTGAGTAATTAATAAACTTAGAGAGGTAAATTAATAAACTGCTTTGAGAGCTAATTTCTCATATTCAACTAATCCCAGTGTCCTTCTGATTACTGACGAGGTCTCATAATTTTAATTATATATTCATAACCCAGAGGCAGGTGTTACAATTTAAGCAAACATTTCATTTAAAAATTAAGATCAACTGTGATTAAATGACAAATGTAACTTTTATTGTTGCAGAAGTTTAATTTAGAGACAAACTTTAGGGGTCTTTTGCTAAGGTGCGCTCACGTTTTTAGCGCGTGCTAAATGTTAAAGATGCCCATAGGAATGCATTGGCGTCTCTAACATTTAGCGCACACCCAATTTCAGTGCGCGCTAAAAACGTGAGCGTGCCTTAGTAAAAGGGGATCTATATTAACAATTAACATTTTAAGGGCCCTGTTCACAAAAGCACGCTATTGTTTTTAGCGCGCGCTACAAATTAGCACATGCTAACCATGTAGATGCCCATAATATTCCGAGGGCATCTACACAGTTAGCGCGCACGCTAAAAACGTTAGCATAGCTTTGTAAACAGAGACCTAAATGTTTTCTTTTTCAGGCAACTTAAGTCTAATACCAACACTAGCAGGTGCAAAGTGGAAGCTATCAGTTAAGTATCCCTATGGACCAGGGGCGTAGCCAGACTTCGACGGGAGGGGGGTCCAGAGCCCCCCCCCCCAGCGCCGCTGCCCCCCTCACCGCCGCCGCCACCAACTTTGACCCCCCCCCCCCCCCGACGACCCTCTCCCACCGCCAACCCTTTCCCGCCGTCGCCTAACTTCGCTGGTGGGGGACATCAACCCCTGCCAGCCGAGGTCCTCTTCTTCCTTAGTTCTCTTTCTGAGTCTGACGTCCTGCATGTTGTACGTGCAGGACGTCAGACTCACAGAAACAGAACAAAGCCTTGCGATCTGCAGGGCTTTGTTCTGTTTCTGTGAGTCTGACGTCCTGCACGTTGTATGTACAAGACGTCAGACTCAGAAACGGAACAAAGGAAGAAGAGGACCTCGGCTGGCGGGGGTTGGGGGTCTCCCGCCAGCAAAGATAGCAGACGGCGACGGCGGGTGGGGGTCAAGAGGGTTGTTGGCAGGGGGTCCAGGGCCAAATCTATAGGGGCCCAGGCCCCCGTGGCCCCACGTAGCTACGCCACTGCTATGGACCACATTCACTTCACTTAAAATAACATCTTCACGAGTATGTAAACACTGACATTGATATTTTGTGTCTATTTTTTATATTTTGCAGACCCTTCAGGAACTGACTGGACTCGACTGGAACATGTAAGTATGTTATGATTCTCTGTTTTTTTTTTTTAATTCGCTCCTTTCTTCATTCCTGTATCTCTCTCTAGAGTCCAAATTTTTTTCTCCCAATGTTCCTGAAGGGTCTATATATAAAAATAGACACAAAGTATCAATATCAGTGTTGCATCAAGGAGGTTTAATGATAGGCTGAAGCCGGTTCTCTCAGCAGCCACCATTTTGGTATGTCCAAAATAAACTATCAGCTGTTGCATCCATGTTGTCGTTGCTGTTATTTTATCTCAGTTACAGTTAGAAATGTGCCAGCTTGTGCAGCATACAGATGCACACAGAGGAACTACATATGCTGCAGGATACTAAGACTGGTGCAGGTGAAGAAGAATGTATTCCTAGGATAGTTGGCATGAATGTTTTAAGGTATTTGGAAGGATTTTTCAAGGATCTGATGTTTCTGACAAGGGGTTTGGGTCAGCAGGCGATAAAGAAATACCCACAGACATTCAACAGAAAAATCTGTTTGATCAAATTGATTCTTCACAAAGGTTGGGCTATGTAAAACTGGTAGGGTAAGACCCTCAAATTATTCCGCCGTTGTCTGAGAAAATCCTTCAAAGGGGGTGGAATGGCCAAGATGGCAGCACTGCTTCGGCGTTGAGAGCTGGTCTGTGACAGCGCTGAGCTCCGGTTTGCTTTTTACCTATTCCTCTGCAATATGCGTTATTCTAAAGAAAAGAGGTGGTTAAGACTGCTCCCTCCGCAGCCTGTGTGATGCCCTCAGTACAACAGCCTATCGACCGCTTCATTGTTGGACCCCCTTGTCCGGTGAGACAAGCCCTGCAGTGAGGCATGATGAAGGAGAATCTGCCTCTATGGGGCATGAGACATCACTTTTGTCCCCAGCACCAACAGCTCCTCCGTGTCCAGCGTTGGCATTAATGTGGGGTGAGGAATACCCGCTGCCGAAGTTGCTACGGTGGATGTTGCAGTGGAGGGTTCCTGTGTGGATAAGGCTGGCCCAAGAGGTAACAATTGAACTTATTTGGAAACTGCTGCAAAATTGGACTGTGTTACTACTAAAACCTCGGGTGAGGTAAATGCACTGGGGAGAAAAATGGAGGATCTAAAGAAACCTATAGACCAGGTTAAACAAGATTTTTCTAATCAAGTTGGTCAAATGCAAAGGGAATTAAAGAACAAAATTTTAAATTTTCTTCTGTTAAAGATAGCCTTGCAATTCATAGATAAATGAAGACTATTTATAATCGTAGACTGAATCTCAGACTACTAAACTTTCCAAAGTCACCTGGAGTATTTCTGCTGGACTTGTTCAAGAAGTACCTTATTGAAGTTTTAAAGTATTCTCCTGAAGCTGTTCTGTCTCTGAAAAAAATATATTATATGCCTTCATCTTCTAAAAATCTCCAGGGGGAAACGGAGGGTGACCATGGCCTGAGGATTCAGTTGGACTTGAACAATATATTAGCAATCTTAGAAGAATCTATTCCTAAGGCCTCTGAAAGAGCTACTTTATTGGTTTCTGTGGTATTTGAGCAACATCTAAATGCTATTTTGAAGTTGTGTTTTCGCCATGCATCTGATTTATTTTATGACAAGAAGATATAGATCTATCCTGATGTTACTAAAATTGCCCAGGAAAGGAGAAAATTGTTTTTGGCTACAACTTTTTAAAATTAGCTTACCCATGCAAGTGTGTTGTTAAATTAGGAGGGACGAAGTATGGGTTTTTTTTCACCCCAGAGCAATTAAGGGCTTTTCTAAATATGACAAAGATCATTTGAGCGTATATGTTTTGACTTTAAAATGTGTGCCGGGGGGGGGGGGGGGGGGGGGGGTTAGTTCAGTGCTATTTCTTTTGTAGTTTGTTTTCAACAGATTTATAGATGTTTCCTTTTGATTTCTCCTATCTTTCTTACATTCACTCCCCTATTTTTGTGGTCCTGAATATGTTAGTATCTTTTCCGTATTGCTGGAACAAGAGTTATCTTGTGTAATATTGTGAAATTTGATAAATAAATAATAAAAGAAAATCCTTCAAGGAAAATGCCAAAATGTACAGGGAATGAAAGCATGCACTACAATGGTTGCAGCCACACAACAGAGGACAGGCCAGAAAAGCTGTTGATTGCCAATGCTGTAGTAACACTGGAATGTTGGAGAGAATAACTGCCATTCCACCCAGAGCTAAAATTGCAGAAATAATAAAGCCATAATGTCTCCTGAGCCCCGACATCCTGTTCGGAAATGCTGAAGAGCATACTGAATGTGTCTGCAGTGAGGTAGTGGGTACGACAGAATCCTGTCTGGAGATAAATGAAGACATTCCCGCTGTTCAAGTGGATTTGCACCGGAAAGTGAACAAGCTGGTAAAGTAAAGAAGCTTCTGATCAAGCATAAAGGTGTCTTCTCTGTGACTAATCAGGATATGGTTTCACCTCGTTAGTAACTCATCCAGGGGTCCGTTCACTAAGCCACGGCAAAAAGTGGCCTGTGGTAGTGTGGGTGCGTGTTTTCGGTGTGTGCTGGGCCACTTTTTACTACTTCTGGGAAAAAGGGCTTTTTTTCAATGAGCAAAGGGCCTGCGGTAAAATTGAAACCAGCACGTACATATTTACGGCCCTGACCCTTAATGCCACCCACTGATCTAGCGGTAAGGACTCGCGCACAGTGACCGGTCGGCATGCGCCAACTACAGATTAATGCCAGAAACACCGCATGCAATAGGAAATAAAAAAATAATTTGTCCTGGCGGTATGGGCCCATGCCAAATCTGAAATTAGCACCAGGGAGGAAGGCTAGCCTGGCAGTAGTCTCGTTTTGGCGAATGCTGCATGTGCAGATAGCCTACCGTGCCTTTGTAAAAGGGTCCCCCAATGAACACAGAACAGGCAGCTCCTATTAAGCAATCATATCGCCAAGTGTTGCCTCACCTATATAGCAACTTTAAAGAATTTGAACTGGTAAACCAGGGAATACTGAGGAAAAGCAACAGTCCTAGGCGTCGCCAGAAGTAATCAGGAAGGATGAGACACTCAGGTTTGATGTGATTCTAGGAAGCTGAATGCAGTCAGGGTGAAGGACACTTATCCACTGCCATGCTGGATGCGTTCAGGAAAGCTGCGTGGTTCACTTCATTAGATTTGACATCTGGCTATTTTCAGATGGGCATGGCACCTGCCGACTTGCACAAAACAGCAGTGACCATACCCTTCGGTCTGTCCAAGTGGACTCGTATGCCTTTTGGCTGCTTGTGTAATGCGCTTTTGAACAGCATTTGTATAGGCTGGACCAAGCATTTGCAAGATTGAAGGAGTGCGGTTTGAAGCTTAAACCAGCAAAATGCAAGCTTCTGTGCAAGGAAGTGTGATTTCTTGGGCACACTGTGTACGAGAAGGGAGTGGTGACAGATGCGGAGAAGACCAAAGCACTGCAAAATCGGGCTGTTCCAAAAACAAAATCTAAAATAAGAAGCTTTCTGGATTTTGCAATCTTTCCAAAAATACTAGGAGTAGGGGGGCACCCAATGAAGCTAGAAAGTAGTAAATTTAAAACAAATTGGAGAAAATACTTCTTCACTCAACGTGTAATTAAACTCTGGAATTCATTGCCAGAGAATGTAGTAAAAGTAGTTAGCTTAGCAGGGTTTAAAAAAGGTTTGGCTAACCTCCTAAAAGAAAAGTCTATAAGTCATTATTAAAATGGACTTGGGAAAACCCACTACTTATATCTAGGATAAGCACCATAAAATAATGTACTGTTTTGGGATCTTTGCCAGGTACTTGTAACTTGCATTAGCCACTGTTAGAAACAGGATGCTGGGCTTGATGAACCTTTGGTCTGTCCCAGTATGGAAATGCTTATGTTCTACCGGTGATTGCTGAAAACTTCGCAGTTAGCGGTGTCACTACATTGCTTAATGGGAAAAGCAAAGAAACACGTGAAAGATATTCCATTTGTATATGATAAGCAGTGTCAACGAGTGTTTGAGTCTAAGTCTTTAAAGGAAAAACTAGTCACCACACCAATCTTATCTTTCCCTGTATTTGATACACCATTCATTCTAACTACTGACGCCAGTTTTAAAGAGTTGGGTGCCATCCTTAGTCATGTACAGAATGGTGAAGAAAAGGTTATTGCGTACGCCAGTCATGTTCTTCGAAATCAGAAAGAAACAACAAGAATTACTCCACTTTCAAGTTGGAGTTGCTAGCCCTTAAGTAGGTGGTAACAGAAAAATTCAGAGTATCCACAGTATGAGAAGTTCACAGTTCATACTGCCCTAACCCTCTGAAATATCTGGAATTTGCCAAGGTCCAAGCTGTGGAACAACGCTGGTTTGCTTAGTTAGCTGTTAGATTTTGATATAGTTTATAAACTGGGGCATACTAACCAAAATGCTGATGCTCTGTCAAGCCCACCCACTGGGGAGGAAGCTGAAATCACAGAAGAGGATCTGGAAAAAGATCTTATGATCCTTTCCAGTAATGAAATTAGGTCCATCTTAAAAGGGAGAAAGACAGAGAAACCCAAATTTGTTGCTGTGATTCAAAATATTTATTCAGAAATGGAAATGATAAAAGGACACAGAGAAAATAACATACCAGCACATATAATCAAAGTTTTAGAAACAGAAGTACTGCCCAATTTACAAATATTTTCACCAGAGACTAAAAACTGTGGTCCCAAGAGTTATTATATTCAAAGAAATTGCTTATAATATAGAAGAATTAAGGAACCGAGAAACAGAGAACATATCTACCAACTAGTTGTTCCAAATTAGCATTGTGCAGAACTACTGCACCTCTATCATGACCGCAGTGAGCACTATGGGGCTGAAAACACATTAAAGAATTTAAGACAAAAATATTTCTTGATAAACATGGCAAAAGATATGGAAAGTCAGGTGAAATCATTTAAATGGGTGTATACTTTCTAAAGATTGTTGCACAATGGAAGACAGAACCATGTCTTATTTCCATATATACAGACCCTTTGGAGGTGGTAGTGCTTGATTATACACTGTTGGATAAAAATTCCAAGGGGTTTGAGAATGTTCTAATGATCTGCGACATGTTTATGTTTATGCCACACATTTTCCAGGTTTACAATCACAATCCCAACCAGAAACCAATCTGCCAAAATCACAGTGAAAATGCCAGGGGCGTAGCCAGACAGCAGATTTTGGGTGGGCCTAGACAAGAAGTGGGTGGGCACAAGTGTTCTCCCACCCTCCCCCACCAACTTAAAAAAATATCTCAGCTGGCAGGAAAACACTGCTCTCTACCTCGTGGCAGCCTGCAGCAAGCATGCGCTGAAAACTGAGCATGCGTAGTTGCCAGACTTCTGAAGTGGAGAGCAATGTTTTCAGCAACATCAGGAGGAGGCCTTCAGCTGGCAGAGCTTGGGATCCCCACTAGCTACCACTAAATGTGTGCTGCTGTTGGGGGGACCTGAGCCCTAAGTGGGTGGACCTCGGCCTACCTGTGGCTACGCCACTGGAAAATGCTGATACAAATTTCTGCCTCAATGCTTTTACCAGGGTGGAAACAGAAAAGGAAGCAGATATTTTGAAGAAAAAGTCTTCTATTAGTAGTTCAGAGCTCCCAGGCCTCACAAACAAGTGCCCAATATTGCCACATCTATAATCAGCATTAGTTTGTAGTTTACACCAGCTGGTTTCCATTGCCTCTGATGCAGCCTGTACTTCTGGCAAAACATGGCCATGTTGGACACTTGCTTGAGAGTATTGAGAGCTTTGAACAACTAATAAAAGACTATTTTTCTTCAAAAGATCTGCTTCCTTTTCTGTTACCAATCAGAAAGAATACATTTGAGCATGCGTTTCTGCTACTGCCTCTCCATCCCTTTTCACTATATCTACAAGCAGTGCATATTTTCTAGCAAAAAAGGTGCCGGTACTCAAATGCTAGGCTACCCTTCAGGGGTGGGGTGATCACTGAGGACCCACCCCACAATAGCCAGGCCCCCTGCAACCAGTCTCAGAATCTATGACAAGGCAGAATTGGTGAATAGAACCTGAGCTCTTTCATTAAAACTTGGGGACCATGGGTCAATTTTAGCAGACAATGGAAAAGGTGCCGGTACTCAGTACCCCCTCAAAAAAAGCCGTCTACAAGTACACGTGCTCTAAAGCCTATGCACATACTTTTAGCCATTTAGTGGAGAGCAACTTCCAGCCGATATAATTTAGCTATTCTGCCCCATCTCTGTCTATAATATCAGAGGATTTCAACCCTGTCCTCGAGGCACACATTGCCAGTCTTGAAAACCCCGACTGGCTAGGTGTATCCTGACGAGTGAGTTAAAAGCCTCTGGTCTATATACTACTACTACAAATTATTTCAGAAGCTCAAAAGCAAAGCAAACATTTTCTCTTGTCTTCACTTGGAAAGAAATCAACACTTTTTGGTGCATCCAAGGAACAAATTTAGAAAGATCTAGCTGAAGTCTCACTGCTCGGAGTGGCTGAACCCCACCTCGGTATCTCTTAATTCCTCCAGAAATCCTATCCCTCTATTCTCCGGTCCCTTCCTCTCCTTCCCACCCCTAACGCCTTTCCTTTCCGCGCTAAAACGCTTTGCCTCATGTATCCAATCATGGCAAGCGAAAGCGAATCTTCTCCCTGTTCCACCTTTACCCTTCCTACACGCTCAACTGCGACTGCGTTCCTGTTCTCGCCGTGCAAGAAACCCATGATTCAAGTACCCCGCACCCTCTCTTCACTTACACACCTAGGCTGGAAGTACAGGTCTTTTCAAAGGCGAAAGAGCTGTAACTACTGCAACCAGCAACCTTCCCGCAGAGCTTACAGCAGCAAGGGACCTGTCCAAGTACACCATTGGAATTACAATGCTCAGCGCGCGCCGCTCGAGTACCTAGGTTCCGACGGATTTAGTTTCCGTCCGGAAGACCTAAGGGACGGATACTACTTCCGGTGTTCTTTCAGGTTGTTGTCACAGCCAAGGAGCTCCGATCGTAGAGTCCCGGTCCCAATGCTGATAAGATGCTGCTGCGTTGCTGCTCCCGGCTTCTGCGCCGCTTTCCCAGGGAGGCCTGCGTTGCAGGTCAGAGGTCACTAACCAGCGTTCCGCTGGCCAAAAACAGCGCGTGCTATTGATGAATAAAAACACGCGTCTTCTTGGTCAGCCAGAGTCAGGCTTGGTTTTACTTTGATTGCTTGTATGCCTTGCAGCCATTGTGCTTCCGATTTGAATGAGAAAAGCAGAGCTGAGAGGTGCTAGAGAGGGAAAACCACACCAACTTTGTCTGTTTCACACCGTCCTAGCTGCAAGGCCTGTGAACTAGTCACCGATGCAGAACTCTACCGTAGGCAGAAGCGGTCTATAAGCCTGTTACGGGCTGCATGGTTCAGCGCATATTAAAATGCATGATCAAGATGCAGCAAACCTTCAAACCAGTGCGCTGTTTACCGCATGAGAAGTCTGCCGCCTGGTCTGAGAAGACATGGGTTATTTTCCATTTGTACCCCGCGTTTTCCCACTCATGGCAGGCTCAATGCGGCTTACATATTTTATACAGGTACTTATTTGTATCTGGGGCAATGGAGGGTTAAGTGACTTGCCCAGAGTCACAAGGAGCTGCCTGTGCCAGAAATGGGAATCGAACGCAGTTCCCCAGGATCAAACTCCACCACCCTAACCACTAGGCCACACCTCCACTCACTCTTAATATGGAGACCCTCTCTCTTATTAACCCTACAGCCCCCCCCCCCCCCCCCCCCCCCATGACCTGAACCCATGCCTGTAATGGCTTTCTATGTGGGCCCCATGAATGCCGCATGCGATCCATTTTCATGGTCATGGCAATTTTCTGTTAGGCCAGGTTGTGATACTCTTTATGTACTAGGATATCCCATTTCTATTCTTTTGTTTTGCCTCTATAGTTTCCTTCTGCTTCTAGCTCATCCAGAACTGGTTTCTATTGGGTACTGCTACTCTGAGCCAGTGTGTTCCTTGCTAATGTTGAGAATGCTTTTCAACATATTGGTTAGATGAGCTCATAAGGAGGAAGTGTGGTGGTTCTCAGATTCTTTCATTGGGTGATGTCTACAGGAACATGGGTTTAATTGAAACTTATGATTCTTTAGCGGCGTCTTTCTTGATAAGCTGGCAAGGACCCAAGGTTGGGGTGTATAGACCTTCACAGTTAGGAAGATTGCTTAGGATTTGGGACAGACCAAGGGGTGATCTTGTCTGAAGAGGTACCTGCAGTACCTTGGAACCTTACCTCAATCTCCTTGTGAAAAAAAAGAAGTTCTTTCTGAAGGCAAAGGGAGGACAGCCTGGGACAGAATGGTTAAAAGAAGTTTTATAAGTTCGTTATCAGTGGAGGAGAGATTTCTAGTTTCCATCTACCACTCCAGGGGGGAATTCTGCACAAAACATAATTTGTGTACAGTATTCTACCATTACAAGGCCAAACATTACCCCCTTTCCTCCTCTGGCTCCACCTTCCTCAGCTCGCTCTGTCCTAGTTATTTTTTCCTCTAATTCTCAGCAACACTCTTAATTCTGTCTGTTCCTGGGCCTGCCCCCCTCCCCTGTCCTGCACAAGGCCCTTACTCAAATCACCATCTTTGTCCATCTGGCATATACTCCCTCTGCAACATGTACATATCCCTACCTCCCCTTCTTTGTCCCTTTCACACTCTCCTGCCCCCAGCGCACACCCCAACCTCTCGTTCTCTTCTCCCCTCGGGCATGTACCTCCAGCTGTCACTTTTTCCTCTCCCCTCATCACATTTCTTGTGCTTACTCTGTTCCCCATCCCTGTGGTACACCCATGAGTTTGGTCTGCTCCCCTCCCCCCCCCCCCCCCCCCCCCCCCGCAGTCACATGGTACACCCCATGTTTGTTTGCTGTCCCGTCTATTGTGGTACACCCCTCCCCAGTGTGCTCCAATGACTCCCACCTGCCTGTGGTACCAATCCCTGCTTGTTTTGTCTTGCCTTGATCGTGTTACCAGAAGAGTGGGTAAACTGCATTACATTACTGAACCCTATCCTCCTCTTCTGCCATCATAGACCCAACTGCTCATTGGAACCATTTGGGCCTCCATACAGCTACAGAGTTCAAATAGTCGAGCCCAGAATGTCAGAGGAGGAGGATGCGGCCCAGTGTACATCTGTTCACCACCATCTCATGCCATGCAATCTCTGCAGGGGTGGGGGAAAGAGGGATTGTAGAGAGCCACCCAGTCGTTCCTGTGTAGAGTGCAGTGCAAATTTTACATTGTGCAGAATTCCCCAATGAAGGAGAATAATAATGTATCTGAACCTTCAGAGACAAGTTCTATTTCAGGGGGAGCCCAGAAAGGACCATCTACTACTATTACTACTTATCATTTCTAAAGCGCTACTAGACGTACGCAGCGCTGTACACTTGAACATGAAGAGACAGTCCCTGCTCGACAGAGCTTACAATCTAATTAGGACAGACAGAACAAACGAGATAAGGGAATATTAAAGTGAGTAGAAATGTTAAGTAGTAGTAGTAGTATCCTGTGAGAGAGTTTGAATAGTAGGATTCCCTTAGTGCAGATTTCTGTGATATCCTATCTGATATTTTCTGTATGGACTGAATCAGAGCCAAGTGTACCTCTTGCTGAGAATTTACATCACTTACTCCAATAAAAGATACCATATGTTTGGAACAACAGCAACAGGCATGCAGTATATTTTAATTCTCACTGAGAAGGTGCAAGAGAATGTACCACAGTCCCTAGGGTCTTGAAAGATTCTGGTTCCATTCACTTTTCTCCTATCAGGAAAGGACCATGAGAGCAATAGATGGAATTTGGCACCCATACTTACTGAAGAGGCGCCACATATGTGGAGAGGATTAATACAACAGTCCTTGGGCTGGGAAGCATGAACCAGAATTCAATTGGGAACGGTGTGGGAACGGTTCAACCATGGCCCAACCACTGAGTACTGTTGAGTTATAGCTGTAGCTGGTGCAAGGGGTTCAGATGCCCTCCTGTGAACCTGTGAATTGGCACCCGCATGAGGCAAACACTGTTCTAATCTTGCTCTATGTGCAGTAGAGCTAAGTGTTTAATTTCATCCTGTGTTCTCTTCTTAATGAGAGCATCATTTTTTTTTTTTTGCTTACAATATCATTCCGTGTAGTCATATTCTGTGGAATCCAAGATAGTCTTCTTCCACAGGGTAATTAGGTGTATAATGTGACCAAACCTACCTATTGACCCTTGCAGCTCAGCACTTGTTCAATGTAATATATCTTCAGTGAATTCCCCAAAGAGATGGACCTGGTGACTTCACTCAGAAAAGGGCCTGGTTTGCTGATAAGTTTCAAATTTGTCAATAGACCACTGCTTTCTGTAAAAAAATTGACCCATGGTAGAGATTAAGTTCATGGAATTTAAATTCATCTTGAGTTAAATGTTTGAAGAGGGATAGTTGAATAGGATATTCTTAGTGTTTTATTTGCTATCATTTGATGATCAGATTTGATTTAGAGGTGGTCGATGTGGGGCGTCTGTTTATGCTTTCCAAAAATACTAGGACAAGGGGGCATGCGATGAAGCTGCAGTGTGGTAAATTTAAAACGAATCGGAGGAAATTTTTCTTCACTCAATGCGTAGTTAAACTCTGGAATTCGCTGCCGGAAAAGGTGGTTAAGGCGGTTAACTTAGCAGACTTCAAAAAAGGCTTGGACGGCTTCCTGGAGGGAAAAGCCATAGAATGTTATTGAATGGACGAGGGAATACAGTATTTCTGGGATGGGCGGGGCAAATTGCTTGTTCGTTTGGCCACTGTCGGTGACAGGGTTCTGGGGTCGATGGACCCTTGGTCTGTCCCAGCATGGTGATGCTTATGTACTTATGATTTGGTGTCCTTTAACTTTATTAATTGTTTTATTTATTTGTATTGATGATGTGATATGGAATGGTAAGCATTTGCATTTTTATTGTAAACTGCCTGGATAGTTCATCTATGGGGTGGTATATCAAATAAAGAGAAACTTGAGTTTATTTCTTGCAAGCCCCTGTGTAAAGAAGCACGTGAAAGCTCTTTCAAGTTAAAGTAAAAACTACCAGAGCAGGGTGAAGAAAGAGAGCCTGTTATAGTCTCACGCTAGTTTGCTTCTGATTTTTAATATAAATGTCAGAGAAATAAGGGCACACAATACTTGAGACAAGGGAAGAAAGTATTGAAAAAAATATTGATGTGATTGCCCACACCTAGACAGTTATCAGCTCTCACTTTAACTCTGTGAGGGGTCCTTTTACCAAGCTACGGTAAAAGGGAGCTTGCGCTAGCGTCAGCGCATTTTTGACGCACACTGAGGCCCCCTTTTACCGCAGCGGGTAACAGGCTGTCTTTTTCTGAGGACAACAAATGGCTGTGCGGTAATTGAACTACTTGCTGCGCGGCCATTTTGGGGAGAGCACTTACCGCCACCCATTGAGGTGGCAGTAAGGGCTCCTGCGCAAACCTGGCAGTAACTTAGCAGCACATGACGCTGCCGGGTAAGCACCGGTGCTACAAAATTGAAAATATTTTTGTAGCACCGGAAATGGCGCACGCTGGGGATGGGAACTACCACCAGGCTCCTGCGGTAGTTCCAGATTGGCGCACGACAAACCTGTTGCCGCACGCCAACTGTTTAGTAAAAGGGCCCCTGAAACATTTTATTCTCATCTGTAATCATCTTCTGTCTCCTGCAGGTCCTGGTGAGGGCATGAACAAAATTTATATTGCTAGATCGAAAACCTACAGCATCCCACCAGACTACAGTGGTAAGCACTTCTGTTATGGTATGCAGAAAACTAACTTGTGGAGAAATTGCCTCCTGAGATATAGCCAAAACTCATAATACTGCTCGTAATATTAACCCTCTGCCTCCTCTAATGCAAGCAGTGTTACCAGAAACTAAAAGGGGGTTGTAGTTCAGTGTACCAAACTGTAGCCCAAAGTAGAGACTTTAGTCTCCCAAAGAGGTTTCACGTTAACCGGGAATAGGGGAAATGCCCCTCAGCCTTTATGGGCTCATCATCCTCTCTTTGGGCTTCTTTAACAAAGCCGTGCGGCAAACGAGAGGAAGCCCATAGGAATTAAATGAGCTTCCTCTCATTTGCCGTGCAGGAATCGCTAGCACAGCTTTGTAAAAGAAGCTGTTTCTGTTTTGATGTACATTACAGGGTTATAAGAGTTCACGGAGTGATGCAGGTACCTCAGCAGAGGTAGCCCAATCCACACACAGAGTTTTCCCACACCACAGGGCTTAGAATGCCAGTGCGAGATTGATCTCTAGAATCCCACATCTTGAACACATCACACTAATTTTGATGCGCCTACACTGGTTGAGAATGTTATCAAACCTTTGTATCGCTCCATGGTGCGACCGCACCTTGAATACTGTGTGCAGTTCAGGTCATCACATTTCAAAAAAGATATAGTGGAATTAGAAAAGGTTCATAGAAGGGCAAGACAAATGATAAAGGGGATCAGACGACTTCCCTGTGAGGAAAGGCTAAAGCAGCTAGGGCTCTTCAGCTTGGAGAAGAGACAGCTGAGGGGAGGTATAATGGAAGTTTATAAAATACTGAGTGGAGTGGAATAGGTAGATGTGAATTGCTTGTTTACTCTTTCCAAAAATACTAGGACTAGGGGGCATGCAATGAAGCTACAAAGTAGTAAAGTTAAAATGAATCAGAGAAACTATTTCTTCACACAACGAGTAATTAAACTCTGGAATTCGTTGCCAAAAAATATGGTAAAAGCAGTTAGCTTAGCAGGGTTTAAAAAAGGTTTGGCTAATTTCCTAAAAGAAAAGTCCATGACGTGAGTAAATCCACTGCATATTCTAGGATAAACAGCATAAAATATTTTACTGTTTTTGCATCTTGCCAGGTACTTGTGACCTGGATTGCCCACAGTTGGAAACAGGATACTGGTTTTGATGGACCTTCGGTCTGTCCCAGTATGGCAATTCTTATGTTCTTAGTGTTATGAAGGATTTGTTTCAAAATTGCCTTGTTGATTTTTAAAGCATTGCATGATGTATTTCCTTTGTGTTTGACATCTTCTTTGGGAATTTATAGACCAGCTAGAAGTTTAAGATCATTGGGAAAGGTTTTCTTGTTGTGCCTTCCTATGGACAAGTCAGATTGGATGTTTATAGAGATTGTTGGCCCAATGCTTTGGAACTCCTCGCCACAAAATTTACAACAGACTGATTCAATAATTGCTTTTTGTAAACAACTGAAAGCTTTTCTTTTCCAACAAGCTTTCTCTTAAGTACTATCTGTAAGATGATGAAGCAGTTGGGCAATGGAATTTTAATTTTAAGCTTTTATAATGTTATGTTTTATGTGTCTTTGGTTATATATTTTGAAGGATTATGTATGTTGTTTGTAAGCCACCCAAATAGCATGTTCCAAACATCTGAGCCATCCACTATTAGAAGTTGAAGGCTCTGTGTCCTGAACAAGCTAGTCCTAGAAGTGAAAAGCTGTGTAATCTTTGTCAGTCCCCTAATCTCATGATTAAGATTGTAGTGATGGAGTGCACTGCAACTAATGATGGTGTTCTTCCTTTCTTCTTCTCTGGTAGGAGTACCTATTCTTGAGCCTTCGAAGCTGAAGTTTATCGATAAAGCTCCGAACCTGGCACAACCAAAGAAAGAGCCGAAAAACTTGGCAGACATTCGTGGTCCAACATCCGACCCCAGCGCTAGCGTTTTCCGTGATGGTGACTACGGTATTGTGGTGAGTAGGAGACAGTAGGGTAGGTGAGACCGTGTGCAATACACTTGCCTGCAGCAGTGGGAGAGGAGGATATCGGCTCTAATACTAGGATTTCCAAATAAATACAGTGGCAGTGTGACCATAACCCATACAGGGAACAAAAAATCCCGATCTCGGTAAAGCAACAGAACTTAGAGGAGTATTCCAAATAGCATCTTGCCTGGGTCTTGTCTTTATTGTCTCTGATGAAAGTTTCTGTAGATCACCTTTCTTTTTTGGTCAGTGTATTTTAGTAATTTTCACTCTTCTTTTGACATTAGATTACGTGCATATTCTTTTGTGACTGCTCTGACGTTTTTAGAATTTTCTTTGTAGTCTTAGACAGCCCAGATCAGCATTGCTGAGATGAGGGTGAGAGTGGGGGATGAGGGTGGAGGAGAAAAAAAAAAGTCTGGTAAGCACCTCCCTGCACTGCCCCCTCATCAATACTCAAAATGTCCTATCAGTTAACTCTGACATTTGGTACCTAGGAGCTGTAAATAAGAAATGCAAGAGGCAAAGTTATAAAGAACAGAGCAGTATTGTTCCTATATGTTTAAAATTTTGAAAATAAATTGCACTTACTGTAGAGTGTAAAGTCACCTTTTGATGTCTATATTTTTGACACTTTTGTCCTGTCCATTTTGAGCATCCAGATTATATGGAACCTCTCCTCATTGACCTGTGTCCATTATTTACAACTATTTGGGCATGTTCCCATATTTTATATTGCCCCTCCCCATTCAGTTAACCCGTAGCTGCAGCAACCTTTGACTGGGAATTAAGAACAAGTATCAAAAGTTTCTTATTGTATACTTTATAAAACAATTAGTTGTCCACTGTGGCATATCTACATATCTATATACATCACCCAGACATGATCTGGCTGACTCATCACTAGAACCTATGATATGTGCACTGCAATATGAGCCTTGCTGCTACACTGTCAGTGCCATGGGCTCACAGCACTGTGCCCCTGCCAACCAGAATACAAGAGGCAATGCCTGTGTCTATTCCTATGGGCTGGAGCAGGGGGGAAATTCGTGTCAACCCATGCGGGCCAAAACAAGGAGCACTGGAGCTGAGGAATAGACATTACATTATAAAGACTAGAAGGGTCTAACCTGGGAAGGGGGGAAAGGAGAGTGGAAGGGGAAGCACTGATCGTGTTGTTTTAAAGTTTTATCTATTGTGTGTATTTTAACTTTAGGTGCTGTGGCAGGAAGACGTGAAAAATAAATTGTTACTGTTGCCCTCTGGTCTTTGTTCACCTCTGTCTTTTCTCGGTCCCTTCCCTAATGGTTCATGCACTTCTGTTCTGCCCCAACATTCATTCTTCCCACCCCTTCCCCAGCATTCACATTCTGCTTGATAAAAGCAGTTAGCTTAGCGGGGTTTAAGAAAGGCTTGGATAGCTTCCTAAAAGAAAAGCCCATAAGCCATTATTAAAGTGGACTTGGGAAAAACCACTGCTTATTTCTGGGCTAAGCAACATAAAATGTATTATACTGTTTTGGGATCTTGCCAGGTACTTGTGACCTGGATTGGCCACTGTTAGAAACAGGATACTGGGCTTGATTGACCTTCGGTCTGTCTCAGTATGGCAACACTTATACCTGCTTGTTGACTAGCTCATGACTTCTGTACAAGCAGCCTGCAGCCAAAGAGCTTATAAGAGCCTCTGTTCTCCTGCAGTTTTAATCTTTTGTACTCCATCTCAGTCTTCTCCCCAGAAATTTTTGTCAGCTGAACGAAGGAGTAGTTGGGTGGGGGCTATAAAATTTTGGTGGTCAGTAAAATCAGCCAGGTGGTACATCTTTTCAAAAGATCTCGGGGAGAACATTGTGCCTGTCCCTCTGCCCCTGGGGGAAGGTAGGAAGAGACAGCAGAGCAGCTGTTTTATGCTTGTCTTGGTGGAAATTCGTTTGCCCTACTTCTCTGTACAACAGATCCAAGAAGTCTGCCAAAAGGATCTGAAGGCTGGTAAGACATCCTGGCAGTTTCCCATAAGATATTGAAGATTTGATCTGTCTGAAGTCCCCTTTTTAGCTGCCAAGCTGTGCTCATGCTTTGCATACAATGTGATAGCTACCTGGGGTTTGAACAGGATCAGTACTGAATCACTAGAAATTATTTAGATTTATGCTGAGAATGGATTTAAAATTAGATCAGTTAGTTTGATTGTTCACTGAATTAAAGATATTTGGCTTATCGATATAAAAGAATGTTTGCTAGGGTTGTTTTCTTGACACTATGGGCCTTTTTTACAAAGCTGCACTAGTGATTCCTGTGCGGCAAATGAGAGGAAGCCCATAGGAATTGAATGGGCTTTCCTCTCATTTACTGCACAGGAATCGCTAGCGCAGCTTGATAAAAGAAACCCTATGCTTGTGGACTTGAGGATTTTACTCTTACATTCAAAATCTGTGTCCCATCTAACCTAACAGAAAAGTAAAGTTGCTCTTTCTCTCTCCTGTTTCTTTATATCTGTTCCTTTTCTTTCTTTAATTTTCTGTTTGTTGTACTTACTTAATTCCTCTCATCTCTCCATCTTTTCCTTTCCTCTTTCCCCAGTTTTTCCCCCTTTTCTTTACCTCTTTTTTTGTCTTCCTCACCCTCTTTCTTTTTTTTCTCTAACAGGCATTGGGGGGTGGATACCTCCACTGGGGTCACTTTGAAATGATGCGACTGACCATCAACCGCTTCATGGATCCCAAGACTATGTTTGCGCGTTGGCGTATCAATGCTCCATACAAGCCAGTGACACGTAAGGGCCTAGGACAGCGGATGGGTGGTGGCAAGGGTTCCATTGACCACTATGTCACACCTGTGAAATACGGTCAGATAGTGGTGGAGATAGGTGGGCACTGTGAGTTTGTGGAGGTAGAGCGTATCCTGAAAAAAATAGCAAAGAAGCTGCCATTCAAGGCACAAGCAGTGAGTCGCAAGACGCTAGAGGAGATGCATCAGGAGGAGGAGCGTATGGAGAAAGAGAACCAGAACCCATGGACCTTTGAGCGTATTGTCAAAGCCAACATGCTGGGTTCACGCAAGGTGCTCAGTCCCTATGACTTGAAGTTAAAGGGCAAGTTCTGGGGCAAGTTCCGTTTGCCTGATCGTGTGTAACACCCAAAGACACCATCAAGATTTGCAGCGCTAGGATAATAACTTGAAATGAATTTAGAAGAAGTTGTCATCTTCTTTGTTCTTACTGGTTTGAGGAGGGTCCATCGCTGCTCTCGTGTCCAGCAGATGACAATCGTGCGATTAACAGTTAGTCTGTAACCCATCTACAGCTGGCTTCAGGGTGCGGAAGAACTGGAAAGTAAATGGGGAATGGAGATTTTTGAGACCTGGAAGAGGAGGGTAGGGCAAGGAGATCCCTTTTCCAAGATTAATTTGTGGCATATAAATTTGAGCAGAACTGTAATAACAAATAAACTTTTAGCACACACTGGTATTTAAAGTTGTTTGGTTTATCTGGGATGGTGGGTATGAGAAAGGGGTTTCTATTGTGAAGCTGCCATCATGACTTGGTTGAGAAAAATGGATCACTAGCTAGTAACTGGTAGTAAACTCCTGGATCTCCCACTATCTGCAGCCTTGGATAAATCACTTTTGTTCATTGTGATTTCAGATTGTCCAGTTCAAATTTAATGTTACTGTATGGAGTGGGAGGGATTGGGATATCAACGTAACTGAATTTTGACTGTTTGCCCTGGATATGTTGGGGCCATGTCCTTACGGACCATGAAAGTTGGCAAATACGGTGAGTAATATTAGCCAGTTGATAATCATGATTTTTGTATAGCATCTTTTTAAATCCACTTTCCTCCTCTGTATTACTTGGTCATCAGCCTTGGGATGGTTGGCCTGAATCACAGGTTCAGTGCTGAGGCTTTATGAAAATGTGTAAAGGGGAACATAGAGAAGGAAAAAGTATACATTGTAAGCATTGTACTGTAGGAGTAACTACAATTTAAAGCCAGCTTCGGCTTCCACAGAGATCAGTCCTGGATTAGATATCATTCAATTTCCATTGACAAGTAGGGTAATAACTGAGGACACCCACCTGAACTAGATCTCTCCCCTTAGTTTTCTGCTGTTGGCTGGATGTAATTTCCACTTCCATATCATCATGCTGATCAATCCATAGACTGGTGGGTTGTGTCCATCTACCAGCAGGTGGAGATAGAGAGCAAACTTTTGCCTCCCTATATGTGGTCATGTGCTGCCGGAACTCCTCAGTATGTTCTCTATCTCAGCAGGTGGTGGTCACACACAGCAGCAGCTCTGGCTAGGCCTCCAAGCCTAATTTTTAGGTTTTGTTGAGTGCCTGGGGTTGAGGGCTCTTCTTGAGCAAGTGCAAACCTGGTGGCGCCAGGTCCCTCCTTTTCTCCACCCTCCCGCTGGCTCCGTTTAAAAAAAAAAAAAAAAATTTTGAACGTCCTTAAAGGCGTTTATTTCGACGTTTATTTAAACGTTTATTGCAGCTACTCACTGGGACACCAGGTCGTTACAGCTCGGAGCGGACAGCAGGTAATTTTTACCTTTTATAGCGGGCAGGGGGTTCCCCGATTGGTCTCCACGTGGCCCATGGCGTCGGAGGGCGAGGGCGCAAAGAGTCGCTCCCCGGATCGCGTGTGCGCTTCCAGAGGGGATGCGGGGGTCTTAAAGTCTGATTCGCCCTTGTTGGGTGACAGTTTCGTGACCGATGAGTGTCCCGGTCCTTCCTCCGGTGTGGCGGTTTTTCCCGCCATAAACGCCCATCCCCCGCGGCTCGCCTCCGCCATATTGGTCGGCCACGCGGCTCGGACGGCTTCTTCTTGGGCCGCCCTTGAGGTGGGAGACATTGATGCCATGAACGCCCTTAATTTGGGCGACGGCACAGAAGCGGCTAAACTTAAGCGCCGTTCTTCCCGCGCGGCTCCTTCGCGGAGTGTCGCGCCGGATGCCATCTTGGATGCGCAGCATGTCTCTCCCCCGCTCTTGCGAGCACCGGTTGAGGGTGCGTCTAGGGCTGTAGCCCAGGCTGCGGAAGTGCACAGTCTGGGGGGTTTCTCCCCCGAGTTTGTTTTGCTGCTGCATCAGGCCTTCCTTATGCAAAACGCTGCCCCTGCTCCCTCGTCTGGTAAAGAGGTTGAGGCCCCCGGAGGTAAACGCCCTCGGGTTGATTCCCAGGCCTTGGAGGACTTTGTCTCCTCCGATGTAGATGAGGGCAGTGTATCTGAGTTGTCCCAACGGTCCTTTGCGGATTCCTTGGAGGAGACGGATCCCCGCTCGGATGGAGTGGATGACCCCTCTGCAGCGCGGCTCTTTAGCTCAGAGGATTTGCCCAACCTGTTAGTGCAGGCCATGGGCATTTGAAGATTTCCTCTCGGAGGACGTCTCTCCCTCAGCCCCTGTTGGCTCTGCCATTATGCTGGGGACGAAGCGCCCGCCTAGATCCTTCCACGTGCATGATGCCATGCACACCTTAATTTCGGCTCAATGGGATGTCCCGGAAGCGAGCCTTAAAGTGGCTAGGGCTATGTCCCGCCTCTATCCTTTGCCTGAAAGTGAACGTGAGGCCTATCTGTGGCCTACCGTGGATTCTTTAATCACTGCGGTGACTAAGAAAACGGCGTTGCCGGTGGAAGGTGGCACGGCCCTAAAGGACGCCCAAGACAGAAGATTGGAGGCGGCCTTAAGGTCGTCCTTTGAGGCGGCTGCTTTAAGTTTGCAGGCCTCAGTTTGCGGCTCCTATGTGGCCAGGGCGTGCCTGACTTTGGTGCTGCGGGCTTCCCCCTCGGATCATTCCTTGAGGGCTGATTGGCCGGCCCTGGAATCGGGCTTGGCCTATTTGGCAGACTTGCTGTATGATGTCTTGAGGGCCTCAGCTAAAGGCATGGCTCAGACAATCTCTGCGCGGCGGTGGCTTTGGCTGAAGCATTGGTCTGCTGACCACGCCTCTAAATCCTGCCTAGCGAAATTGCCTTTTAAAGGCAAGCTGCTCTTTGGGGTCGAGCTGGACAAAATCGTGACCGATCTCGGCACGTCTAAGGGCAAGAAGTTACCAGAGGTCAGGGCTCGGGCTAGTACTCGTCCCGGTACCTCCAGAGGACGGTTTCAGGAAGCCCGTCGGTACCGCCCGGGCAGGTCGGGCTCTTCTGCCTCCTCTTCCTTCAAGAGGAACTTCTCCCCCAAGCAGCATTCCTTTCGCAGAGACCGCCGTCCCGGAGGTGCTCCCTCCGGTCCTCCCCCAGGGTCTCGTACCCAATGACGGGGCCTTGGTCCACACCCCAGTGCAGATTGGAGGACGGCTGTCCTCGTTTCTGGGCGAGTGGACCACAATAACTTCAGACGCTTGGGTGCTGGAAGTCATCAAAGACGGCTACAAGCTAGAGTTCTGCCGACCCTTAAGAGACGGGTTTGTACTCTCTCCCTGCAAGTCTCCGGTCAAAGCTGTGGCAGTGCAGCAGACCTTGGACAATCTGATCCGCCTGGGTGCGGTCGTTCCGGTGCCAGAAAATCAGCTTGGCAAGGGACGTTACTCCATTTACTTTGTGGTACCAAAGAAAGGAGGTTCTGTACGGCCTATCCTCGACCTCAAAGGGGTCAATCGGGCCTTGAAAGTTCGGCACTTTCGCATGGAGACTCTCCGCTCTGTTATAGCGGCAGTGAAGGCAGGGGAGTACCTGGCATACTTGGACATCAAGGAAGCGTACTTGCATATTCCCATCTGGCCTCCTCATCAACGCTTTCTGCGTTTTGCAGTCCTGGGCCGACACTTCCAGTTCAGAGCCCTCCCGTTCGGGTTGGCTACTGCTCCGCGGACCTTCTCCAAAGTCATGGTGGTCATCGCGGCCTTCCTGAGGAAGGAAGGAGTACAAGTCCATCCTTATCTGGACGACTGGTTGATCCAAGCCCCCTCTTATGCAGAGTGCGGCAAAGCTGTGAACCGGGTGGTTGCTCTTTTGAGCTCCCTGGGGTGGATCATCAACTGGGAGAAAAGCCAGCTGCGCCCGACTCAGTCCCTGGAGTATCTGGGAGTTCGATTCGACACCCAAGTGGGCAGAGTGTTCCTGCCAGACAATCGGATTGTCAAACTTCAGGCTCAGGTGGACCAGTTCCTAGTAGCCTCTCCTCTTCGGGCTTGGGACTGTGTGCAGCTGTTGGGCTCTATGACGGCCACGATGGAAGTAGTGCCCTGGGCCAGGGCTCATATGAGACCACTACAACACTCTCTGCTGCAGCGCTGGACTCCGATGTCGGAGGATTATGCTGTGCGCCTTCCCTTGGACCCAGCAGTGCGCAAGGCGCTGAGCTGGTGGATGCAGACAGACAAGTTGTCTGCGGGAATGCCTCTGGTGACCCCGGAGTGGATTGTTGTCACGACGGACGCCTCTTTGTCGGGCTGGGGAGCCCACTGCTTGGGAAGGACAGCGCAGGGGCTCTGGTCTCCTGCAGAGGCAAAGTGGTCTATCAACCTCCTGGAACTCAGAGCCATTCGGTTGGCGCTTTTGGAGTTCATCCCGGTACTGGCGTTGAAGCCAGTACGGGTCCTGTCGGACAATGCCACGGCTGTGGCCTATGTCAACCGCCAGGGAGGTACCAAGAGCGCCCCTCTAGCCAAGGAGGCTATGAGTCTATGCCAGTGGGCGGAAGCGAACCTGGAACAGCTGTCAGCGGCCCACATTGCCGGAGTCATGAATGTCAAGGCGGACTTTCTCAGTCGCCATACCTTGGAGCCCGGAGAGTGGCAGCTATCTGCTCAGGCGTTCTTGGACATCACGAAGAGCTGGGGCCAGCCGAGCCTAGATCTGATGGCGTCATCGGCCAATTGCCAAGTGCCGCGCTTTTTCAGCAGAGGACGGGACCCTCGATCCCTGGGAGTAGATGCTCTTCTCCAACAGTGGCCGACACAAGAGCTTCTCTATGTGTTCCCGCCCTGTCCCATGCTGGGCAGGGTGCTAGACCGGGTGGCAAAGCATCCAGGCCAGATAATCCTGGTGGGTCCGGATTGGCCCAGACGTCCCTGGTATGCGGACTTGATCAGGCTCTCAGTCGACGATCCTCTGCGGCTGCCAGTGGAGCAGGGCCTGTTGCATCAGGGTCCCGTGGTGATGGAGGATCCCTCCCCCTTTGGTCTTACGGCCTGGCTATTGAGCGGCAGCATCTGAGGAAGAAGGGCTTCTCAGACAAGGTCATCGCCACTATGCTGAGAGCGAGGAAGCGCTCTACTTCTACTGCTTACGCCAGGTTTTGGCGTACCTTTGCAGCGTGGTGTGAAGCAGGCTCATTTTCTCCATTCACTGCTCCAATTTCTTCAGTGTTGGCATTCCTGCAAGAAGGTCTGGAGAAAGGCCTGTCGCTCAGTTCCCTTAAAGTCCAGGTAGCGGCCCTGGCTTGCTTCAGGGGCCGCCTGAAGGGTGCTTCCCTGGCTTCGCAGCCAGATGTGGTGCGTTTTCTCAAGGGAGTTAATCACCTGCGCCCTCCTCTGCACTCGGTGGTGCCTGCGTGGAATCTCAATCTGGTGCTAAGAGCATTACAGAAGCCGCCTTTTGAACCCTTGTCGAGGGCATCTCTGAAAGACCTGACGTTGAAAGCAGTCTTTTTGGTGGCTATCACTTCAGCCAGAAGAGTTTCCGAGCTCCAGCGCTCTCATGTCGAGAGCCTTTTCTGCAGTTCACTGAGGCAGGAGTGACTATTCGCACAGTGCCTTCCTTCCTGCCCAAGATTGTTTCTCGCTTCCATGTGAATCAGCAGCTCTGTCTCCCTTCCTTTCGTAGGGAGGACTACCCAGAGGAATACTCTGCTCTTAAATATCTGGATGTGAGACGAGTCATCATCAGATACTTGGAAGTGACCAATGATTTCCGGAAATCGGATCATCTGTTTGTCCTGTTTGCAGGTCCTCGTAAGGGTCTGCAGGCTGCTAAGCCTACAGTGGCAAGATGGGTCAAGGAAGCCATTGCAGCGGCTTATGTGGCCGCAGGGAAGGTGCCGCCTATCCAGCTGAAGGCTCACTCCACTAGAGCTCAGGCGGCCTCGATGGCAGAGGCCGGGTCCGTCTCCTTGGAAGAGATATGCAAGGCGGCAACTTGGGCATCGGCCCATACATTCTCCAAGCATTACCGCTTGACTGTGGCGGCACGGGCGGAGGCCCGGTTTGGAGCTTCAGTGTTGAGGTCAGGGATTTCAATGTCCCGCCCTGGGTGAGTACTGCTTCGGTACATCCCACCAGTCTATGGATTGATCAGCATGATGATATGGAAGGTAAAATTATATATCATACCTGATAATTTTCTTTCCATTAATCATAGCTGATCAATCCATAGCCCCTCCCAGATATCTGTACTGTTTATGTTCTGGTTGAATTTTAGGTTCAAGTTTAGTCTTCAGTTCCTGTTCAGGAGGACTTTGTGTTCAAGTTTTTTCAATTGGATTCTTCAAGAGTTGAGACGAGTTTGTGTTACAGTGAGCTGCTGCATTCCTCTCCCCTCCGTTTTACGGGGCTGGATTGAGACATAAATTCTGCCGGCGCTCCCTCCCGCTTCGTGCGTCTGTAGGGCAGCTTTGTACCCCTCCCGCTTCGGCGGTGTTAGGGTCAGTCAGCTCCTCCCGCGGTTGCAGGATAAGCCAGATCCCCCCGCATCGGCGGGGTGGTGTCCCTCCCCCGCTCCGCGGGGATGAGCTGGACGGATTCCCCTCCCCCACTTGTGTGGGGATGAGCTGGGTTAATTCCCCTCCCCCGTTTCGGCGGTGGTGAGCTGGGCAGAGTGTCCCTTTGTGGGTGTAATTCTCTAAGTGCTGAGTCCTGCGGATGGAGCTTGGATATCGACATACTGAGGAGTTTCCGGCAGCACATGACCACATATAGGGAGGCAAAAGGATTGCTCTCTATCTCCACCTGCTGGTATATGGACACAACCCACCAGTCTATGGATTGATCAGCTATGATTAATGGAAAGAAAATTATCAGGTATGATACATAATTTTACCTTATGTTGTGTCTCTTAAGTGTTTCGAGGTTTGCTGCTGTAAAGATTTTCCCACAGCTTCTTTGTTTTTCTCTCTCCAAGTTTATCCAATGTACCCCATCATTTATGTAGGAAAACAAATTTTTGAGGTCAGTCTGGTAGACTGTTCGTCATGTCTCATGCAGTCAACAAATTGGTCATATGTTCTCGTAGACCTGGATAACCACAATAATCACATTCATAAGGTGCTTCTGCAGAGGAAAGATGTTAATCACATCACCCATTCTAGCTGCTGATGGTAGGAGAGAAGGTAAGACAAGCTTTGCACATGATCTCATGCAAGCCAAAGGAGTGAATTATCAAAAGACACAAAGAAGTCACACCAAAGAAAGCAGCTTTCTAAGCAAGGTGCTAGGTCCCATACTGTTGCAGACCTTGGTGTAAGGATCCTCATTACTTAAACACAGCTGCAGTAGGCCAGGGGTCCTCAAATCCAGTCCTCAAGGTCCACAACACAACCTGGTTTTCAGGATTTCTACAATGAATATATATGAGATCTATTTGCATGCAGTTGAAGTAGTGAATGCAAATAGATCTCGTACATATTCATTGTGGAAATCCTGAAAGTCAAGCTGGGTTGTGGACCTCGAAGACTGGATTTGAGGACCCCTGCCATAGGCTGTCAGCACAGAAGTGCCACAGAAGTCAAAGACCATTATGTTGCTCATGACAGAAAGTACATTCAGTGCAAAAAATGTGCTTGGGAGCATGAATTACTGTAAGTAAATTTGCAGAGAGTAAAGTGCAGTTTTGTAGCGTAGGACTTTTTCAGCGTTTGGTGTTTTAGAGTAGTCCGGGGTTCTCAACCGAGTCTTCGGGATACACCTAGCCAGTCTGGTTTTCATGACATCCACAAAGAATATGCTTGAGAGAAATTTACATACAATGGAAGCAGTGCATGCAGATTTATCTCATTCATATTCATTGGTATAGATCCTACATATCCCTGATGTTCAGACTGGACAGAGGGGTTAAAGCAGGGGTTCTCAGCCCAGTCCTCAGGAAAACACCTAGCCAGTCAATACCAATAATGAATATGCATGAGAAAAGTTTGCATAGAATGGAGGTAATGCATACAGATTTATCTCATGCATATTCATTGTGGGTATCCTGAACACCTGACTGGCTAAAACTCTTGGGTTAAAGAAATTCACTGAGACTATTTGGCATCAGGTATAACTTCACAAATAAGTGAGGAAAGGCACCAGAGCATGGCTGATGGAATTCTGTCCAGACCCTAAAAACTTGATTCTATATTCAGACGTTTCTAACCTAATTAGTCTTTGGGCTGAAGGTGACTGGTAGAGGCCTCCTTGCTATACTATTATGACTGTTGTATATGGAATGAATAGTTTCTGTCACCAGTCTGTCACTCTTATGTGTATATAGTCTTTTTTTTTTTTTCCTGACATGTTCCTGTTTTCATATGTGGGTTTGGGCTCTTAGGGGGGAATTCTATAAACTAACGCCACCTTTTTGGTGCCCTAGTGTAGTGCCAGGAGCACATGACGGTATCAGGGCACCCGGATTCCATTATAGAAAAACTAGTAAAAAAGGGCCCGTTTCTGATAGAAATGAAACGGACGCTAGCAAAGTTTTCCTCGGAGTGTGTATGTTTGAGAGAGAGAGAGTGTGTGTGAGAGATGGAGTGTGTGTGTCAGAGAGAGAATGAGAGAGAGACAGAGTGTGTGTGTTTGTGTGAAAGAGAGTGTGTGAGAGACAAGCGTGTGTGTGTGTGAGACTGTGTGTGACAGAGAGAGAGAGTGTGATAGTGTCAGAGAGAGTATGTGAGAGACAGTGAGTGTGTGCCTCCCCTCTCGCAGGGCCCCCCCCTCTCGCAGGGCCCCCCCCTCCTCACCCCCACCTCTCTGGTCTCAGGACCCCTCCCCACCTCCCTCTCCCCTGCCCCCCCACCTCCAGCCACCCATGTCCAGCGACGCGACCCTCCCCCCCCCCCCCCCCCACATCAAACCCCCTCGCCACCCGCAGCTGCCACTGGTAACGCTGTCCGGCCGCTACTGCTTCTCCTGTTGAGCAGCAGCGGCCGCTACAAAAAGAATAAAAAGCAATAAATGTTTTTAAACATCAAGCCTGGCACCGCAGACAGCCATCAGGCATTCACTGTCGGCTCTGCAGCCGCTCCTCTCGCCTCTCACGTCGCTGCGCTCCTCCGGGGTCTTACTCCAGGGGCAGTGACGTGGAGGTGAGAGGAGGAGCCGACAGCCAATGCCTGATGGCTGTCTGCAGTGCCGCGCTTGATGTTTTAAAACATGGCTTTTTTTCTTTTTGTAGCAGCCGCTGCTGCTCAACAGGAGAAGCAGCAGCGGCCGGACAGCGTTACCAGTGGCAGCTGCGGGTGGCAAGGGGGTTGATGTGCTTCGGGGGGGGGGGGGGGGGGCTTGGGTGATGCACTGAGGGGGTGTTTGAGCGGCGCACTCACAGCTTGCCCCACGTGTTTCCCTACTCCTCCCCCTGCTTGGGAATCAGCTGTGAGTGACGTCAGCCTGGCTACGCAGCCAAGCTCAGCAACTCCAGGAGCCACGGACACAGGCAGCTACTTTAGAACGTTGGTGGTGAGAATTATATAGGATTGCTGCTTGTCCCTGGGATCAGTAGCATAGAATCTTTCTACCCTTTGGGGTTCTGGAATCTTGCTATTATTTGGGGTTCTGTCAGGTACTCATGGTCTGGATTGGCCACTGCTGGAAGCAGGGTACTGGGCTTGATTAACCATTGGTCCAACCTAGTATGGCTATTCTTACGTTATAACTACTGGTTCACTGAAGCTCAAAATTTGTATTCAAAAATCAAACCCCAGCTTCACACCCGCTGCGCAAAAATATGGATACAGAAAAAAGCTGAACTGTTCACCATAGTGGAGAAAAAGTGATGCCACCCAGCCAGCCCGAGAATATTAGACTATAAGGCGTGGGCCTGGTGCAACATCATATAGCCCCCAAAAAACTCCACAGTAGCTTAGTGTCATAGGGTTCAAATGATAGACAGATTCATGTATCCGTGAATCACAGGATATCTATGCATTCAATTCTTTACAATCTTATGCTGCAATATAACTACCAGTCACTTAACTTGACTCAAATCACAGTAGTGTCCCGCTGTCAATCAGTAGCGCCTATCGTGACCCAACAGGGAGACCCAGTTTCGCTATTGCTGCTTCAGGGGTTCGTCACGCTTATCAAGTTTTTAATCCATTTTCTCGTCTGCTGCCGTTATATTGCAGCATAAGATTGTGAAGAATTGAATGCATAGATATCCTGTGATTCACGGATACATGAATCTGTCTATCATTTGAACCCTATGACACTAAGCTACTGTGGAGTTTTTTTGGGGGGACTATATGATGTTGCGCCGGGCCCACGCCTTATAGTCTGATATTCTCGGGCTGGCTGGGTGGCGTCACTGAAGCCTTTTTTCTCCACTACGGTGAACAGTGTCGTTTGATAATTAGGGTGATAGCTTTTTTCTGTATCCATATTCTTATGTTATGCCAAAAAGAAGGTATGCCTACTTATGTCAAGTCAGTGTCAGTCATAAGTGAGCGCACTTGAGGGCACCAATCAATACATGCAACTTTTGTGTTCTAGAATCTTTGCACGTTGTTGGTGGACACACCTGTGCTCCTCCCATATGTACACCTCCTTCACAATTTTGTGCCAGGCCACTTGCATGCGAGCCTACAGAATGGTGCTTCAGGCTGACGCGCATGTATAAGGTTTATTCTGTAGTTACTGCGCCTTCTGTAGAATTTCCCTTTTACTCTTTTCCTGCTCTTAACTTGATAAAACCACAACTACAAAGTAGTATTCATATAAACTAAACTGTGTCTTGTGTTGCCTCTCTGTGTTTGTGTTTCATCTAGAGGGGAGGGTGGGTTTGAATAGCGTGAAACCAAAACTGTTCCTTGCTTTGGAAGAAATAATAAAATAAAAGCAAGTGTGATATAGCTATTAGATGTAACTGTCAACAGATTTGAAAGAATGGATTTTACAGTTTAACTGCAAAGTGCCTCTGGCCAAAGGCAATAAGTAAGGCCATGTTTCTCCACCATTAGGGGTCAGTACACAGAGCAACAAGTAGCAAACTACACAGTTCATTCACTGCATGCTCTGTACATAAGATTAAAAAATAAATTCTGTTCAGTCGCTAGGCTTTACAGTACACTTTACAACAAAGAAAATGAAAATACACATCTGAATCGCTAAGAGAAAGCCAAGAAAGAAGTTTATAGATTATTAAGATTTGCTATACTGCCAGAACTGACTAGCAGGATAGGGACCTGGCAGCAGTGTGGTGAGGAAGCATGCGGAGTATGTTTTGTTGAATTATTTTTAATCCGTGTGAGTGATCAGGAGAGGAGAGAGCATTTTGAAAGGAGCAATTTCTTGACATACAATCATTGGTTCACTGTAACTGATTCTCCTGTAAGAATGCATTGTTCTGGGGTTTGTTTTTTGGGGGAGGGAGAAGACTTATTTCTCTGGAACTCCTAGTTAGAGAATGATAGGGGACGAGGACAGAGCCTGAGGGGACAGGGTGGGATTAGGGACAGAGCCTGTGGAGATGGGGAGGGGATGAAGACAAACTTTGTCCCCTTGTCATTTTCTACTTTGAAACCTGTTAATGAACTGGACTTGTTTGAGTGATGCAGACAATGATATTTTGATTTTTTTTTTTTTTTAAACAAGCAAACATGCTGGCCACAACTAGCAAAATTTGTATGGGGGATTTTGTGCATTCCTGCTACATCATCTGAGACATGTTCTATTGCAGGAATGACTGTCGACAGCAGAGCTAGACTAAATCCTGAGATTGTTGATGAATTATTCGTCCACAGATTAAAAAATAGTGCTTCAAACAGCATATTTCTTCCCTGCTAGGGCATACAGAATGGGTTGTATTTTGTACCCCTGGACATTTTAACAGGGTGGATGAGGCTTATGTGGGGTAGTAGAAGGCAGCTATTGTTGGGGTTGGAAGGGTGGAGGGGTTATTATAGTTGCTCATTATTGTTTTCTGTTTGTGATTTATAAACAACAGTTGCACAGCATATTGTTCCTTCTTATACTTTTAATAAAAATATTTAAATATAAAATCATAAATGTGCGAGGCTTCTGAAGATGAGGACAGGGCCCATGGGGATGGAACAGAGCCAGAGCCAGCGGGGACAGAGACAGAACCTATGGGGATGGGGTGGGAACGGAGACAGAACCCATGAGGACAAACTTTGTCCCCGTTTCATTCTGTACTCCTAGTCTGACCTGTCCCATTATGAAACTTGGGCCTCCTTTTTTACAAAGTGGTACTACAGATTAGCGGCACACTGAATATGCAGAAGCCCATTCAGTTCCTATGGCTTCACATTCAGAGCATGCTAATCGGTAGTTCCACTTTGCAAATGGAGCCCTTGATTGTTTTCTTCCCCGTTTTTGCCTCCATGTCAAGTTGGTCCAATTTTGTTAAATTTTCAGAGTTATTCTGCCCCCAGAGAGATTTTTTTATTTATTTTTTATTTACGTCAATTTATATACCGTATCTTATTGCTACTGCAAGACAGAACGGTTTACAATTTATAAAAAGAAGCAATACAATAAGTACAAATTGGACAAACATTAGAACTCCAATCATTACAGGAAAGCACAGCAAACCCACAAACTAGCTACATAAGATGTAAACAATATAACTCATGATTAGTACACAGGAGAACACCGCAAATACAAAATTAAATACATAATATAATCTACACAAACAAATAATACAGTTTTGACTTAATATATATTACAGATGCCCATTTATAACCTTTCTTCCATTATTCTAAATTCTGATCTACATACTCGATAAAGTAGAAGGTTTTCAAAAGTTTCCGAAAATGAAAGTAAGATTTCTCAAGTCTGATCTCTTTTGGAAGGCCATTCCAAAGAGAGGGAGACAAATAGAAAAAAGCCGAATTCCGTGTAGATTCCCATCTAGCCCTAGCGAGAGGAGGAATCACTAACCTGTTGTCTGTCAGGGATCTAAGGGTTCGTGTGGCAGTGTAAGGAATAGTTAGATTTGACAGATAATCAGGATTTAGTGTATAAAAAGCCTTATGGGTCAAAACTAAGGCTTTAAACTTAACTCTTGCTTCAACCGGGCAGATGTTCTTGACCTACGATGTGTAATTTCTTTCAAGCCATTAGGAGCAAAAAATAACAAGCGAGCGTTCACCTTGAAAGGCAATACATTGGCTATCTATCTCAGGGGTGTAGCCAGACCTCGATGGGAGCCAGAGCCAGAGCCCAAGGTGGGGGATTTTCCAAGTCATTTTAATAATGGTCTATGGACTTTTCCTTTAGGAAGCCATCCAAATCTTTTTAAAACCCCACTAAGTTAACCGCCTTTTACCACATTCTCTGGCAACCAATTCCAGAGTTTAATTACACGTTGAGTGAAGCAAAGTTTTCTCCGGTTCGTATTAAATTTACTACTTTATAGCTTCATCACACGCCCCCTAGTATTTTTGGAAATTGTATACTCTTGACTTAATGTAAGCCGCATTGCGCCCGCTTATGTGGGGTAAAAATGCACCAAAATAAATAAATAAGAGTAAACAAATGATTCACTTCTACCTGTTCCACTCCACTCATTATTTTATAGACCTCTTATCATATCTCCCCTCAGCCATCTTTTCTCCAAGCTGAAGAGCCCTAGCCGCTTTAGCCTTGCCTCATAGGGAAGTTATCCCATCCCCGTTATCATTTTCGTCACCTTTCCCAGTTAGGGAACTGTCCTTTTTCACCCTTTCACAAACTCAACTTCTATATATCCACACACACACACTAAAAAGAATTTTATAAAACATACTGCACATGTTCTTTTATAGTGATAGTATAGAATGTTCTGCATATCGGTGAAACTCCTACTTTAATGCTTTTTGAATTGTACATTTTAAGCAGCAGAATGTGAAAAATGTTCAAAGAGGTGTGGAGATTTCTGTATGTTTTCATCAGATTTTTAGAAAAAAAAATCTCAAGACTTTGCTTTTTAAGAAATAGGTTTTGAGCTAAAATCTTGTTATGCTATATTGTATCATTGTTGTACTGTATTCTCAGTAATTCCCCTGGAGTATGTCGTGCTATCTCGGATTGGTGAGCTGCTTAGAACTTTATGATAGTAGCAGTATACCTTATGTTATTATGCACTGTATATATTTTTCTCTGCATCAAACTTGAACTGCTAAAGGTTTCATCTACAACTGGGCTGTGGCTTCTAGGGCAATCTGTGATGGTATTTTTTACCTTACAGTTTGTGTTAAATGAGACTCATAGTGACTGTCAAGTCATTTCTCGTACATTCTTTAAGGCATTTTCCTGCCGAGCAAGGGTGTATAACTGACAACATGAGACAGTAGAGTCAAGCATTTTTTTTTTTTGTTTATTATAAAATGGTACCTCTCTTATTATAGATGCAAGGTGATTAGTGACAATCCTCTTCTCATGGCTACTTCCAGCAGCTTAAAACAGCACATTTAGTCAGTGCAGGCTCTGTGTCTGACTGAATATTAAGCAACACACAAGAGGATGCAGTTCTTTTTTTTTTTAATACTGATCAAAAGTCTAAAAGGGAATGTAGTGATGGACACTGTGTTTGGTCACTTTGAGTAATAACATAGGTTTATGACAGCAGAAGTGGGACAACTTGCCTTTTATTTTCCGTATTGTAAATGAGTGAAATTGGCTCTATAGAGGAAAAAAGGGTCTTGAGCACAATGAAATAAAGCCAGTGAGAGCTTAATAGACACAGATCATCAGTGCTGAGGTCCTTGACTGTGCTGGACAGCAGGCCTGTAATGGAGAAAAGAAAAAGAAGCCAAAGTAGAGGCCAAGGTCAGACTTTGGGGCCTGTTCACTAACTAACTAACTTATGATAAAAAATACCATGTTCCCCTAGCATCCTTAGTTTATGCATATCTACCAGCACATGGAGATTGAGAACAATTAGCTTCAAAATGACCTATAAGCACCCTCTGCAGCCCACATCTAGCCAGTATTTCTCAGGCACCAGCAGATGGTGGATATGAGTAAACCTATGCAGCCCAGGTTTTGTAGAGTAAGTAGGAAAATTTGGGTAGCTAATCCTATAATTTAGAAAAGGCAGTTTTCACCATCTAGGCTTGGAGGCAAGGGTCAACGTGGCCTGTTCAGTGTCTAGGAGCATCACACCCAGTTTGCCAGGTCCCTGCCCACCCCCCCCCCCCCAAAAAAAAAAAAACATTTTCCAATTGTCTGCTGTGCACTGTGGGGTTGATTTTTTTCTCAGCTTCTTTCCCCATTCCTCTCCCCCCCCCCCCCCCCCCCCCCCCCCCCCCCCGGTGTCTGAGTGTCTTAGTGGACATTTAATGTCAAACTGAGAAAAAAATTATTAAATAAAAGTGATTCACTTTAAAGAATTTGAGTTCCCTGGATAGTAAAATCAATATTCCTCCAGTTCTGCCTGCTTCTATCCCCCATTCCCTGAGGCCATATAGAGGAGGAAGGGGGTGGGGAGAGAGAATCAAAGTTGGAGATCCTAGTCCTGTGGGGCACTTGGCAGTTGCTTGGGCCAGTGGTGCACTAGCATTGCAGAGGCCTGAGATGCTGACAAACCTGATGGTCCCCTACATAGTCAGTGCTTTGCAGAAGGGAAGTGGAACAATTGTGACTAGGGCAGCAGAGAAACGCCAGAAGAGCCTAGGTGGCCCAAGCACTTGATGTAGGCCTAATGGCTGAAATAGCAGTGGGCCCAACTTTGTCAGGAACTGCTTCCATTTTGGATACCCAATATGAGGTGGCAGCTCCGCTGCACCTAGACCCCATAGAGTCATGAGTTGCTATGCAGGACTGGGGCAGAGTGGAGGGCCCCTCTGAGGAGTGGTTTCCCCAGCAGTCTATAGTTTGGGCCTTTTGCATGGAGCAGGAAGGTCCCATGGATGTCTTAGAGGCTCCAAAGAAGTAGAGAGTGGACTGGCCTGAGAAGCTGAATGAAAAGGATTCCAGGGAGTCCATGGTGGACTGGGACCCAGTGAAGGGCTGGGAGAGGGACAAGGGGGGAGAGGATTTAGGCCCAGGAGAAGACGTGTCCGTGCTGTGGATTTTCCACAGGGACAAGCTGCAGTTGATCTCCCTGGTGGTGATGGTACTTAGCCTATTGGAGGAGAGGTAGAATAGCCACACCCAAGCGAAAGGCCCATTGCTAGAGAGGATTAGGAAGCTCTTTTGGTCCTCTATGCATCATGTGATTAGACAGAAGGTGGTGCTGTCTTGAAGGATGCTCGCGATCACTGCATGGAGGCCTTACTCAAGCTGGCCTTTGATGTCTTAGCCTTGGCACTCCAAGTAACTGTGGTTGTAGGGTATGTGGCTAGTGCACAGGGCTGGCATTGGGGGGAGCAAACAGGGCAACTGCCCTGGGCCCTAGAGCTCTGGGGGGGGGGGGGTCCCCCGGGTGTTGGTATGTCTTTCCCCACCACTCCATCCCGTCCAGCTTCTTCACCTTCCTGCTAACTGCATTTTTCTTCAGAGGGTTGCTGGCACAGCAGTGATTCAGACATGCTGCCTGTGTCCGGTGCTCTCCCTCAGTCGCAGTCCGCCCCACCTCTGATGCAACTTCCTGTTTCTGCCTAAGTAGACTGCAGCAGAGGAAGAGCACTGAAGAGAGTAAAGGCAGCATGTCTGAATCACTGCTGCACCAGCAACCCTCTGAAGAAAAATGCAGTTACTGGGAAGGAGAGGAAGAAGCCGAATGGGGATCAAAGAGAAGGGGAAATGCCAGCGCAAGGGTGGAGGGAAGAAATAATAGGCCCGGAAACAGAGGAGAGGGAGAGAGATGATGGACAATAGAATGGAGGAAGAAGAGAGAAGTTGGATGGGGGAGAGGGACAGAGATACTGGCTGGAAGGGCAGTTGGTAAGAGAAAGGAAGAGATGGTGAGAGTGGTGGGTGGGAGAAAAGTTGAGAAGAGAAATGGAGAGATGGTGGACACCAGGGTGGTGGGGAGGGAGGGAAGTTGGGAAGAGAAAGGGAGAAATGGTGGGGAGGGAGGGAGGGGGAGATATAGAATGGGAGGGCGAGATATAGAATGGGAGGGCAGAGCAGTTGGGAAGAGAAAGGGAGAGATGGTGGACCTGGGGGTGGTGGGGAGGAAGGGAAAGATTCTGGATGGGAAGGGAGTCTGGAAGAAAGGGAAAGAAGTTGGACCTGGGGATGAGAGGGAGAGAAGAGAAATGGAGAAGTGTTGGGTCTGGCAGTGGAAGGGAGAAGAGATGCTGCATCAAGGGGGGGGGGGGGGGAGGGAGGAAGAACAGAAAAGAGGGAGTAATTTTAGACCATGGGGGTGGGGAAAGAAAGGAGGAGAGATGGACCCATAGAGGGACAGGAGGGAAGAGAGGTGAGAGGAAGATGCTAAGGGGTGGAGAGAAAGAGACAGGGAGACAGGCAATGAGACTGGGGTGGACTACGAGTCGAGAGAGGGAGAGGAGATTCTGGAAATGGTGGAACCATGTGGGAGAAGTCAAAAGGGGGGGGGGGTGGCAAGAAGATGAGTGAGAGAATAGTGAGTACAGAGATGGAAATGTGGTAATGATGACCCTCAGTGGGGAGGAATGCTGGCTTTGGCCTAACCCCTGGTAAGCCTTTTCTTGACTGGGAGGTTTGTGGTGGAGGTGCCCAGCGCTCCCACCAGCTGCCTTCCAGGTGCTGTGGAGGACTTGCAGGCCATCTGCATATCCTCACATCCTTCTCCAGGGTGACTCTGAGTCCCAGGTCCACCCCAATCCTCCCAGGTCCTCTGCTCCAGGTGCCAAGCATTTTCTTTATACACTTTGTATTTTCTCCCAGTTCTAATGGCTCCATTACACTTTCTCTTCTTGGTACTGTCCCTTACCAATCTCTTTCTCCATCTGAAACCACTGTATACTGCAGGAACACATTGACCACCTTCTGCTTTAATCATCTCACCACCTCTTTTGTCTTCTTCCTTCTCAGCTCTACCTTCAACATTTCCTTCCTTCCATTCAATCATCTTCGTTCTGAGTACATCTCGCCTTCGTCACTATCGTCATGCCTCTCCTACTCTTCTCCTTACTGTCTTGTTCCTTCTCCTGCTCTCCACTGGGGATATCAATCCCAATCCTGGTCCTTCACATCATCTCTCATCCTATTTGTGCACGTCACACTGTGATGTCTCCAATCTAATGTCTGTTCCTCTCCTCCCCCTTCTTCTCTTCCTCATGTGCTCTGTGGAATGCCCGCTCTGTGTGCAACCAACGTTCCTACATCCACAACCTCTTTATCTCTCATACTGTCCATCTACATGCCCTGAGACTTGGCTTTGCCCTGAAGACTCTGCTTCAGTCGCGGTCCTGTGTCATGGAGGTTACCTTTTCTCCCATACTCCTCAACCGGTTGGCCGCAGAGGTGGTGTCAGGCTACTACTTTCACCCTCCTGTAGATTTCTACCTCTTCTTCCACCTCAGTCTCACTGCTTTTCTTCCTTCAAAGTCCACTCCATCTGTCTATTCACTCCTCTGCCTCTCCGAGTAGCAGTCATTCATCGACTCCCTGATAAGTCCCTTTCTTCCTTTCTCACTTACTTTGATGCCAGGCTTTCCTACTTTCTTGAACCTTCATCTTCTCTCATTCTTGGGGATTTTAACATTGATGCTAATGATCCCTCCGACTCTTATGCTTCTCAGTTTCTCACTTTAACATCCTCTTTCAATCTTCAACTGTGCTCCACTACCCCCTCTCACCAGAATGGCCACTGTCTTGATCTTATCTTCTTCTCCAACTGCTCTCTCTCCAGTTTCTGCACCTCAGCTGTTCCCCTCTCTGACCATCATTTGATCACTTTCACACTTAAACATCCTTCCCCCCCAGTCCCATCCAATCTCAACCAATACATTTAGGAATCTTCAGGCTATTGACCCTTCTTTGTCCTCCAGTGTTTCAAATCTATTCTCAACCACAATGTTATCCAAGTCTGTCAATGAGGCTCTCTCTTCCTATACTACTCTCTCCTCTGCTCTGGATACTCACACTCGTCCCATTCCCCGTTCTGTAAGGTGTACCAAACCCCAGCCTTGGCTGACCTCTAGAATCCGCTACTTACATTTCTGTGCCTGCTCTGCCGAACACCGTTGGCTGAAATCCCATGCCCATGCTGACTTAATTAATTGGAATATGCCAGTTTTTGGAAATGCACATCTATTTGTTGTGCCATGTGTTTTTCATGTATGACCACGGTGTGGTATTCTGCATAGAGATCTTTGGGTTTTTTTTTTTTCATTAGGTAGTGTATTGGTGTTTTAGGGCCCAGTGTAATATTTGCACCGCTGCCTTTTCAGACACGAGGTTGTAGCTCTTCATGTCCTGGCAGTCAGTGCTATTATGGTATGATAATGTTCTGAGTGTGTCTTTGCCCAGGTTGGTGTATACTGTTAAAGATGGCTTAACAAGGTATGGTTTGGATTTTAAACATGCATAGGGACAGTGTTTTGATGCTGTAGTGATGTCTCAGGTTGGGAGGCAGGGATAGTGCTGGGCAGATTTATACAGTCTGTGCCAGAGCCGGTGGTGGGAGGTGGGGACAGTGCTGGGCAGACTTATACAGTCTGTGCCAGAGCCGGTGGTGGGAGGCAGGGATAGTGCTGGGCAGACTTATACGGTCTGTTCCGGAGGTGGGGCTGGTGGTTGGGAGGCAAGGATAGTGCTGGGCAGACTTATACGGTCTGTGCCAGAGCCAGTGGTGGGAGGCGGGGATAGTGCTGGGCAGACTTATACGGTCTGTGCCCTGAAGAACACAGGTACAAGTCAAAGTAGGGTATACACAAAAAGTAGCACACATGAGTTGTCTTGTTGGGCAGACTGGATGGACCGTGCAGGTCTTTTTTCTGCCATCATCCTCTATGTTACTATGACTGCAAAAGTCAGTCCTATCATTATGTGGTGACAGGTGGTTAGGTGCTGAATATCGAAGAGTCCAGTATTGATGCAAGATATATACTACTAATCTTACTAACACAAGGAAAAGACCTCAATACACCCAAACACCGACTTAAGTTCTAGCGTCTTTCACTGGGGTTGTGGTGATCATCATTGGTCTTAAAACCTTGTAGTATATTTTTTCAAATTTTTATTGAATTTTAGTCCTTAGTTTAAAACATATATTTGTTTTTTGTATATTTGTTATATATGTTATTCTTATTTCTAAAAGAAAAAAAAGTCGAGCACTTAGCTAACACTGAAACAAATTAGGTAAGTGCTCGACTTTTTTTTCTTTTAGAAATAAGAATAACATAAGTGTTTTTGGAATAAACAATGAATAAAAGTTATTTACAGTAAGAAACAAACAAATATATGTTTTAAACTAAGGACTAAAATTCAATAAATAAAAATGGATTCAAAAAATTGAAAAAATATACTACGAGGTTTTAAGACCAATGATGATCACCACAACCCCAGTGAAAGATGCTAGAACTTAAGTCAGCGTTTGGGTGTATTGAGGTCTTTTCCTCATGTTAGTAAGATTAGTAATATATATCTTGTATCAAAACTGGACTCTTCAACATTTTTGTCTAATTTGATTTTTTAGAGCCAGTTATTTTTTTCTCTGTGCTACTAGGTACTGACCCAGCATAAACCCGGATATTCAAAGCCAGTGCCCAGACATGGTCTGGCACTGAAGATCTATGAATAATGCCAGCTGCAGGTAAAAAAAAAAAAAAAACACCATCCTCAACTGAATATCTACCCCTAAGTTTTCTACCTGATGCAGAGAAGTACCCGAGCCATAATGGAAGGCAAAAAACTTCAAGGTCAGAAGGAACATCAGTAAGAAAAGCATTGTGAGCCCTCCTGGGACAGAGAAATATCCAGTGTACTTGAATGTAACTCTCCTTGAGCTACTACTGAAAAAGGTGAGAGCAAAATGGAAATAAAATAAATAAATAAAAAAATGGTCTCAACCTCGGTTTCCCTAGTTTTCTGCCTGCTGCTTTAACCACTAGGTTAATCCTCCACTCCAGTGTTTGCCTTCTCATGCAGCTGACATCCCCAGGCAATGACTAAATGAAAGTCCCTCTTTTGCAACCAACATCCCAATAATATTTACACACGTCCTCTTACTCGTGCCTGACCCCCCCCCCCCCCCCCCATTAACATTTGCATGAAAGAATTTCTTACACCCAAGTCCTAGTTAACTTCGCATGATAGATTCTCACCAGTTCATTGCAGCCACTTCAGGCAAAAATACCCCCAATTGTGGAGGCAATGATGATGACGACGACGAGGACAACACAGCAAATCGTGATCATAATCTTCTTCTGCTCATCCCACAGTAGCAAAGAATCCAGAGAGAGAAGAAACAGTGATGAGATATATCCAGACAAAAGGGAGTCACAGAGAAGACAAAGCAAGGGGAAGAACAAGATTATATGCATCCAGTAGAGGGACATACAATTCAGAGCATGAAGAGAAATGACAAAAACTCTGATATCTCTTGTCACCAGTAAGATGATCAGAGATCAACAGAAACAAACTATCAACAAATTCACATTCAGATATAAAGCACTAAAGACTGGTATCCAGAAATTCACAACCAAAGAAAAAGCAACAGTGGTAGAAGGGAGAAGCACTGCCAAGGAAGATAGGTGCAGCGGAGTCGTCACACCCACATGAGTCTCACACCAATCAATATACATTCCTTTATTTTAAAATGCATAATTTAAGGGAAAAATCACTTTCTATTTACATTACAAACAGATACATAGATACAAGCAATATACAGACACAAACATGCAACACTGATCTCGTGAAGGGCGAGTCTATAAATTGGGCACTTGCATTTATGCGTCACTTGAGTGTAAATGTATAAAACTCTAGCATTTACACTTATACATGTATGCTTACCCATGAAAGTGGCAGCAGGGCTACTGCGTGCAATTCTGTACAGGCACTCCTAAGTGGCATGGGAGGGAACTGTATAAATGGTGCCGGGAAAACTGGCAGTAAGTGCGGTTCTGTAATGGGTGTGCGCCTTTTATAGATTCATGCTTAATGCCAATGCCCACGCCTAATTCTAGGTGCCAGACTTACACCTACTGAAACCTTATGTAAATGCTGGTGCCCAAGTTAGGCATTGAGGCCGTATTCTATAACTATGTGCACAATGTTTTTGGAGTGCCCCAGACCATGGCCACACCCCCTTTTGAGTTGTCAGCACCCAATTGTTACCCAACTTGTTGCGTGCATTTTGGGCACCATATATAGAATCCGGAGGTCGGCATGTAAATGCATGGGGGAGAGAGGTGTTCACATGGGTGCCGCACAGGAGGGAAAGAGTGGCACTGTCAGTTACACACACTCCTGCTGTGTTCACAGGACTGCCGTCGCACCAGGTCTATGGCTGGTGTAACTGCGGTAGTGTACATGTTAAGTGCACCAATGCTGGGTTACGATAGTATTTTTACAGCAGAGTACAGGCAACCAAAGAAGCCATTGTCAAACACACAATCGGCATGTGGCAAGGAGGTGCTTAAAACGAGATGCCCACTTAACGGCTTCCATAGTTAGTAGGCAGACTTAGCACTGCAGGTATAGCTGCACGTTTCTGTGTGTGCACGTGTATTTATAGATAGCTAGATTTCTATATATCTTTAAAACCTCACACAAACACATACTGTACATTCAGGTGCCATTTTACAGAGAGGCGGTAAGCATGACACGGGCTTACCACTCGCTCTTCCGGGACTACTGGCGGCCCAATGCGGACACTGGCGGTAGTCCCGCCCTGAGCATGTGCCATTTCTGGGGGAAAAAGAAAACTCCCGGAAATGGCTTGTGCGGTAAGAACCCGGCAGTAATTGGGCATCGCCACCCATGGCCCGGTTACCGCCAGGTTAGCGTGGGAGCCCTTATCGCCACCTCAATGGGTGGCGGTAAGGGCTCCTCACTGCATGGCCATGCGGTAAGAGTTATCTTACCCCGTGGCCATTTTTTTTGAGGGGGGGCTTTTACCAGATGCAGAAAAAAGGGCCCTGGCGCACGGGAAAAACAGCACCCACAGCTAGCGCAGGGACCTTTTTCATACAGCTTGGTAACAGGACCCCTCAGAACAACACCGCAGAAAGGGTGGCAAATTTGCCAATCCTCTATCCTATCCAGCCCAAAATGTTACCAATTTTCAACTTTTTTTCTAGAAAGGCCTCAAACTCACATTAATGAAGCACCATCTTCTACGGACATTCAAATGAGCTGTGACAGTAGCCTTATTTACCTAACAGTAAATATTCTGCATGTGTGAATTTTTCTATTCATATTTTTACAGCATTTTGTTCCTTCAAGTTGGTCATGTTTCAAGCACTGTAGACCTTTCTTCCAGTTCTGACAAGTGCATCTACAGCAGTCTTCGACCTGCCTCCCGCCTTTTGTCACTGAGGCAGATCAACTTACAGGTCAGGATAAATGTAGAAATGAAGAGTGGGCAGGTGACCATAGTGGATCCTTAAATAGTTTTTCTCAGTAATTTTACACAGACTGTGGAAGTCACAGAAGTAAAATAATAAATTGGTTTGTTTCTTGGGCCAGAGAGCCAAAAGGTAAAGTTAAGCCTCACTCATTTTGACCACATTATAGGATGTGGCATAGCTGCTTTAAGGCACTTCCCTCCTTCATTCAACAAACCCTCCATCTTACGAGCTTTCAGATATTATATGGTAACCACAGACACATTATACACAGCACGATAAGTCAATAGTTCATGCTTTCACATCTACTCGTGCAGAATGGCCACAGCCCATCTCTCCAGAACACGTGCATCAGATCTAAATAAATGGTAGTATATATTGGCGCTCATTTTCAAAGCACTTAGACCAGGATTGTCCAACCTCGGTCCTCAAGGGCCGCAATCCAGTCAGGATTTCCCCAATGAATATGCATGAGATCTATTTGCAAGTACTATCTCCATTGTATACAAATAGATCTCATGCATATTCATTGGGGAAATCATGAAAACCCAACCTGGCGAGGGCACTCCCGACTTAGTAGCCTATGCAACTTTGTAAGTCTAAGTGCTCTGAAAATATGCTTCAATGCTTTCTAATTACACAGTTGCAATGGTCAATAGTTTATGTTAACAAACAAATAAAGCTTCAAAATAAATACCAGGGCTAATATTCAGCAGCGGCACCATTTGTTCAGTGCTGCTACAGTTCAGCAGATTTCAGCTGAATATTGCCACTATCGAAATAATTTCTTGGCTCCTCCCTTGCTCTGCCCCTTCATTATACAGATAGTGTGTGGCTCATTAGAGGGATTTCAGCCTCACACCATCCACAGAGTGGATACAAATCCAGAAATAGTGAAATTGTATGTTTACCGGCTGCCAATAGTGGCCCCATTATTTTTAATGAGTTCCTAGACCTCAGCTCCCTATTAAAAGGTGGGTACTATTCACCTGTAGAGCAGTGGCTTCTTGATTTCAGCCCTTGAGAAGCCCCAAAAGGCCTAGTGTTCAAGTCATTACAATATTCAAATTATCCTGCTATTAAAATAATCATATGATTGTTCAAAAGCTCTCCCGAACAGCAGACCTGGTGGAGGTTCTTGAAGATTGGATTTGGTATAAATTCTAGGAACAAAAGCTAATCACCACTGGCCTGGCCTAGCACAGGGAAGAAGAGATCACTGCATTCTACGATGGGGGTCACAGTCACAGCTGACAACTCTTCGGCAAAATCCCCTACAGTCTCATTTGAGGAAAGGGGGAAGGTCAGGACAGAGGTTGAAGACAGCTTCCTCATTCTCTGCTAAGACCTGCCAACTCAGATCTTGCAGATGCCAACAGGTATACAGTATGCTAGTCACAGAAGCAGCACCTCTCTTTTTCAGCCACGTTCAATAAGCAAGGCATTTAGTTCTAAAAAAAATAGGATTTTTACTCCATGTCTTTCTTTGCTTAAAATTTTTTTTTTCTTTTCTGTGGCATCACCAACAGTAGTGTTCAACAGTTCTTATGTGATCTACAATAATCTCAGCCCAGGTCCTAGACATCTGCAACACAAAAACTCATCAACACAATTGGAAAAAAGTAGTAAAAAGACCCCAGCCCTTGAGAGCATAGACATCAAGACTACAGCTATCTCGTACTGTAGCTCCATCTGTGCTGCAGGACTCGTGAACCTCTGCTGTAGGTCAACTCACTGTCTCTTCGTCAACAAAGGCAAAGGGTCACAGTTGATCTACTTCAAGGTTATCAGGTGACTTGAAACTTTTGCTCCAGTCTTAATTCTGTGGTTTCCATATTAAAGAATGTGGTGGTTTGCAGTTCTGTTATTGAGATGACTGCTCTACAAATCTCTAAAACGTATTAAAATAGACAGTGAAACCCTCAGTCCTGTATCCTAGAGCTCCAAAGTCAATTTTCTCTCATGCTACTGTAGCAGAAACCCTGGAGGTCTCTAGAGGGGGCATCACCCCTCTGCAAGAAAGCAAATACTGCTATAACAGACTTTCACAATGCTGTATCTAGAATCTACAAGTTTCTCTGAATGTAAAGGAGACCTGTCTTAGCCATGTGCCTGGCCAAATTTTCCAGGGTGGGAAAGCTCACAGGAAAAAAAAATTAGAAACCTGAGAAAACAAATTCGTCATAAATTACATACATGAAAGGTCCTATCCTTTCTATACTAATTAAAAATGCAGTTTTAAAAAGACACGTTATCAACAGGGAGTAACCACAATACAGTTACTAAAGGGAAGACTAAACACTGAGAATGTCTGATGTACTTATAAAGGAAAAGATGTTTGTGAGGTAGGAAATAATCCCAGAGATTCCCTCCATGATGCCGTGATTGATGGAGTGCTCAGGCAGGAAGAGCATGGAGGTCCAGCAACAGGAAATGACATCACAGGAAAGGGAAAGTTCTACTGGGAGTGCTGAACATGTTGAGGTCATGCGGTGAAGCAGGAGGGATCACCAATAGGTCCAGGGTAGACAGAATGGGATAGAACTTGGTGAGATGGTGAATATGCAGTGAGGGAAGCAATCACCATCAGCTGCAGCACCATGATGGAGGAGGTCGAGGTAGGAACAGGAGTCTGGAAAAACAGAAGGCAAACGTGAAGCATTGAATCACATCCAACCGCACAAAATATTAACTTGGTTCACCTCTTTTCTACCTTTCAGCACTGAGGAATAAGTGAAATATAGAAATAATCAGTTATTCACAACATATTTGTTGTCAGAATAATGTACTCTCATTGGTATGGGCAACAGGAACTGACAGCCTGTATTTTACCCTGCAGCAGTCACAGGAGCTCAAGCACCTAATTGCCTACACTCCAATTAAAGGGGGAATTAGATGTTGTAATTCTGATATTGTTTTTAGTAGTTTCCATTAAATTGCTGTATGGAATTTAGATTATATCTAGTTAAATTACTATTTAAAAAATCTCCTTCCATTCTTTACAGTCTTTTTCTCAGCATCTCTCAATTGTTTCTGCTGATTGAGCATCTGCTCATCATGCAGGCAGGGTCTGGAAAAGCTGCAGAAATAGCACTCACAGCTCCCAGTATGGAGGGAGGGAGTTCCAACCACCATACAACAGCGATACCAAGAAATGGGATTCAGGGTGCAAGTGAACCTTATTCCCCAGAGATCTAACATTGATCAAGTCAAAAAAATTATTAATATAAACAAAAGCTTCATGAAGGGCCTGTAAGTTCCCCCTACTTATAAAATTCTGTGCTTTGGCTTTCTAGGCCAAGGTTCATCAACATTTTTCACTCAGGTACCAAAAGTCTTGCAACAGCTTGTAGAGGACAACAGACACTGGAGACAAATTTTCCGCTCGATTTCATCCAGAAACAGAGCCAAACCCAAAATTGTGGCCCTGCCACCCTGCTGCAAGTCTGTTCCCCTGAGCCAGCCTCCCCCCCCCCCCCCCCCCCCGTAGGCCCTTCCCAGGCCTACTTTCTAAAAGCCCTGGTGGTCTAGGGGCCTCTTTGGAGCAGGAGCATCCTGAGTTGCTCCTGCCTGCATTGTAAAAATGGTGGCTGTAACTTCCCGAGGCAGCCTCCAAGACTGCCTTGGAAGGTTGCAGCCACCGTTTTGGGATTGGAAATGGCATAAGCAGGAGTGAAGTAGCAGCTGGGGACTGACTCCTGCCCATGCCGGTTCCAATCCTAAAATGGTGGATGCGATTTTTACAGCACAGCCAGTGGGGGCAAGAGCAACTTGAGATGCTCCTGCCCCAAAGAGGCCACTAGGCTCTTAGAAGGTAAGCCTGGGGAGGGCCTACGAGTGGGGGAGGGTGGAGCTGGTGGGTGGCCCCGGGGGGAAAGATTTTCTGTCAGGGTGAGGAGGCTGGCTTGCAGCGGGCAGCAGCAGGGCCACAGTTTCGGCTTCCGACAAAAATGCACAATATTTTCGGCTGATACCCCAACCCTGGATTTCAGGTAGATTGGGGTTGGGGTTTGAATCCAAAACCTAAATTCAGTTGGCCTCTAATTTGAGAAATTTGGTGTGCTGGGGAGGGTCACCTCAATAAAATTTGACTGCTAGGTGAGGGAGTGTCTACTTTTAAAGTTCTACTGCCTCTGGGCGCAAGTCAATACAAGGTGTCAATTCCTCCTCCTCCTCCCCCGCCCTGAGCTTCTTGTTTGGAAAGGAAGCCATATAGAGGGAGGAGGAGGAGGACAGGCCACCACATGAAGCTGGAAGTCTGGTAGCTCACACTCCCCACCCTCACTGCGGGCCTGCTGCCACCACTGCATTCCCCCCTAGTCCCTTCCCCACACAGAGACAACTTGGAACATTGCCCCAGGTACAAATAAGTACCTGTATATAATATGTAAGCCGCATTGAACCTGCTATAAGTGGGAAAGCGCGGGGTACAAATGTAACAAAAAAAAGGAGGTGGAAGTAGACTATCGGAGAATTTGACAGCAAGTTTATTATCAATTTAAGGATCCTGCAGCTTCCTTAAAACATCGGCAGGCTATCCAAATAGTGGCCAGTTGGTAGTTCTCTGGGGAAGGACAGAAAGATTGTACACTGCGACTACTAAATGAGAGCTAAGTGAGAAATGAACTTACAGCCCAATATTTACACACCATGGCTGGCATTTGATTTCAACACTGGCCACGGCATTTGAACTTTGCATGCATATTCAGCAGATAGTGCTGAGTGGTCATGCATACTGGCAAGAACCAGTGCTATGGCAGAGATATCCAGTCCATTATTCGGATAATTAAATGCCCACACTCCACTCTGCCACTATCCTGTTGGCACCAGAGCAGTCTTTAATGATTTTTAGCAGCATTAGCTGCTGAAAATGAACGGACAGTGCCAGCTAGGGCAGTTCTCTAGATAATGACTGCTGTTGTTCGGATAACTGACTATGAATATTGGGGCCTTGGCTTTTTGTTCTGTGCAATGTGGTAACAGTGGTTAGCATATCTGGGTTTAAAAAGTTCCTGGAGGAAAAGACCATAGTCTGCTATTGAGATGGAGAAGCCCCTGCTTGCCCCGGGATTGGTAGCATGGAATGCTCCTACTAATTGGATTTCTTCCAGGTACTTGTGACCTGGCTTAGCCACTGTTGGAAACAGGATACCGGACTAGATGGACCATTGGTCTGACCCAGTATGGCTTTTCTTATGTTTCACAGATTCCTTTGCTGACATCAAAAACCCGGCACCATCACCATCTGTACTTACGAATGAGGAACATACCACTGTTATTTCCTACCGAACCCCAAGGACAGTCCAATAATCAAAGCTAAAATCGCCAGAACGCTCACCACGATAGCAATGATAATTATCATTTTCTGAGGAGAGGATACACAAAATAATTAAAAATGTAAACCTTAAAATTGGAATTTCAGTGGGTTATTTAGATAACTAAATCACGTGGCAACATTTGGTGTCAGTCTCTGCTATCCTTTTAAGAAATGAACATAACAGTATCTGACTTCCAGTTAAATGCTCAATAAGCAGTTTCCTAGCTCTCACTGTTGATATTAATCAGTTGGTAAAGGCAGAAGTCTCTTGTCACAAAGTCCTATAATGATTAGTGGTTTCATTTTGTAAGAGAAATCAAACAAAATAAAACATGGAAAAGAAAATAAGATGATACCTTTTTTATTGGACATAACTTAATACATTTCTTGATTAGCTTTCGAAGGTTGCCCTTCTTCCTCAGATCGGAAATAAGCAAATGTGCTAGCTGACAGTGTATATAAGTGAAAATATTCAAGCATTACTATGACAGTCTGACAGGGTGGGAGGAGGGGGGTGGGTAGGAAGTATGCATGGGGACATCAAAGCATATCATTGATATTCTAACAGGGTGGGTGTGGATAGGTGAGGGGAGGGTGATCAACAGAGACATACAGCTTTATGGTTTATAATGGGCTAGGAACCCCAGATCCTTGTTAAGTCCTTTCTGCTGGGTGTTAAAATATTCAATCATTCTGACTTCAAAGGTCTTACGTTCTTGTATGGTTTTAAAGTTACCTTTCAGGATTCTCACTGTGAAGTCACTGGTACAGTGTCCTGGTCCTGTAAAATGTTGACCAACAGGCGTGGGAACCCTGCTGGCACCAGTATTGTTCATATGATGTCTATGTAAATTGAATCTTGTCTTAAGCATCTGGCCTGTTTCTCCAATATAGCATCCTTCGTTACATTTTTTACACTGAATGATATATACTACATTGGAAGATGAGCAAGTGAAAGATCCCTTTATGTTGAATATCTTTCCTTGAGGAAGAAGGGCAACCTTCGAAAGCTAATCAAGAAATGTATTAAGTTATGTCCAATAAAAAAGGTATCATCTTATTTTCTTTTCCATGTTTTATTTTGTTTGATTTCTATTGATAACCTTAAGAGTGGACTAACACGGCTACCACACTCCTCTATTTTGTAAGAGAAAAGCACATACTAGATGTGTATTTTAATGAATTAAAATCATGCACACACTGATGTCATGTCCCTCAACACCTCTCCAAGCAAGAAGCACAGAAGCGAATGGCGAGTGCTGGCTGCAAGAAAATTCACAGCGCTTGCAGGCCCAGCATCTTCCAAGAGGAGGTACTATAGGGAATTCTTCAGGAATGCTGGAGTGTGGATGAGTGTCTGCAGTCTCCGCATCTCCCAGGAGGCAGCCCTCTGAAAATACAGGAGCGTTGAAAAGTAGAGGAACACACAGCTTCCACAGTTCCAGCCTTTCCCAGCAGGAGGCACTATAGGGAATACTTCAAAAATGCTGAAGTGTGGAGGAGTGTCTGCAGTTCCAGCAACTACTAACAGGAAGTGTTCAGAAGAACTATGTAATGTTGTGAAGCTGCCAGCATGACTTGATTGAGAAAATGCTCCCTAATGCAAACATTCAGTATTTCACACATTTGAACAAATAGCTATTTTAAACACGTGCACAGCAAGTACATTATTTTGATATTACAAGTGTACATTAGATATAGACTCTGTGCAAAGGAATGAAAGAAAAGCTTAAGACAAAAAGAGCATGAAACAGAAGCACTGCAGACAGCGATTGGGAACGACAAAGGATTAATGCTGGGAAATACTGCTTTCTGCAGAACACACAGTGCTGGGAATAAGGACATAGCACAGTCAGCTTAAAGCAGCAGTGTAACATGCCAAAATGTTACTGTTGCAGGTTTTTGACAGCTCTTGCTCTGAGTTGCTCCCATCCTTATGTACACCCCATGAAATTATGTGTCTAAATTTTAAAAATTACGCATAATTCCCTGGTGTGTATATAACGGTGCTTTGTGTGCTCCAGGGATGTTACTATTCATGGGAGCGGTGCAAAGTGTTTTTTTGCCTTCCTAGACCACCCGTAAAAGGCCATAATGGTTCCCTTGTACCTCACACTCTCTTACCCCAACAGCCCCTCCCCAAAAAAAATCCATAAAAAAACTCCTGTATGTCCGGAGAACGTAGTCACAGCAGCTGGCCTTACGGAGTTTAAGGGGGGTCTGGACAGATTCCTGAAGGAAAAGTCCATAGAACATTATTAAAAAAAAATAAAAAAGGGATTGGCCGCTGTCAGAGACAGGATGCTGGGCTTGATGGACCCTTGGTCTTTTCCCAGTATGGCGGTGCTTATATGCTTATGTGTCCTTTATCCCCCTTCCCTAAAATCCAGATTGAACTAATGACTCCCTTGCACCCTCTCCCCTTCCAACAAAAAGACACCCTGGTATCCCATGGCCCCTCTGCACCACCCCTGATCTCTCTCAAAAAAATTGTGGCCTAAGTGTTCACACCCCTGAGCCCCCCCCCCCCAAACTTCCCAACCTCTCCCACCCAGCTCTAAAGGCAGGAGTGATGCCCAATTTCTCCTGCTTCTGGCACCATCTTTCAAAATGGTGGTGCCTGACCCCTAGTACTATTCCAAATCTCGTTTAAAATTCTAGTTATCACTCATAAGATATTGCACACAGGATTCCTTCTTTCTCTCTCCTCCCTGGTTATTACATACACCCCAACCCGCTCTCTCTGTTCTCTGGATGCTCAACACTGAAATCCACTCATTATAAAACCACCAGGACATCAGAATTTTCTGTTTGGCACCAAGTCTCTGGAATAATCTTCCCAAGGAAATTAGAGCCGAACTTTCCCAGCCAAGATTCAAATTATTACTAAAAGCTCACTATTTCTAGCTGGCATTTAATCTGCCCACAATTTAGATGTTGCCAGCCACGGCCTGCACGGTCTCTTGGAGATGCAGCCCTCAGTATCTATTTTAACATATTTATGCTTATATAAAACGTATGTATGCGCTCTTTCCTAATTTAATTGGAGTTCCTTTTCATTTTATCCAGAATTTTTTTGTAAACTGCTTTAACCTTTTGTTAGCAAAGGTGGTATATCAAATCTTAGAATAAACTTAAACATAGTGGTACCAGGACACAGCACTAGAGGGTCAGGTGATGCAATGCTGCCATTCTAAAATACAGCAGCACCTGAAGCAAAAGTGATTGGGTATCATTCCTTTACAGATGGTGAGGCTGGGGGGAGCCAGAGGTGTGGGGGGGGGGGGGCACTGCATGAGTGGAGGAGGGGGTGCAGGGCAAAATTGTGCTTAATTACTACTACTAACTATTACTACTTATCATTTTTATAGCGTTACTAGATGTACACAGTGCTATACACCTACCCACAAGAGGACACTGTACTCTACCAACTGTATTGGGACTTGTTGTACTTATATTATTCCTAATTTTGGTTCCAGGACTAATCTATTATACATTTGAAAAGACTCACAGGTTTTTTCAGTATACATAGTAATAATCACAAGAATCCACCCTAGGTACCCCAACAGTTGATTTACTCTGTTTTAATTGACACCCTATATCTAATCATTACTTGCCTTTTTAATTCTATTTAATTTTATAATTCCTGACAATACCAATCATCATTTGTTTTGTTTTATTATTTTCTTTTGACTTTACATTCCATACTTTTTGCATTACACCTGCCTAGCTATTAAATGGCTGGTGCTCACTCTAATGAGCCTCTGAACGGTACCTGTCCCACTCACCCCCTAAATTGGGATCCTGGAATGGATGATGATCCTAACTGAGACCCTTTAACTAGATTAAATATTTTCTGTTACCCTATATTTGATACATGGACTACCAGATCTAATAGGTCCATGTTTGATAACTTTGAAATGTTCCAGGGATGTGGACAAATTAAAATTAACAGATTACACATCCAACAATCAGACCCTCTAACAGAGAACCTGTATATTTTTGGTATGCCACTTATAGCATTGATTAAAGTGGGTGACATCCTTGGTTTTTCATCCTCTATTGTCACTATCAAGAGGGGTACTTGATCAATTTAAAGCCAGAAATCATTTTTGTACTTACATTCCCAGGAATACTGACACTGATAGGTTCCATTATAAAGGCATTACAAAACCTTTTGCCTTAGCCAACAAAATTAGCTACTAAATCAGGTGTTGATACTGTTGTCTGGTGCATTATTTCCTATGTTCAGAGGTTTGTTTTAAGCCTCCTTGTTACTACTCTCAGTACAAGACAAACTACATTTCCACCATAAATGTAGGACCACTGCTATTTATTTTACTCATTTTTACTCTTAATGCCTGTAAGGCAAGTACACCTCTTTTATTAAGGAAGATATTTATTCTGCTTATGCTGTTTAATCAAACTATCATATGTTTCTTTCTAGTTTGTTACATTTTGCTAATTTGTATAGACAGGTTTAGATTGTTTTCCCTCTATTTTTAAATTGTTGTACCTTTCATCACTATACCTCAAATAGTAACTAAGCAGACTGTTTTCTACTGTTGATGATTTCTTACTCATCAAGTGAAAGTGAAGCAGATCAATTCATTTAACACATATTTGCTTCATATTCTGTATAAAGGAACAAGAAGATTATGTTCCTATGTATGTTCCAAAAACACTATAACTCAACAGTGCCTTCATATATGATCTAGATCCATTACACCTAGCAGTAAGATAATTACAAAACTCTTATCTTGCTCATAATTATAAGACTACTGCAGGTTAAGCAGCAGGCCCTTCATATATAATGTAGGCCTATAACACCCATAGCTTAGCCTTTGCAATACTTGTAATGCTCCTGAATTTGCAGTAGTTATTCATTATTTGGCCAATATTAATCCTTTTTCAATGCTAAAATGAAATATTTGTTCCCTATTAACACCAGTTTTAGCTATATTTACACATTCAAAGTTTGACTAATGATAAACTTTGATTGAAAGTTTTCTTTCCCCCGCCTTCCAACATCAGCTTTGTAATCATGATATATCAATCACAATCATATGCACTTGACCTTATTGATTCCATTGTATGGTACCTAGACTTAATTGACTTCACATGTTTCCAAGTCTAGCTCCGCCCTAGAGGGGTGGGTGTAAGAAAGTTGGGCCCCTTGGGTTGGTTATGATAAAAGGGGAAACCTAATGCTGCATTTCATCCAGCATATAATTATGTATCCACATACTGACTCTTGCTATGGCCTTGTTCCCTATTGTGCCAGAGCACCCATGTCACCTCAATCCTATACATTCCCCCCCACAGAACTCTATGAGCCCTCTGGAAAGGACGGCCACACCCACTAGTAGTCATGTGTGCCAGCCCCCTCTGAGGGGCCTGGCAAGAGGGGAAATGTATATATATGGCCGCCCTTGCTCTCAGTGAAATACAGGTCAATGGCTCAGGCTAAAGAGCTAGGCCTCTGCAAGCAAATGGCTCATAATAAGAGCTAGGCTTCTTAAAATCAGAATAATCTCTGATACAAAAGAGAGCTAGCTTGTAAAAATCAGAGATCACCTTTGACACAGTTACATTTCACTGTGGCAAGTGCTGAACTGGCAAGGGTGGGGGCAATCTACTCTATAAACAATCCTGAGATTGGCACCTGCAAGACGTCATAAGCAAGAGTTGCTATGGTTACGTAAAGATAGTGCTGGGTCAGCTGCACCCCGGGTGAGAACATCCAAAGGGGGGGCTACAGGAAGGTTTGGGAATATGTGAAGTCATGCTGATCAACTGATAAGGACTAGGAGCCCAGTTGAGACAGCTGGGATCCATTGAAATGAATAGGGCCAAAATTGTATATAAGCAGCAGTTTGAGGAGTATTAGTTCAGACGAGACGAGACGAGAAGAAGAAGGAGATGAGAGGAGAAGACGAACAGAGAAGGGAGACTCCAGAAGGCTAGAGAGAGAGGACGTGCCATGATATGCGGTTCCATTATGTGAATGCTTAACCTACCTGTATTACCATTGGTAAGATTGTAATAAACTATCTTATTATATCTACTACATACTGGGTTCCTTTCTAATTACAAGAGTCCATACTGCCTGATGGTGTAAGCCTGTCATGAGCAGATTCAAAGTTGGGAAAGCTAGATATTTGGAGGGCATATGTAACTTTGCCCAGAGAGATGAGACGGGCCACTGCTTCCGCTGCTTGATTAGCAAAGGCAGATTCAGAGAAAATAAACAACACTTGAGACAGTCCCTTCTCAATAGAGCTTACAATCTAATCAAGACAAACGGGACAAATAAGGGATAAGGGAAATACTTAAGGTGGGAATGATAAAACAGACATGGGTACTGGACAGGTGAATAGGAGTTAGGAGATAAAAGCAGCCTCAAAAAGGTGGACTTCTAGCTGAGATTTGAAGATGGCCAGAGATGGAACTTGACACACTGACTCAGAAAGTCTATTCCAGGAGTATGGTGCAGCAAGATAAAAGGAACGGACTCTGGAGTTGTCAGTGGAGGAGAAGGGTACAGGATTAGAGAGATTTACACAATGAATGTAGTTCCTGGGGAGGAGTATAGGAAGAGATAAGAGTGGAGAGGTACTGAGGAGCTGCAGGATGAAAGCACTTGTAAGTCAATAAGAGGAGTTTGAATTGTATGCAGAAATGGAAAGGGAGCCAATGAAGTGACTTGAGGAGAGGGCTAATAAGAGCATAGCGACACTGGCGGAATATAAATCATGTTGCAGAATTTTGAACAGATTGGAGAGAGATCAGGGCCGTGCCTAGGGTCTCTGGTGCCCCCCTGCAGACTATCGGTTGGCGCCCCCCCCCCTTTTCTATTCTTTATAAACTTCAAGTAATCCTGAAATATTCAGATCCTTTTCTCACTAGAGAAACTTCAATCGCCACCAATCTCTTTTCACTTATATTTTCTCATTTACCACAATCAGGCACTCTTTTATAACTTCAGTCAACAAACACAGGAAGTCACAGCTGGATGTCTCTCTTGGCAAAGGACAGCTCTCACTCTGTTCACTTCTCGGGCAGATTTCTTAACAGAAGCTGATCATCCAATCAGAGAGCTCTATTTGAATGCAGATTAACATACAGACACTCATGGGAATGTTTAGTGAAAAACACTGGACTAATTTGCATATGATTTAAACAAATCTGAGCATATGACAACCAAGTACAGACTCTCAGCACCTGAATTCTGCAATTAGATTTAAGGCAAATACTTTTAAAACTTATTTTTAGCACTTTTAAAATTTCAGGTTCTCTTTAATTTGAATGCTGTTTCAAGCTCTGAAACTCACCCTGACTGTAGGAGCTAGCCCCAAACTGAAGCATAAATAGCAATCTGGTTGTATTCTCATGTAACTTGAAGAGGGTGCCTGCCTCAGCATGAAAAGGGGAGGGCAGCGGAAATAGGAGAATCACAAGTTCAGGTGAAAGATTTTGCAAAACTGCATCAGCACGGCCCTGAGAGAGATGGCTTAGTGGGAGACCTGTGAGAAGCAAGTTGCAGTAGTCTAAGCGAAAGGTGATAAGATTATGGATAAGAGTTTTGGTAGTGTGCTTAGAAAGGAAAGGATGAATTTTGGTGGTACTATAGACAAAGAAACGACAGGTTTTAGAATTACGTGATTATGTGTGTCCTCATTAAGTATGTAGGAAATTATGCACATACACAATTGCCAATTCCCTGGAGTGAAATTATGAATTTAAATGTTATTAGATGTTTTATGTTTATGTTTTATTAAAACTTTATATACCACCAGGCTGTACCAATCTACGCGGTTAAAAATTAAAATACAATAACATAACATTGAAAAGAACACCATTTCTAAATTTATTATTTATTTATTTATTACCTTTGTACCCCACATTATCCCACCTATTTGCAGGCTCAATGTGGCTTACAGAGTGTTATTATGACATATTCATGAGGGAATAATAGATATAGTCAGTGGTGGGACGAA